>NC_064682.1:2794439-3104932 GCF_023278565.1 Colletotrichum lupini | reverse complement strand
GCCGCAAGGTCAACGTTCTGCCAAGCTGTGTCGTTGGAATCCTGAATTCCCTGGGGTGAAGTACCGCTGGCTGAGAGGTAGACGCTGCTGGTGTCGCGGGGCATAGCCGGAGCGAAAGGGTCGAACACGGCGGGCGGCTGGGTGACCTGATCGACAACGGTTCCATCGGAACTTTTCTCGGACTCTTCGGTCGAGCTGCCTGCATGAGCTTGCTCATTCGCAAGGGCGGCGGCAATCTGACGGCGATGAGCGATCTCTGCAGCGTCGGCAGGCAGGTGAAGATGACCCTCATGAGAGAGCTTGGGAAAGGTAGTCGAGCGAACTCGTTTCTCATCGTCAATAAGAGCATTGGTCTTCTTGCGGAAAGAGCGCATTTGAAGGCTCATAACCACAGTGAAGATCATGACGATGAGGCTCACCATGACCCAGACAACGACGAAGTAAGGGATGCTCATCTGGGAAGCTACCATGGTCAAACTGACAGTGATGGAGACAACCGTCTGGGTGACGAAGAAGAGAGTAAGGACGACGGACCCGACATAGATATTATCATCGAGACTGATGCGCTGGTACCAAGTGGTGTCTGTCTCGAAATCCTTCTTTCGCTTGTCCTGGCGGCGTCGGAGGATCTGAAGATTAAGGAGCTGGGAGCTCTTGCAACGGCGGTAGAAGACTTCGAAGGGTCTCTGTCGGTGCTTGGAAGAAACGGCCTTGATTGAGTGAGCATCCTGCTGAAGCTGCTCGACTAGGGTGGGAATGTTGGCCAAGTTGCGACCGGTCAGGTTGCATCCAGTCTCGTGAACAGAGAGGCCTTGAGGGTGAGACGCAAGCAAGCGGCCGTTGGGATGGTTGATCTGGAACTCATCTAGGGACTCGGTGACGCTGATCTCAACCGCTGTATTGTAGTCGTCTCTGGGATTGTGGTCGAATCGGCTGGAAGTTCCAGTGAAGCTTCGGACAATGGGCACCATAGTCGAGGTGCGGGGTGTCGCGTTCTGGAAGGGCCAGCGAGGAGATTTGGCTTTGCCGCTGAGAGGGTGTTGAGGCAAGATCATGCTCTTGCCTCGGACGGTGAGCGGAGTATAATTGAGGTCGATGACCCGATCAGACTCCTCCGAAGACATGGGAGAAGGAGGAATGGGCGTCGAGGGGTTCATCGCAGGGCGAGGCGCACTGTCCGGCTCATCGGAAAGGTCTGAGATATCATCGCTAGTGAGAGTCTTGATGATTCTCGGCTTGTTCGGCAGCTTGAAGGAGGTGAATTCCTCCACAGAAGGGTATGCCGCTCCACGACTGGCGACCGCAGTTGTGGTAGAGCTGAAAGAGGCCTGCGGTGGCAGCGACATTCTTTGCTCGCGGATGTGAATGCTCTGTGACGAATCTTCCAAGTGAGGGTATTCGGAAAAAAGAGAGTGACGGAAAATGAATGACAAAGAGGATGTTGTGGGAATGAAGGAATAGCCTTGAGCTTTGACAAACGAAAGGAAAAGCCGTTTGGCGATGGGGAAAAGAGAGTGCTGGCTTTGTGAGAAGGAAAGTCTTATTCCATGTTGTTCTGGGTGGAAAGATTGACGCGGTTCAAAGGTTGAAGACGCGTCTGCCTCCAGGCACCCACAACACCACGGGTCCGCGGTGAGCAAGTTTTTTTCCCCAGAGGGAAGGAAAGACCGGGCGGCTTCCACAATTGAAGAAGGTGAAGTTATCGTCAGGAAAAAGAGAAGACAAGAAAGAGATGCCTGTGGTTAAATCCTGCACCACATTGACTCAGGGTCAAACCACCCCAGGAATGTTGAGTTGCCATCAGCAATCATCCTCCATTCCAGCATCCCAGTTACAGTAACCCAATTCAATGTTTATTTTCATGTCTCAAATAGGTTTTCCGCATTTGGACAACCTCAAATCGATCCGTTTAAACTTTATGATGCCCATCATCTCTCAGACATGTGGTCAGGCAAGAACGTGGGCAAAACATATGCAACTACGGGGTGATCAACAATCTGGAGAAATAACCTCGGACCATACAGAAACATCCGGCAATTGATGAGTCAAGTTCTTCGGAACTTGCGTGGTCTGACTATTGCAGCCCACTCCGTCTCGATGTCGTCCAAGGCTTGTAAGTCGTTGCCAAGAATGCTCCTTCCCCAGCGAAACCCCAATAACAGGCCGAACGCGCCTGCCCATCGTCGAAAGATTACAGGAAGTATTTACTGATGTATGCAAGCCCATGGAAGATGTCACGAGTTATGGCACGCAGCAATGGGCATACGGAGTGTAGTAAAAGTGGCTTAACTATCAAAGTGGAAATAGACAAAAGGAGAAGGTCTATATACACGATATCTAAGATAGACACGTGATTTAGCACGTGATAGGCACTTTATAAAGTGCGATTACTATCCCTATTACGTAACATACTCCCTAATTACTACTACTAGGGAGCTATTGTGCCTAAGATAGAATCTCTAAATACCCTTATAAAGGCCTAATTTAGTTAAATATAAATAAAGGAAAATTAAGCACAAGGGATACGCGTCTTTTGAGCTACGTTTATTATAAATATATCCCTTTATCTAAAATAAATAGAATCCTAACTTAAAATAGCGCGTATTTTGCTATTTTTAATATATAAATTACTAAGGGCGAGGCTACCTAGCCGCCTTGCGTATATTTAAATTCTTATAGCGTCGCCTAGCTATTATTTTTCTTTTTTTTTTTAACCTCTTGTAGTTACTATAGGTACCCCCGTCTACTACGCGCGCGCGCTTATATTATCGAATCGTTTATTAATTTTATTTTAAATATAAATATCTAATATATCCGGAAATAATAATAAGTTTCGCGCAATTTTTATAATACTTCTTATATACGTATTATGCGGTTTACTAAGAGTTTAGATAAGTAATAATATTAACGAGCCCCTTTAGGTCGTTACCCCCCCCTACGACCTCTTACCCGCTTACTAAGGCCCGGCTACCGAGCTCTCCCTCTTTAGTTAAGAAGATATCGAGGTTATTAGTTAAGACGCCGAGGACTTTATTAAGTTTAAAGCTCTCTTTAGCGGTTATAATAAGGGTAATAATAAGGTAAATAGTAGTAATAAGAGCTTTAACGGGCTTTTACTTATCCCCCCCTCGGAGTTTAAAAATAAGAATAAGACTAGTTCGGATAATAAGCCTTTTAAAAAGAGTATATCGTATACTTATTATTTTAAGAGTTTATATTTAATATTATTCTAGAGTTTAAAAAACGTAAAGCTAGCTCTTTTTAAAAGGGTAATAAGAAGTAAAAAAGAACGCTAAGAAGCTAAGGTACCCCCTGTAATAAGTATAATTCTTTTTATTATTTTAGGCCTATTTAACGTATACTTAGTCCTTAAAAAGCTTAAGGGAGAGGCTCTTAAGGAACGGGAGATCTAGTACCTACCCTATTTTAAAATAGCCCTTTAGTATACCGATACTAAGGATAGTAGTTATTATTTTATAAAAAGTAGTAGCCGGTATGCGCGCTATTTTAACGGCCGTTCGGCTAAAGGGTATATTAATATACTAATCGTTTTGTAGCTAATAGCCTAGGCCCTTACCGAGGCTATTATAAGTAGCGCTCCTTTTTTTATAAGTATATTATCCTTTTTTATTATTAAAAAGCGCACTTTTAACTATAGTTTTAGTAGGATATTACTAAGCTTTATAATATCGTCCGCTAGATATATAATAACTAAAGGATATATGAGAATTATATCGGCTTTTATATAAAGGACTTCTTTAACGCGCGCCCCTAGTCCTCTCTCGTACCTATCGTAGTCGTTTATAACTAACTTCTTATTACGCCGCCCGCTTCTATACCCTAAGTCGTTAACTTAATAGTTATTCTAGCTCTTATGCCCCCCGCTACTCTTATTATTCTTAGTTTCGTAGACTTTAAAGTATATAAAACGCGTTTCTTAGTGCGCATACTAACCCTCCTTTTTAATAACGCTATATTCTTAGCAATCGCGTACTTCGTAAACTAAGAGTTTAAATAATAAATATAAGCCTAGGTCTTATTTTTATATATATATACCCTACGGGGTAAGGTTATTTTATTTATTTTAGGCCTCCGGGCCGCACTCTAGGTTCTATTTATCGTTTACTTTTAGGTATTAAGTTTTTCTAAGCGTAGCCTAAATTAATTATTTTTAACTATTTTAGCTATTTATAATAGCTTCTTACGCATCGTAGAGGTTAAGAAGTATATAAAAATATTCGAACTTAGCTCGTAAAAGGTTTTTAATAAGTCTATTTACTAGTATATTTTTTATTAATATATAAGTAACCTCGAAGCTATTTTTAGCGTGCTCTTATCTTAGCTATATATTCTATATATCGATATAATAAAGTTAAGTAGCTATTTTTTCTCCTTCCCCTACGACGAGTCGAATTATTTACTAATTATCGTAGTTAACTAACTATACTTCTCTTAGGTTAAGGGCAATGTTTTTAAAAAGGCGCTTTAGAGCTATAGTCTCTTTTGCGGTTTTTTTAAAATAAAGAAGCTTAGCTTTAGTAGTTAACGTCGTAACCGTCGCTTAGCGTACTAATTTTTATTAAATTGGGCCGCTAAAAAGGAATATTATATATCCCTAAGATAATCGTTGTATTACTTCGTTATTTACGAAGCTAGTATCTCTAGCTAGAAGTAATAATTACGTACTTAGTATATTACTATAATAGAGCGTAAGATATCTCGTTATATAGAGATATCGGATATAATAGTTAATTATTTTAATATAAGTTACGCTTAGGTTAGTTAAGAACCGTAATAATTACGAGTAAGTAAAGGCGACGTCTAGTCTAATTATAATAGCTATATAAAGCACACTCCCGACCTTCTCTTAATAGCTCTTTATTTCCTCTTTTATTACCTACTCCTCGTTTAGTTTAAACTCTTTTTAAAAAAGAGGGGTAACTAGATATAATAAATTTATAAAGTCGAAGCGCTTAGTAACTCGCTCAATATATACGTTATAAATAAGGTAAACCTTATAAGTAGTACGGTCTTATAAAATCCGCACTCCGAGGAAGTAATTAATTAGTCTATTCTCCTTAAGGTTAATATATTCTTTTATACCGTCGACGATCCCCTAAGCTACCTTTTAGTCGTCTCGATAATATAGAATAATAAAGTTATCGATATAGAATACTAATATTACTTTCCTATTTACGGTTTAGTAAATATAGATCTCCTCGTAGTTATATATTATATTTATACTACGGAGTATAAAAATAAAAGTTTAGAACTAAAGAATTAGCGAGTCTTAGAGGCTATATAGAGCGCGTTAGAGTTTACTTACTTTATTAATAACCTTATATCCCTCTAGGAGTTTAATAATTACTAGCTTTTCGCTCTTAAGAGGCGCGTTAAGGAATGCGTTAATAGTATTATATTAGTCTATTTTAAAGTTAAATTAGGTAGCTATTACTATTATAAGCCTAAAGGCCTTTGCGGCGAGCGTCGAAGCGTACGTATTTTATAAGGGGTTAAGTGGTTATATATCCCCCCTTATATATATACGTACTTTTACCTTACTAACCTCGTTATCGACGTCGTGCTTATAAGTATATACCCACTTTAATAAAAGTAGGATCCCTTATTTAGGATTACGGTTAACCTTTTTTTATATACTAATATCCCTTAGCTTTTTTATTTCTACGTCTATAGTATCCCTAAGTAACTTCTATAGTTATAGTAAGAGATATTTAATATTACTAAACTTTTTTAGTAGGCTCTAGAAGTTAACTTTAGTAAGTCGTAGTTTCTAAACTCTTCTAGAGCGCTCTAAGTAGGTCCTATAAACTGCTCCTTTTATTACTTAATAAAGTATTATATATCCTATACTACTTTCCTCTATAGCTTTTTATTAATTTGGTATAGAGGTAGAGAAAAAGTAGTCCTAGAGACGGTTATAATAATCGCCGTTTCTTATATTCGAATATAAGAGCGTTGCGAAGATATTACTATCGAAGCGTTATAAAGGTCTATAGGCCCGGTTTAAACGTCTAGGACCTAATAGAGCTTTACTTAGCACTCGATAAGGTGGTTTTTATAAGCTCTATTTTTATATAATAGTAGAGGTTTATTATAAAGGTTCCTTACTAACGTCGACTTTAGTATTAGGAATTATTTCCTCGCGATCGGTACTTTATTTACTACGTACTCTAGCGTTTTACTAAGAGCTATTAGGAATTAAAAGCTCGAGAACCTCCGTAGTATATATAAGCGCTTATAAGGAGGACTATAGACTGCGCAGAGCTATTTATAACCTAGTTATTATATCCCCTTTTTTACCCCTACTCCCGAGCTTACGTAAGGGGGTTATCTTAGGGGTTAATAATAATAATAAGACTATATTAGCCTTTTTAGCCTTATTTACCGTACCCTAGAGTACGTCTATTAGTTACTTAGCGTCCTAAATAGTTAAAAATCTAATAGTAATACTATCCTTAACTATAGAGTTATCTTAAGTACTAGCATTTCTAAAGTCTAGATCTACTTCCTCGAGTACTTAAATTAACTTATTGTTAGTATTAAAGAGTTTTTATATTTTTTAGATTATTAGATTTGCTTACTCGCTTACGATAGCTTATTCTTCGTGTGCGGGATTATAAAAGACTTCTTCGTTAAACTTAATATTCTTCGTAATAAATACTTACTCGAGCGCGGGTACCTAGACCTTATATAAGTTATATATTTTTAGTATATATTTAACTAGGTATCCTATATGCCCGCGGGGAAGTACTTTAAACTCCTTTTAATATATGCCCCTCTTATAATCCCTATAAAGAGGGTATACTTAATAACTATATACGTAGAGGCTACCGAGATACGGGGTAACTAGTTTAGAATCCCGTACTTAGTAACCCGTTTATTACTAACGTTAATACCGCTTTTACTAGTTAATTTTTATTATAATAGGCAAATCTCTTTTATTAGCCTCCTATAGGGTAATATTATAAATAAAGATTGCCGCTAGTACTATTTTGTTTTATAAATTCGTAGGGAGGTTTATAAAAAGGCGTATTTTATAAGCTTTAGCGATTATAAGTTAACCTACTTTTTTAGCGTTACCCACGGGTTCTTTTATATATAGAGGTAGAAGTTCTATTCTAATTCCTAGCTTACTATACTACGTTTTATATACGCGTTTAACGTTTATAGTTAAGAGAGCGGTCTTATTATTATTTTTAAAAAAGTAGATTAGAGTCCCTTTTTAATAACGAATCGCTACCTCGAGGCTCTATAGTGCGAAAAGCACTTCCTCCTCTATTTTTATCTTTAAAAAGAACCCCCTAAGCTGCCTACTATATTTATTAGAAGCTATAAGTATATATTATCGTCTACTAAGAAATAGTTCGAAATAGAAGAGATCCTAGTATATACGGTACTATGGCCGTGAGGCTTTTCTCGAGGGTAGTCCTTTTAAAACTACTATTTTAGCTTCGGATAATATATATACTTTATACTTAACTTATAATAGAGGTTTAATACGTATACCTCGAGTCTTATATAGTAATTAACGAAGAGCATTAGGTCCGAGATAACCTATTCTAAGGTACTAAAGGAGCGCGCTATTAGACCTCTTATAGGTACGTTAATATAAATAACGGAATTTTCTACGGCTAACTAGTAGTATAATACTAGCTAGGCTCTATAAGATATACTTAAGGTTTATAAAAGAAGGATAGGATTAGAGGAGCTTATATTTAAAAAAGACTAGATTGTTCTTTTAGATAAGCTGCTTTTTAATAGTGCTCTTATAAAGCGTTCTCTATTATAAAGTATAATCTAGACCGTAGTATTAGAGTGCGCTTTTATTTAGTAAAGTCTCTAAGACTATATTAATATAGAATCCCTTAACGTAAGCGACGTTTTAAAGCTTTAAATTATAAGTTCCCTTTTCTTTAGGTCTATCTAGGACGCCCTTTATAATACGAGTACTGCGTGCGGTAATAAGTAGTATAATAGTTCCTAATTTAACGTAGTTTTTATTACCCGATAGTACGTAACTCTTAAGTTTAAGTAGGCTCTTATTATTAACTAAATATATTACTCTATAACTATTTATTACCGTGCTCTAAAAAAAGGGGTAAGCGCTACCTATAGGGGTACTAAAGATTACGTTTACCTCTAAGTCCTAACTTTTTATAAGTATAGTAACTACGTAGCCCTCGTCTTAGTTTATTAATAAGCTCGCTATAGGTTAGTTAGAGGATCCTTTTAAAAACCTAGGTTTCTTAGGGGTTCTATCGTTCCTTAGCTAACTAGCTTTCTTAAGCTTACTATAAAATGATTTTTATTTACTTAATTTAATAGCGGCGAGGACTTCCTTTATATAGCTCCTTAGTATTCGTATTAATAACTTACTAGCGTTTCGGCCTATAAGTACCTATTTTAATTTTTAGTACGCCGTAGGGCGCTACGGGTATGCGCAATTATAAGGGTATATAACGTTACCCTTATTATTTACGTTATTAACTAAGTTAGAGCGTTTAGTAAAAGTAGAGTAAGCCCCTCCTTAACTTAAAGGTCGTTTAGTATATACGTCCTAGGTTACTAAGCTAAATATATACGTAATCTCCTCGAGGGTCCTCGTATACGTTCTAAAGGCTATTAATTTACTAAAGGTCTTATATATACGTTAGCCCTATATAGGGTTAAGTCTAGACTTAACTATAATTAAGAAGTTAAGTACGGCGATCTTTTTACTAATTTCTAGAATATTATACGTTTTAGTTTAGAAATAAGCGGATTATTACTCTTTATACTAGCGTTAGGGGTTAATTCCGGTCCTTGCTTTATTAAGGGCTTATCGGTATTCCTCTTAAACCGCATTCCTTATTACTAGTTCGGGGGGCGTAAATTCTTATTTTAGATATTTAATAATTCGCTATATACTAAACTTAGCGCCGTTCTTAGTAACTTTTTAAAATACGTATTTGTATAGTATAGCGTTAACTAATTTTACTAACTACTAAGCGAGGACTTTAATATGCGTATTAATAATATTACGTTCGTAAGCTATAAGTTACTCGTATTTAGCGTCGAGCTCTTATTATTTTTAAATACTCTTAAGTATATAAATCCTCTTTATAGGTATAGTATAGGGATAGATTTATTTACGTAAAGTAAGTAGTATAGCTAGCTTTATAAAAAGAAACCCGGCTTAGTTCTATAAGTTACTCGTATTTAAGGAAGTCGAAAGGTTCGTACTAGGAGTTATATCTAAAAGCTACTAGTAGAGGATTTCTTAGTTTTTTTAGTTATTCTCGAACGCTTTATAACGGGCTTAGTAAGCTCGTAGTTCTTTTTTATTACGGGTCGCGACTAATCGTCCGAATTCTAAGGGCGAAGTAAGTACTATAGAGGGGTCGAGGAATGCGTCGGAATTTAGAGCGTTTAGGTTAACGTATTTCTAGACCCCGACGCCCTTACTTATAGCGTAAAGTATGTTAAACTATTTAATCTAACTATTATAACTAGTTAGTTTAGCTTAGGCTAAAGTAGGTATAAGTAAGTTGGTTATTTTAAAGAGATCGTAAGAATCGTATTAATAAGTATATTATCGTAGTATAGGGTTTTAACTAAGAGCTAGGCTTATAACTATTACGAGTTATAGTACGTAATAATAGGTATACGGAGTATAATAAAAGTAGCTTAATTATTAAAGTAGAAATAGATAAAAGGAGAAGGTCTATATATACGATATCTGAGATAGACACGTGATTTAGCACGTGACGGGCACTTTGTGAGGTGCGATTACTATCCCTGTTACGTGACAGAAGATTAGGGTTTCTGGCACACTCGTTACTCTGCCTGAATAACAAGGTAAATTCTAGGTTCCAAAGCAGATATCGAAGACCACTTCTCCGGGTCTCTTGAGTATTCGCTGTAACATGGGATGAAAAAAGGAAATTTATGTGTGCCAATCGCGTAGTCATTCTTCTAACAAATTCTATACCCTATTCACCCTGTCAACGATCACCGATCCAAGCACGCTCTTACTCTGGTGTTCCAGGCAACTTCGATAACTCCTCCTTTGTGCTGTCAGCCCAGTTTCCTTTCGACTCACGGATGACGTCAAGACTTGAGTGCGTACTAGAATCAGAAACCTCCGGGGCTTCTCGACCATTTGCTCGCTGGATAGCTTCATTTGTGATGGAGTCCGGCTTGGGACGCTGCTCGCCCTCGTAACGCACACCATTCACGAAACATCCCTCTGAAGCAGCATCCCCAACAGTGGTGGCATTGAAAGCGTCTCTCATTCTGGCAACCTCCAAATCGTGCTTGAGTCCTCTTTTAGACCATTGGATCAGAATGATAGCCACCATGGCCCAGAGGACTACTATACCGCTGAAAGCGATCCAGGTGAACATAAAGGGGAGATTCAGGGGAGGTTGAATGTTATCTCTGGCGAGATATATCCCGACTGAAAAGAACAGACTCGCTGAAAACCCTGCAAAGATGCCAACTGCTTTATGCATGGAGAAAGCCTTGGCCCTAGCACGGTAGAAGGGGTGCTCCTCATTGTCACCATGGGTTCGCAACTGGTAGAGGTACAGCGCAGACTCGACCTTCTCCCAGAATGTCTTGATTGGCGGCAGTTCTTCATTGTCGGTTAGCTGCCTACCTTGGTCAGTTACATGATCAGTACTCGCTTCCTCGTGGACATAGAGGTGCTCTGAGTTCTGTCGACGAGAATGCGCCGGGAGCTGTTGTCCATTCTCGGCGTCAACCATCTGGATCGGCAAGTCGCCCTGGATAGCGCCGCTGCAGGATGGGGTTTCGGCGGAGATATCGGCCGTCTGAGCGCTTGTGTTATGGGAATCCGGGGTCTTCTGATTGGTCGAAGAGTTAGCTTTGTCTTTGTTGTACTTCTCGACGAGGCGCAGCGGTCGAGGTTCTTTGGTCGACACTGGCTGCTCATTTTGGTGAGAACTGGCCCATTCGGGCTTCTTAGGGGCGTTCTTAGCTTGCACCGCTCTGAGTTGATCCTTCAGGGCGGTGGTGGCAATATTGCTTTCGAAATATGATTGAGCCATTGTGATGCGATTGGGAACACTGAAGATATGTTAGTTGCTGGTTTGGTTCGTAGGGTAATGTGAATTGAGCGGGCAAGTTTACGAAGTTGGCAGCTTCGAGCTTGTTAAATGCTGCGTCTTCATTGCGAGTCTTTGTCTCGAACAAAGTCTTGTCCTAACTGAATGTCGTTTGTTATGAAATGACTTGGCGGCGCTGCCTTTTGTTCATGATAGGCATGTCACAATGGGCGGTTGACACAAAGTGGACAACTTTTTGCCAGGAGAAAGGTTTTGGGTAGGGACAACCAAAACGATGAAACAGTCATCTAAGGTAGATGTTGGTTCATTACAGCCAAAGCTGTTTCAGTACGGTCGAAGACTTCAACGGTGGTGAAGGATCACGTTGAGGCTATGAGGAGGGGCAACTAGCTGGTCATGCCAAAATACCTGTACTCTGTCGCCTCTTATGCCGCCCACTGCAACGAGACGATGTTGAACGGGGTAAAGAAGAACAGGAAAGGGGCAAAAGGTACTTCAAGGGAATTGACGACACAGAAGTAGATTCTAGTCTAACAAATTTGTCGCTAGCTACTCTACCGCTACAGGATCAAACGACATCTCATTATTAAGTCCTTAATCAATTCTCCTATCAACGAGACATCGTATGTAGACTGCCCTTTCCCATTCTTTGAACCCTTTTAAACTTCAAACTCCCCTCAAATTCAAGGAAATCAGTAAGAAAAACCGGCGGCTTCCGTAAACGGCGCGTATATAGCGCAGGCGTAATCCGCCGCAAGGGTTGCCGACACCGTCACACCACTCGACGAACCAGAGCCTAAGAGTCCCAACTCAAAGCCAAGAGCGCTTCCGATCTTGGGCCATCCGACACCGCCGTTGGGGTTCTTGGCGAAGCCGCCCCAGACGCCCTGCATATAGGAACTGAGCTTCGTCTGTTGCGCAGTCGCTGAACCCCACTTGCTGTAGGCGGGGTATGTGCCAAAGACGGAGGGGATCTCGCTAGTGTGGTAGGAGCCTGGGTTGGCGAAGATGCTGGTAGACGCGAAGACCGGATCGTAGCGGTAGCGGTAGGCAGTGTAGCCGTTGATGGCGAGGTAGCTTGCCAAGGTAGATGTTGTGCAAGTGAAGATAGCATCGGTCATGATTCTGTCGGCGAGAACGTAGGGATCGTTGATAGCCTTTGCGGCGTAGGAGGTCGTAATGGCGGCCTTTGTGATAGCAGAAGTGATACCGATCTGGGAGAGCACCGAACTCATGGCAGAGGCTCCGTCATTCAAGCCCTCCATAGCGAGGAAGACGCGGGCCTCGTTGAGGGTGGTACCCATGATGACGGGGATCTTGGGCCATTTCTTGGAAGAGATGCTGTTGCGGACGTCGTTGATGGATGTACCATCACCGTTGACGGGAGGGAAAACGAGGGACTGGGCTTCAATGTATGCCTTGATATCTGTGGCCGAGACCTGACGAAGGCACTTGATGTCGGCGCAGTTGAAGTTCTTCAGGACCTTGGAGTAACTGTCGGAGCCGGAACCCACAAGGAGGGACTGCTGTGACTCCATGATGGCAGCCGAGAAGGGAAGAGGGCTGGGTGGGTTGGCGAGGAGCTGCTTCACAGATTCACCACCAGCAGACTCTCCAAAGATGGTGACGCGTGAAGGGTCGCCGCCGAACTGAGCGATGTTGCTCTGCACCCATTGAAGAGCGAAACGCTGGTCAAGGTAACCCGAGTTCTGAGATCCAGTGGCAATCTCAGGAGAGTTGGAGAAGCCAAAGACTAGAGTATCTGGTTAGCACGGCTAGTGACTAGTCATGAGTAGAGAGCCCTTACTGTTGGTGCGGTAGTTGATCGTGACCACTACAACATCTTGAGAGACAGCAAGCGAGCTACCGTCGTAGATGGGCAGACTAGCAGTGCCAAACTGAAGGTTACCGGGAAACAGCCAAAACATAACAGCCTTCTTGCTGGTAGATGTTGTACCCGTAGGAGTGAAGACGTTGAGGTACAAGCAGTCCTCACTCTCATCGGTAAGAGACCCAGCTGGGTTTCCGAAATAGGCCTTCTGCAACGTTTGGGCATTGCCCTTCTCGGCGAATTGTTGGATACATGCTGGCTTGAAAGCTTGAGCCGACAGTGGAGAAGACCATGCATCCGCGGCCTGGGGAGGAGAGAACCGTTCTGGGGGAGACTTGGCGAATGGGATTCCCATGTAGGCATTGGCGGTTCCGGTTGCTGATGCGGGTTGGGCCGTGGTGCCAATCACGACACCGGAGGCGATCGTAACCGTTGGGCCGGCATTGGCAGGCGCGGCAAGGGCTTGGAGAAAGAATGTGGATGAAAGAAGAAACGTGGTCCACGAAGAGATGCCCATGTTGAAAAGAATAAACGGTTCGTAGAGACCCTGGATACTAGAGAAGGGTTGAATTGGAGTCGATACTCTTGGTCTTTGGAAACACTTCCCATGGTCTTCTCGTCCGGTTTTATGTCTGGTTCTACTCATTCGTACTATCGTCCACCTCTTTGGGATTTTCATTGTGACCGCGGGGCTACCGATGGACGATATCTCTAACGCCACCAAGAGACTATCGACCCTTTGTGCGGCGAGGCGACGACTAACACATCTCGCGTGGCCTACGAAGCTAAAATGCTCGAGCGCTTTGACCAGACCTAACGCCATTCCAGGCGGTGCTGACAACTAGAGACTGGCTAGATCACAGCGGCCCGTTTCCGGACGAGGTCGCCCGCATTTGGCATGGCAGCTGTGCCTGTCTCAGGCCATGAGTGAGTCGAGCCAGCACCGAGGTAATAAGGGACCATTTCCCGTCCTTTCTCACGGTTTGTGGAAAGGCCGTGCTTGGAAAGGCCTGGACGCCTGGATAGCGACGCTAAAGAACCCAGGTCGTCGGGAACCAAAGAGAGGGCTTACCGAGACATTCTGAGGTCGCCGTTAGTCCCAGTCATTCAGGACAAAAAACATCCGTCTTCACGAACACCCATCGTGCTCCTGGAGCTTTGGCCATTGCCCAAGATCAAAAGGGGATTCGCCGTGGCGGCAGCCCTTGGAGCCGTGCCTCTTCTAGAACGGGGCCTGAAGCCTCGTCGAGTTCAGGCGTCTTTCTCGCCAAATCTACAACGCTAATGAAGTCTGCAGACTCGCGCCTTTGACGTCGACCTCACAATCGCCGGATCCGATGCTGACAACAAGTCGAAGAGATGGCCATTGGAAGGCATCCTCGGACAATAAGCTGAAGAATTCCCGGATGAACAGAAGATGTTGCCAAGAGCCCATAGATCCAGTCTGTTCTCTTGACGGATTAGCTATGGATGCACCGAATAGTTGATGACTAAAACCGCGCCAGTGGCCCATGGATTGTCGGGTTGCGCAAAAACAAGCTTCCAGGGGACTCGTCTTTGGTCGCGGCTTCATAATTCAGTGATAGGCTATCATCACTCTGGCCATCAAGGCTGAACAAGTAGCCGATTTTTCTTTGCATGGCAGGCGTTGACCAATTGTGACGGCAAGATGCAGACAAGCTGGTTGAAGCTAACAAGAATGCCTCGTCTGAGTCATCTCGTAAGAGAGCTTGGGGACAAGCGTCAATATCAGCAGGCAACGAGGAGGGGAAACTCAAACTGGAGCAGGCAGAAGCCTAGTCAATCCAAGCTACATATATCTGAGGTCGTACAGCTTTTGGGCCAGTATTCCATCGCCCAACTTCGTCGACGTCCCACCCTGAACCATTTCGTCAAATTTCAATCAATACTTGCGTGCGACATCCGACAGATTTGCACTGTACAACCCCGCACCGCCGAGGAATCTACCAAAACAATGAGCGACGATAACGCAAAGTGGGAGCCCTCGAAGCCGGCCTCGTCGAGCTGGGACGAGGCGCGCATCATCCCCGCAGATGGGTGGGAGCGCATGAAGAAGGGACTCACACCACAGGATATGGACGACCGCTGGGCCATTGTCCACCTCGAGAAGGACGGCGAGGAGAGCGTCGTCTTTGCCCGGAGTTGGACTGGATACACTCTGGGCAAGATCACGGTCGAGCCTGCAGGAGATGATGGCAAGAGCCGTCGGATAACCAAGTTTACATGGGAAACAGACAAGGAGAGATGGAATGTCGAGGATCCAGAGACGGAGGCAAGGGACTTGGTTGTGAGGTTCTCGAAGGGTGTTTTTCAGGTTGACTTGGCGAATGAGCCTGCCTCTGAGTAGGACAATCAGCCGAAGAGAACATGGATCGACTGATCAGCCGTCAAACTTGACCGGAATTCCACGAATCAAAGAATCTTGATCAAATGATAGCCAGTCCTATCAAATACGTTCAAGAGTTGATAGAGGGTGATGTACCTTCGCATTAGGAACCCAAGGGTGTCCAGTCCCTTTATTGTGTAACGCGCCCTTCCCCATCGCCCGCCTCAATGAAATAACTTCCAAAGCCTGCATGTTGTGGATCCCACGACAAAGACACGGATGTGGAACGAGCTAGCTACATATGTGGCCTTTTGCGTCAGCCCGGCAACAATCCCGGTGTTTCCCGAACACCAACATCCGCATCTGTAGTGTAGTGGTTATCATCCTTGCCTTCCATTCTATCACCTAGTTAGCAAGGGACCCGGTTTCGATTACCGGCGGATGCATCACGCGGATGATTATCCTTTTGCTTTTTCTCTGCATTTCTGAGTTTGTTGTTGAGCTTTTTACGAATTCTCCCAAGTCGCTCACAGGAACACCCTAGTCTATGTAGAAGCATAACTAATTATATGCATTCGGCTGAAACCTTTGGATGCATGCCATCATACATTAGAGTTTCGCGATCAATGAGGTGTAAAGCAGGTTGATATTGGGAATACAGGTCCCTGCAAGTGCAAGCACACTGTAAAGCTCGATCGTTGGACGTGAGGGATGTGTTTTTATTGTTCTTTCGTGAACTCAGACTGACCGCCCAGTATTCGCATTTATATGTAGGCTTGTCCCCATGTACTTGCCGTTCGAGTCATTCCAAGTCGCTCGAGAAGAAGAAGCCAAGTGGAGAGAGGTGAGTTGAATCCTGTATCTGACTACAGGACTCCAAAAAAGACTTGCAGTAGGTAGCCGAGTGTATACGACTCTGCAGGCGATAGAAGCAGGCTGGGACAGAATCGAGCATCCACGTCGTGATCTTTGCCCTCTTGAGGCTGCCTTGGTCTGTCGGCCGGCTCAAATGTTCATGAATGCATACACGGGCACACCAGTACAACAAAACGCGGCCGAATCAAATGATTTCCCAGATTACATCCGTGATTTCCTGCCCATATGTGACACTGGTCTTCGGATCTGATGCCTCTTACCCCGTGCCGGGTATTTGAGTTGCATGCGGCACGGTTAGACCGACTTTCCCGAAGAAGTGAGGGTCATAGTGCATATGAACCGTCACTATCGCCATGCATGAGTGAGAGGGGATAAGAGACAATTTCATGTTGTCATCACACGTGTTGAGATAGCCGGTTGCTTATGTGAATTAATGTTACAGTGTTGTCCCCTTTGTGGAACATTATCCAGCTCAATATCCTACTAGGTGGCCAGTCAGAATCATCATTTCCCCCAAAGGCTTGTCCTGATGACCTTTTCCAAAGCCAAGAAAGGCATCGCCAATCCAGCTACATTTTCAGGCAAGCCGTGCGTCTTGAATTGGGCCCTGAACCTGCCCATAATCTACATGTTTCGCCTTGGCCAGATCAAAGTACGAATAGTACTTTGAGAGTTTGCTAGAACCCAAGTTACAGCGGCATGAGACATACATTAGGTACATGCGCAATTGGCTCTACAGGAAGTTGCTTCACTGTAAGCTCTACGATGTCGCTTGAATCGGGTAGACACTGGCATAACTCGTACACTGTATTGAGCGCCAACTGACGATCGAACTATGGCTTGGACAGTCTCAAAACTATCAGTCTGGACGCCAACCGCACATGGTCATCAATTCCTCCTGTTTAAGACTGACTTGAAAAATGATACTTCTTTAGCGAGGCCCGAGGCCACTTTGTCAGGTTTCTCACAATACCATAACGGAGGGGAGTTCACCCGCAGGTGGCAGGTGCCACAGAATCGTAAGCAGGCTATACGGACATACCAAGAAATGACTCGATACCCTGGAGCATATATGGATCATGCGCGACTCCGAATATTGGATGCAAGTCAGCGCAAGTATGGTAGCCGGAGTCAAGAAAGGAAGCTGTTGCAGGTATGGAATGCAAGTCAGCGCCGATATTGGAACTTCCGTAGCTTCGTCCAGACTGGAAACGGCAACTTTGGGGTGTTCGGTCTAGACTCAAGATCCAACCTTTGGGGGCTCAAAGTGGTATTGGTCGCGATGGGATCTTTTCCAAGAAAAGCTAGTGAAGATGAGATCTTTGGAGGTATATTAACCTCTCCGTGTCACACCCATTCCCCTTAAGTACCTCATCATCCACAGCCAGCACCTGCTCTTACAGTTTCAAGCATAGTCTCTAGCCTCTTTGATATTTCCCACTATCTCTGTCAACGACAAAGCCGAAATGCATTCCGTTCTCACCATCGCCACCCTGGTCACCGCCGCCTTCGCCGGCGTGATCCCCCGAGATGAAGACAACGGACCCGTCAACATCCCCGTCGACAGCGTCGGCAACCCCAAGGGCGATACGGTTCAGGCCATCACGCACTTGTACATCTGTTCCGACGCCAACTTCTCCGGCCGTTGCCAGAACTTGGAGTCCAACACCGGCCAATGCTGTAAGTTGATACTCATCTAGGGTCTAATCACGGCAAGGAATGGGAATTATTGCTAAAGTCAGGCTGCATCTAGACGATTTGGGCAACGGCTTCAACGACGTTGTTTCATCGCTTGGGCCTGATGCGGGAACTTCTTGCACTATCTGGGAGTAAGTGTTTCTTAGTACTACGCATGCCCTCTAGCTATTCTGAACGACTCATTTCACTAACACACCTACAGGAACGCTGGATGCACGGGAGCCTCCATCGTCAATATTGTCAACCCTGGCATCTACAATCTCGCTGACTCCAACTGGAACTTCAACGACAAGAGTACGTACCCGTGCATGCTTGTTAGCTTCCACTAAAGACTAGAGAGAAACACGTTCAGACAGATTGCTGACTACTGCCTTTGCTGCTAGTGAGCTCCTACCGGTGCTTCTAGGTCCGGGTTACGCACCTTATCCAGCACCGACGATCCAAAACTACGGCCACTCTGAGGCGGATGACAGATAGCTTTAAGCGGTGCCGAGTGTCGAGTTGCAGCATAATGGTTCGAGGACACGTTGCAGCTACTGGAGTATTCTTTTCTCATGGTAGAGAGTTTGAAGGGCATATAGGGATAAGAGATGAGAAGTAGGCCCAAAGTTGGTTTAATGGTTATACGAAGTCATCTAGATCAGTGTCTGCCAAACCGTTCACAAATATCGACTCTGTGATAATTGTAAAAAACTTACAAACAACCCCGTTTCGCATCTCAGTAAGGGGAACGCAAGCGGCGAGCTCAAAGCTTTGCAAAACCTCAGTCAAAGTGAGGCGATAGTCCGACGCTATAGCTTCAGACCCAAATCATAGGCATGAACCCGGTCGTTGATTTGCCCTTTTTGTAGTCATAGGATGACTGCTCACACTCCATAACTTGCAAATCGTTCTTCACCATATACCCCTTCAAATCCTTCAAAAGAGCATGATCAACCTGGCCGAACTTGATCATGGTCGTTCCGCTGCTCTCTTCTTCCTTGTCCTCGTAAAACGGTTCTGTTGCATTGCAGATCACGTCGAGGCCAACGTGTTTGCCCTTGCTATCTCTAGCATGGATAAGCATAACGCGATCAAGTGATTTGGACGGGAGAAAGATTTCGCGGAGCTCAGAGGTGACGAGAATTCCTTGGTCAAGGAATTAAAACGCTGTTATATTAACTTAATTAACTTAAAGACTTAATATAAAGAAGAGAGAAATAAAATAATAGGTAAAAGCTACAAATAAATATCAAAAATCTTCGAGAGTCCTCCTCCCTATACCGGTTCAATCGGATCTTTTCTGGGATACGTGCTGTAGCTATGACGGACTCTGCTTGGGCCCAATCGGTGGTTCTGCGCAAAACGCCGTCGGCATCCCACTTAGTTGCAAAGGGCAGAATTTCCAAATAATCTGTCGATTTCCAAGGCGCACGCATATTATTTCCTTGCACAAGCCACCGCCCTTACTCTACTTAGCCATCCGCCTTCTAGTGTCTGACTCGTGCGTTATGGCGATTGACACCGCTCTTGATTCTACTACGCAGTAGGTTGTGTCCTTCAAGTAGAAGGCCCAGTTGCTAGAACTCTCTTCAGATGAGCCGACGGGAGGTGTCCCGCACTCTTCAAAAACAATTTACATCTAACGTCGGCTTCGACAACGCCGTTGAACAAACTTTGCCTTCATATTAGCTCCGACATTGATAACTTACTTGGACCACTTGGGTTCCAGTCATGGTAAAGATAAAAAGCCCACCATATCTGTCACGAGAAGAGGTAGGTCACACGAAATTACCTACTAGCATTGAAATCCTCACTTCCATCCGAGCATTACATACCGAAGATAGACGGAATTATAGAGACAACACCCAGTCCCAGTAAAACTCGGCCCAAGTCACAAAATGAAGGCTGCTGTTGGATTACGAGGCAGAAAAGGGGCCCTATTAGGTAGTTAGGTAGGGGTGGTAGGTAGGCAGTCTGGGCCCGTGCAGACGGACCCTTCCACCTACCTATACCCACTAAGGGACCGCGGGCTCTGCCCACGATCTTCCCCTCCTACACACACATAATAGACCTATACTAACCTATTAACCTAGTCGTAACCAAAAGGTCTAACTTACCTACGTATATACTAATACTAATTAGTAATTAAATTATATATATATTTCTATTATAAGTTAGTAAGGATATAATTATAAAAGAAATAGCTTCGACTTACTTCGCTAACTATTTTAACTTATTAACTTAGTTCTATTTATCTAATTAATAATAAGTAGCCTAGTTTATATTACTTTAGCTCTCTTTTATTATTACTAGTTAATAACTAATTAATTAGTTATAGGTTATTAAAAGCGCGCTCTATTACGTACGATCTTTTTTACTAAGACTATTACTATAAAAAGATTAATTACTTTATTATTATTATTAACCTTACTTCTATTATTAATATTATTTTTATTAACCTTATTACTATTATTAACTTCCCTCTAATCGAACCGCTTATAAAAGAATCTATTTTAAATATATTATAACTAAGCGCTATTTTAAATTAATAATAAATAAGAGGAGATTAATTACTAAGAAATTAATTTAATAATTATTAGCGTACTAGCGCTTAGTAATAATAAAACCTTTAGAATTATAAATACGTTAATAATAAATCTCTTATTAATAGCGAAGTATTTTAAAATACTAAAAAAAGGAAAAGATTTTAATAATAGTAATAATAGGGATCTATTTTATATTACTAATAAATCTACCTCTTTCTAACCTAATAAAAGCTTTAAAACTAAATTAATAAAATAAAGTACGAGAAGTACTAAAAAGAATTACTAATTAGTAGCTAACGGAATCCTCTATTTACTATTAAAAGTACGGTTATAAAAGGCCTTTTTTCTCTTTTTATAACCTTTTACCGACCTTAATAACTTTCTATTTATATACCTCGTTAAAAGAGTAGAATTTTCTAATTAGTAATAATAACCCGCTTACTACTATTAAAACGATCGCTATAACTAACTTATTATTCTTTTTAACTTAACTAATATTGTATTATAATTATAATATAACGATTATATCCTATAATAATCTTTTACTATATAACTTATTTTATAAATATATTATAATAACTACCGGCCCTAGTAATAAGTAAAAAGGGTCTAATAATTAGTTAATATTACCTCCGGCCTACCTATACTCTTAAATTATAGAACTATACTTAATTTTAATTCGCTAATAGGACTACGTTAACTTAACTTAATAAGGCTTATTTAATATTATACTCGCCCTTATAAATAATAAAAAGCTTAATACTTTTATTTTTTATATAATAAGATATTATTATTAAAATAGCTTAACGGGCGAGGAGCTATAAAAAGACTTTAAAACCGACTTTTAAAATTAAGAAGTAAGGGACTTTTTAAGAATAAAAAGTGCGATTCTTAAGAAGCTAAGAGACTTTTTTATAAATAATAGTATTAATTTAACGATTAAAAATCGTAATTAAATAATAAAAAAGATCGCTAGCGCCCTTAATACTTAATACTTTTCTATTTAGATTTTTAAAAAGATCGTAGCCTATTATAACCGTATTAAATACTTTAATATATTATATTATAATCCTTATTTTTTTATTTACTATTTCCGAAGCTAATAAATACTAACGATTTTATTTAATAAGTTAAAGAGATAGTAAAAGAATTTATATAACCCTAACTTGCTTAATTTTAGTAATTAAAATTCTAACCTTAGCCTTATTATTAACTAACCGACCTACTATTTTTTTAAAAAAAAGAGAAGGAAGAATTAGAAAATAAAGTTATTATTACTTGATAATATAATCTACCCCGTTAGATATTATATTTTAATATAAAAACTAAAAATAATATTATACTTAATATTTATTAATTAATTAACCTTACTAAGTTTTATCATAATAAGAATAAGTATAATAGTAAGAAGTATAATATTTTTAATAAGAAGCTTCGGATTTTTAAAGTACTATACTAATAGGCGGGAATTAGTAAATAATACTATTCTAGTACTTTCCTAAACATACTTAAGGGAAGGGCGTTAACTTTTTATTTTAACTAACTTAGTAATACCTCTAACCCGCTTAGCTTTAATATAATATATTAAAAAACCTAAGAATACTTCGAGCTACTTATAAGCCGTTAGAACTACTTTACTAAGCTCTATAACTTTTATTAATACTTTATAATTCATAAGAACTTAAGTAAGTCGAACTAATAAATTTTATAAGCGCTAATTAATTATATTATAATTCTTTATAAAGCACTAGCTACCTAGGGATCTATTTTTAATATAAGTAACTAACTCCTCTATTACGTAAATAATATATTAAAATATAGATTTATTATATTTAACCCGGTACTTATATTTATTAATATTTATTACTAGCTTAGTACTTCGATTAATATTATAAAAAGAGAGCGTAACTATAATAAATAGTAATAGTATTTTTAAAATAGTACTTATAATAAAGAGGTCCCTATTACTTACTAAACCAACCGCACTTATAGTAATTTTAATAAAAAGACCCGATTTAATAAATAGAATTAACGCGGCCGCGGTATTATTAATAAAAAGTATTTTATTTATTATAAAACCGGCTATTAGTTAACTAAGTACTTAAAAAAAGAGCGACGTTAGGTATATAAAAAGTATAAAAATAATAAAAAAAGAAATAAGAGATTTATACCGAGCTTATACTTATAGTTCTTCGCTTTTTATAAGGGAACCGCCCCTATTAATAATAATAATAATATTATTATAATTTAATACTTTAATAGCCTCGACTTTAACTATAAGGATAATTACGAGGACGAAGTCTAGATTTTAATAATATACTTTATAACTACTACTAATAATAGAACCCTTATAAATATCCTCGCTATTTAAGTAATAGAGCATAGCTTTATTAATACTACTTTTATTAACGAGTTAACTAAGCTTATAAAACTAGCGACCTCTTTTTTATTAAATAAGAAGTACTCGTTAGGGGACTTTTAAAGTATTATACTTAATACTAGCGCTATAGAATTCTTAACTACGGGCTACCCTTAACTCCTCGTATTATAATAATAACGACCCGAAGTTATTTTTAATACCTCTAGAACTAGCGAGGTAAGTATTCGATTTAGTAATAATAAACTTATAAAGTTATTAAGATCTATAGTTATTAATACCCTATTTAGTAATATTACTTTTTACGTTTTATTAACTAATACTCCTTTCTTATACTACTTAAGGGATATAAATAAGCTAAGAGTATACTTTAATAATATTAATAACTTATTAATTAAAAGAGATATTATAATACTTATTATTTATAAATAGGGATACCCTTAGCTTCTGCTCCTCGATAATAAAAAAGCTATTACTAACTACCTAATAAAGGGCGAATTACGCTACTTATATTAGCGCTTTAGCTACTCTTTAGTTCCTCGTTTTTTAAAACTACTCTAGTAGTTTAGTAATAATATAAAGATCGTAGCCCTCGAAAAGCTTACGAAGATTTACTAATAATACTAACTTAACGCTACTACCCCTAGCCGATTTAAATTTACTTTATAAAATAATTATAATTTTAATTATAAAGTCGTAATTAACATAATATACTTAATAAATTATAAAAATACTAACTAACTAATACTTTACGTCGTTAATACTACTATTTCTTTTTAAATAATAAGGTTCCTCGTAGATATAATTACGAAGTATATATAAAAGGCTCTTTAGCTATATTAAATTAATATTTACCTCGGTCTACTAGACTAAATTATTATAAATATTAATAAGAACTTAAGCGCTATAAAGTTTAAATCTTTTATTAGATTTATATTTATTAAAGTTAAAAAAATATTTATTAAAGCTTATAATAATATTAATAAGGCTAAAAAATACTACGTAGTACTTAAAAGGGTATACGATATTATTCGAAATAAGTGCTTATTAATAAGCGTAGAGGCTATACTTTAGGCCGTAATTAAGATAATTAATAATATAGTTAGCCTAAATAGCCTCGTTCTTATACTCCTCGTTTTTAGAGCTTTTCTACGTACTTTTAATAAATCTCTACTATTACTAAATATTACTTAATGTATAAAAGTAGTTAAGAAAGTAATAAAAAAAGTCCGTAAACTTTATATTAATAAGTAAGTAAGTAAAGTACTAGCTACTTAAAACGGACTAAATATTTCTTATACTATTAATTTATTATTATAGTTAGATATTAAAGTCTAGTAAGAAGGTAAGGGATAGAAAGGCCTATTTAAGCTCGTTTTAATAAATAGTATTACTTACGTAATAGAATTACTTTACGGCTTAATAAGCTTCTAGGCTACTATAGTTAAACCCTAATACTTAAAAAAGGTCGACCCCGAGCTACTAGTTATAATAATAAAATACGTTAACTATTTACTAATCCCCGTAATTAACTAATTAACTAATAATAGCGCCGCTATAAATAAAGTCCTTAATAAGATCGTTATTATAATTAATAACGACCCTCTATTATAAAATAAAAGGATTAAAATAATATTAATACGGCGTAGTTATAGTAATACTTTTATAACTATGACTTACTTTATATTTTAAAAAAAAGTAAATTTTAAGCTAGTTACTAAGCTCCGTAATAAGAGTATTATTATTATTTTAAGAATACCCTTTATAAAATCTATTAATAAAGAGCTTTTAAGATTAGTAAAGAGAGGGGTAATTAAATTCGTCTAACTTAGCCCTAAATATAGGGATATAAGGATATTTAAGTCTCGATTTATTAATAAAATTAAAAACCTAGGACTTAACTTTATTAAAAAGTCTTACTTAGTTATATAAGGGTATAATAATAAAAAAAAAAAGGAGATCTTTACGTAGTTATTAATAATTTAAAGAACTAGTTAACGTTTAATCCTTACCCTAGCCCCGACCCTAATCCGGGAAGGCTACGTTATTTAGTTATAAAATATTACTTAAGTATATATATAATCAAGCTAACCTCTTTATTATAAGGTTTTTATTTAATTACTAGCTTAGATCCGTTATTTATACCCTAAGGGTACTATTTTATACGTCGTATAGTTATTATATAGTTTTATAAAATCTAGTACTTATTAATAAGTAATATATAGTAAGTATTATTTAAAAATACTTTAAATAATAATATCTATATTCGATCTATACTTATTAATCTCGATAAAAAAAAGCGGATTATTTAGTATTATTAGTATATAAACCGATAATACTATTAAATTATTAAATAAAACTTTTAGTTAAAAAGAAGAAACCGAGCTTAAGCGCGCTAAGTTATTAACTAAACTAAAGTAGTAACTATTAACTAACGAGCCGCTTATTTTTAATAGCGGGATTATTTTATTAAAAAGTATTAATATAGTACTTAAATAGAAGAACTAAAAGAAGAAGCTTAAGTAGGTTAACCCCTCGGTATTAAATACTAAATAATAATTCGTTAAGTAGCGAGCTTAAAATACTTATATTATATTAATTTACTAATTAGAAATAGCTTTTAATACGTCGTTTACTACTTAATACTAAGTAAATTTATTATTTATTAACTACGCTATACTAAACCGTTATATTAAATAATAAATAGATTACTTAGACCGAGGGCTTATATTCGTATTATTAAATCTAACTATAACTAAACTCTTCGTTTTTATAAATAGGTTATTTATAAATAATACTAATTATACTTTATAACTAAGTTATATTATTATCCTTATAAATAAAGAATAGACTAACGAGAGCTTTATAATTAATAGTAATATTATTTACTATAGCTTTACGAAAAGTAAAAGGATTACTTAGAGCGTATTAGTATTAGAGGTTTATAAAATAGTTGTAAGCGTTAACGTTACTTATACTATCTTAACTACCCTAGACCTTATTATTAAATAACTTAACGTTCTAAAAATCCTTACTATAGTTTATATAAATTTATATTTACTATATAAATACTTTATTAAGCTAAGTACTACGAAGGAAAAGCGCTTTATAATAAATATTATAGTGTTTAGATAATTATACGAACGCCGCGAGCTCTACGAGATCCGTTAGATTAGTAATAATAATAACTTAGTTAATAAGTTTATAAAGAATATACTAAATAAGTCCCTCGAACGATTCGTTAGTAAAGGAATTATTCTAGTTAAAATAGAAAGATAAGTAATACGTAGTTAAAATAGTAATATATTATAAGTAGTAAGTTATTTAGTAAACGTATACGCTTTTTAAACTTTAGCTTAGAGAAAAACGCACGTATTTAGGGCGTAGTTAGATTAATAAAAAGCTCTTTTTTAACTACGCTAGATTTAACAATTTCTAAAAAGTTTAAGTATATAAATTATATATATTAAAGATTAAGAAGTAATTAAAAAGAGGGGATACTAAAATTTTTATATAAATAATTATAATAAAAGTTATACTAAAATTTTAATATATAGCTTTAGGTATTTTTAAATAAAAGATTAATTATAGATTTTATTATTAGTTTTTACTAGCGGGGGACCTAGCCCCTATTCTAGCCTTTTTTATTATAAAAGTAAAAGACTACTAATATTAAATTACGAGGTAGAAAAGGGGCCCTATTAGGTAGTTAGGTAGGGGTAGTAGGTAGGTAGTCTGGGCCCGTGCAGACGGACCCTTCTACCTACCTATACCCACTGAGGGACCGCGGGCTCTGCCCACGATCTTCCCCTCTTACACACACGCAATAGACCTATACTGACCTATTAACCTAGTCGCGACCAAAAGGTCTGACCTGCCTACGTGTATACCAACAGCTGCCATCTTAACACTTCTCGGCGCGCAACTCATTGTAGCCGCCGAAACTACATGGTGCTGGGGCGCCCATAGATCAAATACTCAGCGCGTTAGCAAAGGGGATATCGAATGGGCTTTGAGACACCGCACCACCGAGTTGGGCTTCCCCGGCCGCCAGACCATCTCCTGGAGATGGATTCAGTGCACCGAAACCGACGAGTACAAGTCTATGGATGTTGCTGTTGTCACTACACCGCGCAGTAAGAAACTAAGTCGTACTTATCTTTGAAATCATACCAGAACTGATCTTGAAATAGTTGTCACCGACGGAGCTCATACTCAGCTTGCCAATGGACAGGTGATCTGTAGAGTGGGCGGGGAGTACTTTAAATGCTAGAGGAAGGTGTTTTACCTAGGGGCTTTATCGTGTTACGGCCAGCTGGTCGTAGTGAGGTATGTTAGCAGAAGTTGAGGCTGCGGGTACCAAATAGTGTCGTGGCCGTGACAGCTTCCCTGAAGCTATGTGCTGTAAGTCGTAAGGCTTTGGTGGTTAATCGTAATCTTATCAGAGGGATTCTTAGTTAAGATAGCTGAAAGTGATCGTGAGATCGAATACTAAATTGATTGCTGAAGAAGCTATAGAAGTCTGTTCTTGAGCCCGGCTTAAGTCCATCCTATATATAAGTCCTGTTCCTGAACATATCCTTTGTTGGTGATCACCTTGTTTGTCGAGTGATCGCTTAGTGGATTGGTGAGTGCTCACTATGGCGCAGGCGCTCATTGATCTTATCTCATCTGCACGTGACTTTGCCATAGTTCTTCCGTTCCGCGTGAGTCACCCTATGTTCCCGTCTGCTTGCACATGTGGTGTGCCGCAGCCGCCGCAAGCCTGCGGGGCAGACCCTGGTCTTGGTCATGCACGTTGGGTCGTGACAGTAAGAAGCGACTGTGCGATGTTGTGGCGGTCATATCCCATCGACTGCTACAAGGCGATAGTACATCCGAGTGCGGGGGAAGAACTAATCAGGCGTTGTTCCGATTTATTCCCACTATATCCGCAAATTAAAAAATTCATATCTCGGAGAATTTGGAGAAAAGCTGGAGACCATTGTACTGTCGCTTTGTAGCAGTCGATGGGATAGCCCGAGATCAAATTTCACGGTTTATTTCAAAGCGACCTTGGCGATATATTTTTATCTCATTTCAAAAGTCAAGGTGAATGACGTAATTGAAGGGAGTGTTGAGCTAAGGTAGTTGGGTTTATCTAATTGAAGTTTTATAGCAAGCCTTAGGTTACAAAGCCTAGAATGTACCGCCTCTAGTTAACAAGATTAGTCCTTATAAAGTCGACTGGACTATTTTCTGGCTATTTTACTGAAGCAAGCTCCTTTTCACCCCTCCACACCCTGGTCTTGTCAAGAGCCTATCGTCTCCGGATATGTAACTGCGAGAGCTAGACTACAACTATGAGATGCCTCGGTATGTGTTTTTCTTTGTTCTTAAAGGGTAAAAGCGCTGACATATCCCTCCGTTGGGTTGTTCGGATGAGTCATGCGAAGTTTTGCACCCGAACCCCAAGGGCATCGGATACAGGACCATGAAGAACCCTGCCCCGTATTGGAGTAAGACCCATCTGTATATTGATATCCAAGATGCTGGCCCTGTACTGCCGTAGCATGGATGGATGCCCAGCTTGACGATTCAACCGTGTCCCAATCAAATCCACCCTGATAGCTACTGCTTCCAGTAGGCTTGTTGACATTGACCTCTGCTTCGCAATAGGGATATTGAACCGAGGTGCCTGGTGCGTTCTGAATCTGGCGTGTCTTACACAGCGTATTCTTTCCACAGGCCCGTGTTCCACTCAGCCTATTTCTCTCCTCGCAGGATGACGGGATGCCTGGAATGTGGCAGTAGAATTTTCTATGGTTCGCAGGGGCAGAACACCATCCATTTTGAAATCGATACATGGGCCCGATAAGTAGACAGACTTCATCCAGCTCATTCAAGACGTAGTCGCGTTTAATGGCTGTCTTTTGATGCCACTGTTTATATTGGTCGTGAAGTGATAGAAACTCGTCCATTGTAAGGTCGACGTAAAAAGCAGGCTGAGGAAAATCGTGTGTTTCAGGAGGGCTAGAGTCTAGAGCATATGAGCTCAGGGCTGTCAATGTCAAGATAAAGATGGCTTTGAAGAAAAACATGGAGATTGAAGCTGCAGTTACTAATGTGAGCCAATATTAATAACTGAAGATGACTGTGCGTCCGGTGATTACGTTTAGGCTTGAGCGTCTAAGGTGAACGGACATTTGTTTGATCATTTACTTACATTCTGCGGAAGCCTGCTGTCGTCTCTGGGCTGGAGGGATCAGCATCCCTCCGGCCGCCCTGCGCCGCTACCGGGGGTTTCCTCTCAGGCACGGCCCAACGCCAACCAGAATCCAATCAAGCGCCCAAAGTCCCTTGCAAACCTTCCAGGTCCGGTAAGTGGAGCAAGACTTCTGCGAACCCTGAAGTTCGGAATGGAGTTTTACAAGACTCCGGCGGGCGTCAATCCTTGGGAGACAGCAATTGACTAGAAGTCAGGGTATACTGAGGTAGTAGTGGTTGTCCTGGCCATATGGTAGGCTTTTAACGACAGCTCCGCACAAGTCACTATCTGGATCCTGCCGCGCCGACTTGTCAGGCGAAAAAAACCACCAGATATCTTCGTCATCGGCAGTTGGTGGAAATTTCGCTTCTCATGCAAACGTCAACTATCATCGTACTTGACCAACGGGTAGCGGGCACCATCAAGATGGAAGCTGCAAAGGTCTTGATTGTATAAGAATCTGACGGAGACTTCGTGGCTGAAAGTCTACCCCGGAAATGTGAACAAATATTGACAACCCGGATCGCCGGGAAGTCCTTAAGACCCCCTCGACCTCCTTCCCCCCTCATCATAAAACGTGTAATCGCAAAACTACAACATACGCCACTCATTTGAACATATTATAAAAATGCGTCTACCTAATCTTCTCGTTGTCGCGATGCTCCTCGGCCTCGGCGCCACCGCCGCCTTGCCTGTCGAAGATGTCACGGACATGACAGACTTCGAAGACGTCGCAAATGACGCAATGGCGAAACCGCCTCCTCACAAAGTAGAAAAGCCATGGATGATGTGGGGTGTAAGAAACCCACCAAACACCAGCAAGGACACAGTGAGAACTAACGATAATGTTAGATGTGCGCTATAGCATCGAACCAATGCATCATTCACGGGCCTCACGGTGAACGCAGATACCAGTGCAAGAACTTTGTTCGTACCCACCTTTTTGTTCCGACTTCCTCCCCGCGATGTCTGAAATGTAGAGGGAGACAGCTAATGGTTTCCCGCTGTGATGATAGTGTACGAGGGATGGGGGCACGTGTCGCGGACAATATACGACAACACCACGCATCAAGACTAGGTCCCATTGCAATTAGGCGCTTTTGAGGTCGGGTCTGATGTGGTGTCTTTCTTTGAGGTTGGGCTCGGCCGGTACTCAGCCATGGAGGTCGTCAACTTGAGCCTAGATGGCGGATACGGAGCAGACGCGATATGTCAACCGAAGATTGTCTAGTCAACGAATATTTGCACGTTTGATGATTGGGTGGGCGAAGCACATGCCGTCAAGTCTCATCGTTTCAGCATTGGAACGTATGTTGAGTCTTCATGTCCCTTGACCTATTCGAGACCTGAAACTTTCACTTGACTTTGGGAGAATTTAGGTGCTTAAATATGATTTCATTACTTGTCAACCTTGAAAGGACTCTGCTTCCGTGTATCCTAGGAGAATAACATCGCGAAATTAACCTCCGAACCCAATCACAATTTGACGTTGGGAATCTCAAACGTCTGCACCATCTTGGTCTCAAAGTAACTCCAGAACTTGGTCCCGCTGATCGTAGTATCAGTCGCCTGCACATAGCGATCACCGCTTCCAATCTGCGTTCTCCACCGCGTGACAGTAGCTCCGTTCGTCGACGCTTGCGAGAATCCGCTCAGGTCAAAGTTGAGGTACTGCGCCGCGCCCCAGTTGACAGCAACGATGATAAGCTTCGAGTTGGCGGCATCGTACGCAGCGACAACATTATCCGAACCGCCATCCAGAATACGCATGCCCTCGCGGATATGGCGCGCAAACTGCGCAAAGACAAAGTACTTCTGGTTCGCCGAGCCAAGCGTACCAGCCTCATTGTCCGCATCAATAACACCCCAGCCGCCGCCGTCAAGAACCTGCCAGTACACCCAACCCGTGGGCCGCAGCCATCGGAAGTCGAGAAGCATGTTGCTCACGAGCCTCTCGCCCGTCGCGTCGCTCTCGCCGTACTCGCTGTTCCAGAGACGGAGGCCGCGCGCCGAGGCGAGGGAGTAGACCTTGTCGCGGGCGCTGCTGGCGTACTGGTACCCGTGGACGTTGATCCGCGCGACGTTCTTGAGGGCGGCGTCGCCGAGGTTCTGAAGCGTGGTGACGGCCTGGTCGTAGTAGGACTCGTCCGAGGCGGCGATGGACATGCTGGTGAGGCCGCGGTTGTTGAGCTCGGTGCGGAGGTAGTTGATGATTGTCGCCTGCGTGGCGACGTCAATGTGGCAGCCTTCCTGTGTGCCGTCGGCCTTCCACCAGTTCGCGGTGGGCTCGTTGAAGGGCTCGACGGTCTCGAAGGTGATGCCCCAGTTGTCCTTTGCGTACTTGGCAATGTTGGCCATGTAGACAGCGTGCTGCTGGAGGTTCAACGACTGGATGTTCTCGCTGCCGTCGGCGGAACCGGACGGGTTGTGGTTCTTGGTTGCCCACCACATGGGTGAGTTGGAGAAGAGCTCGAAGCGGTTTGCGCCGCGGCTCTTGGCCTTTTGCATCATGGTGCGCTGGTTCACGTCGACGTCCCACTTCCAGGCAGACGAGGCCGGGTCGGTGTTGGTGTAGTCGACCCAGTGTCCGTCAATCTGCCGGGACGCCATCATCTTGGTCGAGACCACCATGCTCTCGCCGTTGATGCTGTTCGTGCTGCAAGCACCGGCATTGTGACGAACGATATTGAAGCCCAGACCGGGGAGGCTTGCGCCGCCGAAGGTAGTGGTCTTGGTGGTGAAGAAGATGTCGGCGAGGTCATCGCGGGTGCCGAAGCGCTTCGCCCACCAGGCGAGAGAGGTTCCCCATCCCTCCCAGGTGCCACGGTTCGACTTGGCGTCGATGGTGGTCGTTGTGTCTGCAGCAGCGGGGGAGACGGAGGCCAGGCTCACGGCCAAGGCGGCGAGAGTCTTGAAGTGCATGGCTGAGAGATCGAGAAGCCGGGGCCTGCTGGGACAAGGACTTCAGATACAACCCAGGATAGAGGTTCGTCTGCTTCTTATGCTCACACGATCCTACGCAGCCAAGTCGACCTCCTTCCCTCGAGTGAGATACGGGAGCAGGGGAGCTGACTCGAATGGTGGACCTCGTATGTTAGAGTGCCATCGTGAACGGGGATACCCGGGCCGTGTGATAGCTTGAGTCTCTTGGAAAGGGAAGCTAGAATTACCCGACCTAACGGTTTTATTCAGTGGTAACTTAGCCGGACCATTGGTCGTTCGTCGAAACGGCGGTTGAGTCGCTTCTGGGAAACGGAGCTCGGTCGGTTGGGTCCGGCACGGATGTGGCGTTGATGGTGGTTAAGGATCACGTAGAGTCTCGAGCTCAGGCTGTGCCCCGCAGTCTGGGCGAGGGCGCGAGGGGTTACCGTAGAAACTCGAGCACTTCAAACTTGCGTTAGCCCGTGCCAACCCTGCTAGCTGCCCATACTAAACTTTTTCGGGGGGGTTAATTATATTAGATTATTTAATCGACTATACCGTATGTAGAGGGCGGTAAGTGATTATTTTCCATTCTTTACTCCTGCCCAACTACCTCTAGCCTCGACAGCGAGCTCTTATTGGCCAGATTGATCGGAATGCTGGCGGCCACATTTGACCACTTTGGGCAGTATTACGGTTCTGCCAGAGCGCTAGCAGGGTTGGCACGGGCTAACGCAAGTTTGAAGTGCTCGAGTTTCTACGGTAATCCCATGTTTAGAGTTAGATTATCAGCGACAACGTGGTGCCGGGATCCGACGGACAGTAGTGACAAATTGTCCGTGAATAGAAGGCGGATACGAGCTCGATTATGATCGCCAAGCTGTATTCTACTACGGGATCGTTAGTCAAGAGTAAGATAGAACGGCGAAGGGGCAGAAGGGAAACAGATCTGATTCATGGCGGGCGTGCCTGAAAATACTGTACAAGAATGCGCAAAGCGATAACAGGTATGGATACGATACCAAACGTGTCCCCTGGATATCCTGAGTCACGACATCAGTCTAAGCCAAATGCGTGGCCCGCCGTATCCCGTTTGCCAATTCATATTCCAACACATCATCATCATCCCTCAAAAGCCGCCAATGCCTAGCTCCAATCCTCCCCGCATATGCGACCCAATGTGCGTGCCTGGAAACCCCCCAAGCTCGGTAGAATGGTATGCTGCGCGGCTAGTCTAGACTGTCTAGTCTGGAGAACGCGGGGAAAAGTGCCATGCTTTGATGGTAACATGCATCGAGAGGTGTCAGCGGCGCAACCCGCTGCCGCGTCTGCATTGGCGGAAGATCATGCAAGCGGCATTTGGTACCTGGTCCATCCGGCTCCGCGATCCGCGGACATGTCATGAGACTTCTGCCAAATTTAGTCGCAATTTGGGGTACCTTTGGCCATGGATTAGCTCTCGGGGCTAAAGCGGGACAACCTGCATGTGAAATACAAGTTAGCTGGTTTTTGAGCAAATGTTTGAACGGAGTATTGACATACAGCCCGACGGCAAGTTTGGTAGGAAAACAGATCACGAAGTCGCAAGTATGCTTGTTGATCGCAAGCAATTGTGGTTAATGAGCTCATAGCAAGCTTAGTCATGGTCAAGGCGCATCTGCTTTTGCATTAGAAACGGACAAAGCTTATTCGAACAATCAACGCCAACTTACCTTTGCGACTTGGCGACTGTGTAATCATACAATGTCGCGCAGGCAAGTAGGATAAGAAGAGCTCTTGTTCCCAGGCGAGAGATCAGCAATAGCCCAAAACCATCAGTGTCGAGCCTTTCTCTTTCTAGTGGGCGTCTGAGGGTTATTCAAGCTCGATGCCCGCATGCCCGCTCTGGAGTTCCGCGCAGTTGACTTCTGGACGATGGTCTTTGAGCTAGCGGGAGATTGATCCAGACCAGGTGTTTTGTTAGTCAATCCCAACTGTCCAACAGTGGTAGGCGTCGAATCGATCGGGGTTCCGAGAATGACCGGCAGCCCAGATCCAGAAGGCGCAATGGGTTTGTTGCAGGCCGGCGAGGGAGTTGACAAGTTCTCTCGCATTCTGGCTTCACGCTCGACCTTTCTGGCAACTTTCACCTTGGCCTTCAGAGCGTAGATCTCCTCATTCAACGTGGCCATTTGTGCAAACAGGCGCTGATTCTCGGCATCGAACGCGTCTCTTTCGGCCTCGGCTTTCTCGACAGCAGCAAGAAGCTCAGGAATTCTATCGGCCGGATATAGCACCACTCTCGGCGGATGACCAGCCTCAAGAGCCTCGACATCGTCAATGGCTCGCACAAGTCGAGCACTAGCGATAGCAACGCATTCGTCAAGGATAATCGGGGTCGCATTCTCCTCGCGTATCAAGTCTTTGTACAGCGCCGACGTTTCTTTCATCTCGGCTCCCTTCTCGTTGTGGGCGACGATCAAATCGCGAAGCTGCCTACTCGCCTCTTTGTGAGAGATGAACTTCGGTCCCTTGGGGGTGGCTTTGCGGCGCTCGGAGGCCGGCTTGGTAGGGGTCGAGGGAGCCGAGGAGGTACTCGATGAACCGGTGATGTCCACGTCGGGGGTCTTGGCTCGGCGGGCGCTGGAGAGATCGAGGGGAATCGGGTTGTCGTTGACTGGTGTACCTTCATCGTCCGTCATGATGTCGGTGGTGCCTGTGGTGTTGCCCATCGTCGCTTCTGAAGGAGTGGCGGCCGACATGTTCTCGGTAGTTACCCGCGGGCTGAGTTTCTTCGCCCTGGCTCTGGGAGTTGTTTTGAAATCCTCGGACTCTTTAATTTCTTCAGTCTCTCTTTTGCCTAGAGAAGCTGAACCCGAGTCGTCTGCTTCGTAGTTGGAGTCCTGGATGATACGGCCTTCGCGCAAAGTGGATGACAATGATGGAAGAGAAAGTCTGTTGCGACCGGAACGAAGGCTGCCACGAGTGGGAGATGAGGTATTGGATATTTGGGAGCCAAGGTTGAGGGACACGCGAAGTTTTCGGGTGTTCAAAGGTGAATCTGGCTGATGGCTGGTGATATTATTGCCAGCAGCAGGAGAGGCAGAAACGGCAGGAGCGGCCGGGGACCCACCACCTCCCATAATTCTGGTTCTAGCCATCGTGATGACAACTTTACCCTCGATCTCCTTCCAACAAAACAACGGTCAGCTCGAACACTCGACTCCAAAGAAACAGCCCGAAGAAATTGGGAGGCGCGGTGGAGGAAACTCACGATCAGACCGGTCAATCTTTCGCCTACCCTTCAGCAGTGGGCTCGTCCCCGATGGCGGCTGTCGTATATTGCGATTGGTAAGAGACGCGTCTTGAAGAGCAGGAATATGAAGACATCGAATAGAAGTTAGGAGAGCAGAAGTTTTGACAGGTTTTCATTGGAAGCTTGGATATCCTTTAGTGGTACGAATACTCCCCGGCCTAGGCCTTCGAGACGGGGCAGCGCATCGTGAGATCGTTCTCGATCAACAAGAAGCTAGAGGCCAGCGAAAGCAATGAGCAGTGAAAATGACAAAGACTGCCTCATACCCTTGCCCACTAGACATCTCGAAAGGCTCCTGATCGGAGTTCATTCCTCCAACAAGCGCACCACGCTCAAAGAAGCAAAGTACGTCCCCTTTCCCATTATCCTTTCACCAAGGGCGTAACCACTGACATAATCCCAGTGCCATTCTGTATCACGCCGACTTTGATACAAAGGATTAAATTACAGGTCAAGAGCATGGCGGCTGCCCCTGGATCTCCCTGGTGGCTGCCAGCGGTGACGAGTTCCGGTCTGATCTGGTTAGTTGGATTGCCAACAGCACGATGGGAAAGACCATCACCTTGTGGAATACTCCTGAGGCGGTCTCATCTTATGGTCCAGAATGTGAAACTATGGCAGAAGTCCAGGTCACAAACAGATTCCTGAACATAGGTAACTTGGGTAAGATGACTCTTTTTCGCGATAATATTACAGGATGATGGATGCTAATTCTTCACTCAGGTCGACACATCGACTCTACAACGCTGAGAAGCATTTTTAGGCTCAATTTCAAGCCGTCATATGAACTACCTCAGCTGAGCGACCGGGCCCGATCAATCCCCGGGCCCGGAAGCCTGCTTGATCTCCCCGCCTCCGAGCGACATCCTCCCTACCATCGGCGGTGGAGGCACGGTCAAGAGGCATGATAAGCCTCGCATCAACCTGGCAGCGATGCGCAATGTGTCGCTGGTTAGTACTGACCTCCGGTTTGCCACGCTGACTAACCCGTCGAGGCGCATGGCGCGCGCAACAATGGATGCTGCCGGAGCGCGCAAGCTCCAGTCCCTTGGAGGCGCGAGCTTCAGTACGCACGCCAAGCATCAGAAGGCGGCCGACGAGGCGAGAGAGAAGTCGCAGCGCAGAGAGGACGAGGATGACGGCATGGTTGAGGGCCCCAGCAACGACGGCCCCGGTACCGAGAATACAAGGACAGTTCAAAGTCTCGTCTGCCAACTTTTGGTGGGCCTTGATGACACTTTGAGGTCCACGCTTCACCCAAGCATTCAGCAAGCGGCCGTCTTCTATAGACCTAACCACGAGCATCGGCAGCCAATCTCGTTAACGATGGAGACTCAAAGAACTCGCTCCCGAGATCATCTACAAGCTGTTCCCGTCGTCTTCCCTGCGGGAGCAGTTCACTCCAACCAAGTCGGATGCCGAGCTTGCGAAAGTGATACAAGCAGGCCAGCCTTCCTTGATTTTATCAATATCCATCCCCGAGCTCTTCTATCGATGCTGAGGCCATTATCTTCGCTTATTTGTTCATCTAGGGATTGCCGTGACGTAGAGGTGATACGTAATGAAAGAAAGCGGGATTGTGTTGCAGTATAAAAGTCTGTCATACCCGACGGCATGCTCGCTCTACTCAATCTTTGCCCTGAGTCCAGAGTCTGACGTAACTTCAGTATTTGTTCTCAGTGATCATCAAACCCTCGGCTCTTACTTCATACCATTTCTCTGATCTAGCACAACTGCAGGTTGTCGACCTGAAGCAAGACTGGGTTCCCTCTATTTTCGTCGACACCAGACGCCAGTCAAAAAGCGTCTTTCATCATGGCTCGCCGATCGTAACTCACTTGTTAAAGCTAAAGGGTTTGCACATTCCACCAACCCTGCCAGCCCCATCCAACTTGGCTTCATTCGGAGGAGCAAACACCAACGTCATCCATCAAAACTGTCGTCAACTGCAGATCTCTTCCTCTGGTGTTCTTCTTTTGGCCCGATAGTCCGATCCTGAGCCAATGTATGGTCTGTTCTTAGATATCATACTACTCCCTTTGGTTATAGGAACACGGAATACCTCTCCGTTGAAGTAGTTGGTCGCAACCGGGGAGATCTTACAGCGACAAGTACCCAGATCGAAGAGATGGAGATGTCTGCACGCGAACTGGATCTTCTGATTTATTTTCACCGCGTTTGGCAAGGGCTTTGCGTCCACTGTCTGAGGTATACTGCGGCCGGTGATTTCAATATTCAGGGCACCTTGATGGTGATTACCCTGTACGCGGCGCTGTTGGCCAAGCTACAGGACATGTGGAGAGCGTACAAGGCAAAGCTGATTCCAACGGCTAATACCTCGTTTTTATTAATGTTTAGAAGCTTCTAATCGTTAACGAAAAATGGTATCGGCTGGCCACGACTCCAAGACCAACGCATACGTGCGTGTGAGGAGAAGGCTGAGAAGGACTCCCGGCAGAGGGTTTTAAATTGCCCGAGGAGCACTCTCAATTGGTTCATTAGTCGTTCAACTTCACAACCGAGGACTCTATGATTGAAAGCCATTGTTCGGTCGCAAGGAAATATATGGAAAGGAGTTTTCCCCTTACGTTTTCCCGCCCTGCAAGAGCTTTCTCTCGCTCATCAAAATCATACGTGAGAGGCGTTTTTGCCAAAGGCAAAGATATCGACGAAGATTAAGAATTTTCTGCTGAGCCTTGCACCCATATCAGATAATTACAGCTGGTAATAATCTACATGAAGCTTTATCTTGCTCAATATCCTCGGCCAGATCAATCGAGCTTAGTACCAGAAGGGAGACAGACGGATGACATCAAGGACGATTTCCCAGATTTGGAGCCAGAAATTAAAGACATGCCTACAACTACGCGAAGAATCGCTGGAGGCATCATGGCTTATCCAGCATGTCCCCGATGCAGAATCCCTCACGGGATCAACGTAACGATGAAGCCAAAGGATCATTTAAATCCGGAGGACACATGTTTAAGACAAAATAGTCATTACATTCACTCAAGCGGCAGAAAGACGGCTAGGTGGAGTATTCCTGGTCCACGCATCGCCGTCATAGAATACTTCAAGAGAATCGGAAGAAGGAGTTCAATGGCAACTAGATTGCTCCTTCCCATTTATTATCTCACTTTCCGCGGAATAGGTTCTGCTCGTCCGGCTTCAACTTTTCATGCCGACCAATTATTCAATTTTTCTCTCCACCACCATATCTCTCCGCAGATTCCTCAATCCAAACTTTTCCTCTCTCACAAACAATCAGATTTTCTATCGAGGTAGATAAGCTCAATCATACGAGTAAGTCTGTGCTTTCAAATTTCCTCTCTCCCTTGGCTAACAAAAGGCTCAGAATGGCACCTTCCCTCGAACAAAGAGTCATTGAGGCACTCGAAAAGTGCTCCACCGACACAGACACTCCCTTCGACGATGTCTTGGGCGTCGCATTGAAGGTCACGCAGAAGATGCTTGAGCAGGCCGATCCACCCGACACCGCCGCACCAGTTGTCCCAGCTGTGGCATCTGTCCCTCTCGTCGCTCAGATCCCTCCTCCAGCTTCTGCTCCAGCTCCTAAGCCTACTGCTACTCGAGTTATTGCTTCTCTTGTCGCACCTGCCAATCCTGGTACACCTGGCACTCATCGAGTTCTGCGTACCGCGCTTCCATTGGCGATGGCTTCTGCTCGCAAACAAGCCGCCCGCGAAAGTGTCTCGCCGACCCCGACTGTCGGTGACCAGAACGACGACAGAGACGAGTTCGTCTGCGAGTTCGCTGGCTGTGGACGCTCTTATGAGCACAAGGGCTCTCGCACCCGGGTACGTTTCTTGTCTTCCTAAACCGACGGGACCTTTGCTGACTTCATTTGCTACAGCACTACAAGGTCAACCATGGCGGTCAGCGTCCCAGATCGAAGTAAGGGGCATTCTGCAATTTTGCGGTTCCAGCGTTCGTTTCCGAAGAAAATTCTTCGCATAGAAGCCTCGAGTGGTAGGACGCTTGGGACGTCATTCAAGTGCGAGAACTGACTCCAACTGCACAGACATGCGTCAAGTTTCTCCTCATATCCGTCAGTCATAGGCCACACGCTACCTAATACATCCTGGTTTTGATTCATGATCTTCTTTAACATTCTCTCCTCATTTTCCATATTACTGTAGTATTTGTTCCTAATGGAGCAACAAAAACTCGCCACTCCGGGCCCTATATCTCAAGCAGAACCTGGTGTCAACCGGTGTCATTATATCGGGAAGGATCATTTGTCCTTCGTTTCCTCTAACGAATCGATTGGTCTGCGTCCCGGAGAAGGCATTGCAAGTCGCGACGCTGTTCAGCTGGGTAGACTTCGCCAGACACTATATAAACGCGTGCACCCTTAAGAACAAGAGTCCCGAGATCTTGGGTGACAAGGCGGCGACGTACCTAAGGAAACTCCCGCCAGGCCCTCGCCATCTTCAAAGGCCTCTGAAGAATAAGCAGTACCTCGCGAGAGGGATTTAAATGAAATAATCTTGCCTACGGACTGTGCTGGCAAGACCTGCTTCAAAGGGTAGCTTACGGGCCACCTGGTATTGAGGCATTCACTTGAACGGGAGTTCTCGAGTTCATCGCATTCTATGAGGGCAGCTAGTGAGCTATCGCAGTGGCTTTGCTTATCCCGACAACTGGGAATACTACCACGTCAGGCGCGAAAGCATCTGGTGTTTATAATCCTGACTAGGACTGTATTGGTGCAAAAAACAGCGAGCGCTCAAGTTACCTGGCAGAAGGCCCTTTCATTTACCCAAATCCAAAGGCGAAGGAGAAGGTTGGCAACTGCCCTGTCGGATTGGAAGTCTAATTCGACCGCGGCATACGGCCAACTGCGCAGGGGCCAATTAGGGGCCCTATTTACGATTATCGTAGCTAGCCTAACCTATAGTTAGAACTTCCTTTTTATACCTACGCAGATATTTATATAGTTTAATTAATCTCTTCGTTAACTACGGTTCGAACTAACCACCTTATAATAGGGATACTAATACTAATTAATAATTAAATTTTATTATTATAAATCGGTAAAATATTTTGCTATATAAAAAAAACGACCTCTTAATACTATACGAGATAAGAGATTTATACTAATTAACCTTATAAAAGTAAATAAAAAAGGAGGCGATTTTTAAATACCGTACGGAATTAAGTAATCATAGCCCTTCACTACTTACGAGAGGTTAACGTCTACTATATTAAACTACGTTAATTAATAAAACTACTTAAGTAACTAGCCTTTTACCGTCGCCCTAAGTAGCTTTTTTACTAAACGACTTTTCTATAACCGGCCCGCGATTAAAAATTAACTAATTAAATTAGTAAAAAGAAATACTTATATAATAACTACCTACCTAATTAATTAGTATAACGAACGAGCTTAATAATATAATATAAAAAAGTACTACGTAATTAAAAAAAGGGATCTCTAAACGTAAATATTCTTATTTAGTAGCGAAAGTAACTTTATAAAAATTATTAAGCTAAAAGATTTATAATATATAAAAAAATCTATTATTACGAGGATTTTATAAGTACGACCTTAAGCTTACGATCTAAATAACCTCTTCGTAGTTCCCTTAACTACCCCCCGGGTATTACTTAAAAATATAATATAAAAGACGGTTTAATAAAAGAGGAGGGGATTTAGAGGTCTTAATAATATCGAGTTAAGAATATTATAAATCTTAGAGATTAACTTAAGAAAAAGGCGGCTATTTTAAAATAATCCTACGACCTCTTATTAAAGTTACTATTAGCCTAAAAAAAAGCTAAAAAAACGAAGATTTAAAAAGAAAAAAAAAGAATCCTCTAGAGGGCTATTAAAAGGCTTCTTTTTATACTAGCTCCTAGTATAAGATTACTAATTTTAAAAAATTAACTAAGTAATAAAAAGGATCGTTAGTAAGTAATAATTACCTAACCATAATTAAACTACGAAAAAGACTACTTAAAAAATATAAAATAGGGTACTAAGAGGCCGTAAAAAATAAAATTTCTAAAGTATTTAACCCTACTACGTACGAGCGATAAGTAAGCATTTTTAATAAGTCTTTAAAATCTACGATTTTATAAAAAAAAGGGCTTAACTTTATTAATTATAGTTAATAGCTTATATAGTTCTTAATAGCCTATATAGCTCTTTTATAAGCTACCTAGCGTCTACTTTTAACTATTCTTATAGAATACCGCTTTAAAAAAAGTAAGTTAAAAAAAGAAGCTATTTAAAAATTATAAAGAGCACGAGGCTTAGGAGGTTAAAAATATATAGGATAGTAAAAATCGGTAACTAATAAAAATCCCGAGACTAATTATTATATTTTCTTATAGTAATATAAACGTTTATTACTATTATTATAAAAAAGAACTACTAAAACCTACTTTTTTATACTAAATAAAAAAGAGGATCTTAGTAAGTATAATAGCTAGCGATCTAAAAGGGTAGTAGTAATTACTAAAAATAATAAAAACGAGAGTAGTAATAAGATAGTAAGAAGAAATAGGAATCTCCTAGACCTTAATAAATTTATTAAATAGTAAAAGTACGGATTTATTACGACTAGCGTGCGGATTAAATATATCCTTATTAAGATTAAATACGCTAGCGACTATTAATATAAGCATAAGCTAGAGCACGACCCTGAGCGAGTTAGGGTAAAAAAAAAGAGGATAAAGCCCGATCCTAAATAAAATCCTAATTTTTTATAAATAAGTAAATATTAACCCGGACTATTAAGAGATATAAATATATAGAATCGTAGATTAGCTTAATAGCGAGCAAATTAACGTAGTATTAATCTATTTAACTAAGGTTTATAAGAAAAAGGGGCTATAGGGGTAACCCCTATTTTATAAAATTATAAACGACCTTAGCTACTAGCTAGACGAATAGTTCGTAAGCGTAAGCCTAGGGATTATAAAAGTAGTTAATAAATTCCTCTCCGAATAAGGGGTATTACTAATATAATTATAATCGCAAGAGCTATATAAAATACTAATAGTAATAATTATAAAAAAGGAATTTATATTATAAAACTAGGCATAGGTCGACAGAGCATATAATTACTTTAACAAATTTAAAAAAAACGTAAACGACCTAGATTTCCTCCTTATAATTACTAATAGAAATCTATTATTATAAAAAAATATACTAGGGTAAAATATAGTACTAAAAGTACGATAATTAATAATTCTGCTTATTTCGATTTATAACTCGTTACCGCTACTAATATAAATTTCGGTACCGATTAGCTAATAAAAAAAGAAATAAACGACCTAAAGTTACTAATAATACGTAATAACGCAGGGATCGCATATAAATACCAAAAATCTAGTAGTAAATACGAAGTAATTTATAAACCTTAAAAAAATCTTCCTAAAAGAGAAATTATACTCTAAGGGGAAGTATAAAGTTTTATAAAAAACCCTAACGATATTTTATAATTATTACGAAAAAGTTAGAATTAGGGAGTACTAGTACTATTTAGTAATTAATATCGTACTCGTAAGCAAAGCCTCTAATTATTATTATAAAGTAGTACGTAATTTTAATTAAAACGACTTTCTTAGTATAATTAACGCAATCCGAAGCCGCTTCGAGACTTATAATAAGAACCTAGAACTCCTATCTAAGCTATAAGTAATTTCTTTTATATTTATAGCTAGGATAATAAAAAGTAAATTATAAATAAAGATCTTTAAAAAGCTTATCGATCGAATTAATAAACTAATAAAAACCTAGCTAAATAAGGGGATAAATAAGTAAAAAGTTAGATATCTCTATACCGCAGTCTAGCGTATACTAAAAATAAAAATAACCCTATACTAGGCACTCGAAAACTATAAAACGCTCTACTCAAAGCTAAGATCTAGCTTTAATATTAAAATAAGAATACTACGCTAAACCTACCTCTAGGTATATAACGGCCCTTACTAATAATATTAAGTTAATTAAATAAAAAAAATAAAAAAAAAGAGGCTAGATATAGTAATCGCTAGTAAAGAGGCCTAGATTCGTTAAATAAGTAAAGATTTAACTTATAGATAGGGTAATAAAAGAGGTAATACTATATTTATAAAAAGGATAAATATTAATTAAGTAACTACTCTGAAAAAAAGCGTATTAAATTATATAAATAATATAAAAAGTCGAGGGTAGTAAATAATAAAACTAGCCCTCGTTAGTTTAACTAATTGCTTATTATATATAAAGGCAGATCCGGGGGTATAGAACCTAGCGATAGTAGCTAAAGTAGCGGCTTAAAATATATACCCCTTATAAGAGATTTAGAAAATAAAAAAAATCTTACCCCTTATACTAACGAATTAGATTATAACGAAATCGACGATATTAATTACTCTATTTTCGCCCCGTTAGCCTCTAGAGGATATATAAAGCTAAATAAATAAAGGATAGTAAAAGCTCTTAATAAATAAGCTTTTATTTACGGATAGTAAAGAAAAGTCCTTTAAGTAATAAATATAAAGGCGGCTAAAAGGGCGAATCTAATAGGGCCAAAGCCCATTCTCTTAATAATTAAAAAAAAGACGCTATCTCTTTTAATATCTAAAAAAAAAAGAATATAGTACTAAGTAAATCTAGGGGTAGCTGAAGGGGCCCTTTTTATACTACTTAGATCCCTCGAATACTAAGCTTATATAAGCATTCTACGTAAGTAAAAAATACGGCCTAGATAATTTCTATAAAATTATCCTAAATACTAGGGCATCGTAATAGTTAACTAAAAAAAAAAGGTAATTCTAAGCGCTATAAAAAATCGCGCTAATAACGCTTAATACGTTAATAGCGGGTATTACGAAGATTAGTTTTAGCCTAAATAAAAAAATCGTCGCCCTAAGTATAATAAAAATAAAAACGCACTTTAGAATAATAACTTTCTATATTTTACCTATTAATACCCCATTTCTCTTATATCTAAAAAATATAGATTAACTAGGTATTATATTTAATAATATAAAGAACAGAATCTCTAGTAATAAGCACTTTGAGATAGTCGAACGATAATAGGGGTATACGTTTATAAAGCTCACTAATAACACGAAGTTAATTAATTACTTAACAAAAAATAAGCTTAGAAAACTATACTAGAAATTCGGGTACCCGTCGGTTACGAGGCTATATAACCTCTTAAAATAATGAGGTAATAATAATATTAAAATAGGGGCGCTAGAGTAGTTAATAAAAGTATATTACTAATACTAAATAAATACGCAGAGCCCACGCAAATTCAAGTTTAAATTACGTAATAAGCTTAACTTTAACTAAGAAATCGTTATTAATATCTTCTATTTAAATAGTCAGCTAGTATTATATATAATTAATATAGCTATATCCTTCTAAGTAAAGTAATTCCTCTAGGATCTATAAGCAAAGATAGTATAAGTAGCCCTATAAAAAAGCTGGATTAATATATACTAAGGACCGCTAAATAGTATTAGAACTAACGCTAATACTAGCTTTAAATCGGTAGAATTTAAGGATAATATAATAGCTTATAGTATATAACTAAAAGTCGTACCTATTAAAACACACTATAATATTAAAAAAGTAAAAAGGGCACACTAGTAGTTAAAAAGGGCGTTCAGAATTATTAAAAAAGAAAATCCGGATTCTACTAATAATAAATACCTCTAAATAGTACTTAAATACTATAACGATACTATAAGGCCTAACGGACTTATACTAATATTATTAGTATTTAGAGTATATTTAAAAACGACCTTAGCCTCGCTACTATTACTAAATATAAGCTAACGAGCCTAAGTAGTTAAAAAAGTAATACGGGTACTGTGCAAAGTAAGCGTAAAAAAGTAAGTTAATAAAGTAATTACTATATATAATAGGCCCGATATAAAGGATAATCTAAATATACTACTAAATTTAGATATACGAATATAGCACGAAATTACCTAACAATAGGCTAAGCTATATAAATTAATTTCTATTAACGAGCGCTCTTATATAGTCGTAAGAGATCGTAACTAGCTACTTAAAATATTAATTATAATAATTAAACCGTACTATATAAATCCTAACGAGGTAATTTTTAACTTATAAAAAAGAAAAGAGCTAAGGGAAACTATATAACCCGTAGTAGAGGCATAAAAAATCATCCTTAATAAAATCGTTATAATAATACTAATAAATAATAAGAAAAAGGAAATTACTAAAAGAGCACTAATACTACTAATAAAACGTTATAAAAGACCACGACGGTAAGCCCTAACGTAGCAATTTATCACTAGTAACGAGGTAATTAATACCTTTTATATAGTAAAAAAAAAAGCCGATTTCGAACTAGCGGTTAAACTATATAAAAAAAGCGTAATTATAACTACTAAAAAGCCGTATAAAAGATTAGATCTTATTAAAGTAAATACTTTTCGTAATCGAAGGGTCTATCGATTTATCCTATACGACCTAGAAAAATATATAAACCTCCGTATATTTAAATTACGAATAGTTTATAAGATTAAAAAAAAAGAATACCCTAGCTATACGAGAAGTCTAAATACGTAATTTAGGAGTACGGTAATATTAAAAAGGCGACGCTACTTATATAATCGCCTATTATATAGCGCTATAGCTAATAATTAATAATAATACTAATAATATCGCTACGGAAAAAGGGATACGAGATTTAGAGCTATAATATTACCCAGGCCTATACCCAATCGGCCACAGGGCTTATAAAGAGAATCCTAGCCCATTTACTAAAAGAAATAGCTAGTAAGTACCTAAAAAGTACGATTATTAAAATACTTAAGCTACTATATAGGCTCGCAAAATCGGGTACCTATTAATAAGCTACTTACTACGATTTTTATATTAATTAACTATTAATAGTTACTTCTATATATAACCCGTACTTACTAATCGCGGAGTATAATAATAACTAATTTAGGATTGTTAGAATATAAACCGACGATATATTAGGCCTATCTAATATTAACTTTATAAAAAAAGAGAATAAAAAGCTCTAGAAACCGGGCTTCGTAATAAAGCTAAAAGAGGTCTTTATAATAAATACCCCCCTAGTATTTAACGGCGGGATTTTTATAATTAAAAGAGAAACCGTTATTTTTTAATAAAAGGGGTAAAGTAAAAAAATTAACCTTATTAATCTAAACGTAACTAACGTTAAGAAGTAGTATAAAGCTAAGCTTATGCGAGGGGTATATATTATAAGTATTTATTAGCCCGAGGTAACTTTTAATTATGCTAAAGTAGTATAAGCTATAGATCTAATTAAATAAAATATCGAGGTATTTAATAAGCGGCTTAAATAGTAATAGATAAATCTCGATCGAGGTCTCGTTTACTACTTAATTAACCTTACGACTAATAAGCTCTACGTCTTTATTAATAAATTATTTATAAATAATAACGACCTTATTTTATAATTAGAGTATATTATTATCCTAGCTAACGAGAGTATAGGTAAGAGCGAATTTATTATATATAGTAATATAATTTACTACTTATTAACTAAAAATAAGCGGGTAATAAGAAATATATTAACGTTAGAGGTCTATAATATAATTAATAATATTAACCTCTCTTATACAATTTTAATAACGTTAAAAAAGATTACCGATCGAATTAGCCTTTTACTTATTCTAATAATTATTTATACTAATTCTTATTTACTATATAAATACCTTATTAAATTAAAAACGATAAAAAAAAAGAGGCTTATAATTAATATTATAGCCCTTAGGTAATCGTACGAAAGGCGCGAGATACTTAAAATTTATTAGATTAATAATAAAAATAACCTCGTAAACGCTTTTATAAAAGTAGTACTAAATAAGGGATTAGAGTAATTTATAAATAATAAAAAAGTTATTATACGAATAGAGGGATAAGTTATATAAAAAGAGTAAAGAAAAGAGGGAAAAAGAGACGACTTAGTAAACGGGCCCGAGGTCGAATTATACCTCTAACTATAGTAGTTAAATTGATAAAAAAAAGAGAAAGTTAGTATTAAATTAAAAGTCTAATTCGACCGTAGTATATAGCTAACTACGCAGGGGCTAATTAGGGGCCCTATTTATAATTATTATAGCTAGCCTAACTTACGGTTAGAACCTCCTTTTTATATTTACGCAGATATTTATATAGTTTAATTAATCTCTTCGTTAACTACGGTTCGAACTAACTACTTTATAATAGGGATACTAACATGCCCTTCTTGACTGTTAAGGAATTTCACTACATCACTCACTTTTGTCCCCTATAATTCCTTGACTTTTTTTGTGGTCACAAATAAAACGATGATTCGACTACCCAGAATGGATAAAGTTTATCTGTTGGATTACGAGGCAGAAAAGGGGTCCAGTTAGACGGCTAGGTAGGGGGGGGGGGGGGGGTAGGCAGTTTGGGCCCGTGCAGACGGACCCTTCCACCTACTTCCACCCGCTGAGGGATCGCGGGCTCTGCCCACGATCTTCCTCTCCTACACACTCAATACGCGCAATAGACCTATACTGACCTATTGACCTCGTCGCGACCGAAAGGTCTGACCTGCCTACGTGTAACCCAACATTATCAAACCCCTCGCCATGGGCTAAATCATTAATACACACCGTGGCATATACACGGATCACTACCTTCAGTAACATGGGGTTACTCCCCGAGCCCAGCAACTCAAAGCCCCTGATTTCGGAATAAGCGGAGGAGGTTCTTGACAGAATATACAGGTCCCTTCTATCGGTGCAAGGAGCCAAGGAATTATTTCCTGCCTACAAGTCTTGGTGTACCTGGCGCCGGGGCCTAGGACATAGCCGGCGAGGCTATTCGCCACCAACAAAAGGCTGTGGGGTGGGTGAAGACTCAAGGATATCATCTTCCGTCGCACCCAGCGCCTCCTGTTCTGTTCAAAGCGCCTCCTTGAGATCTAGTTGCGTCCACCCTGGCCAGACTCATCGATGGCTTCACATGCATGGAATTGCCATGGACATTGGCACCAGTTCAGACATGCAGAATTATATAAAAACGATGAAGAAGACACCGAACCTTTGCCAAGTCTTTCTTTATCGCAATGATCAATACATAAAAGACCGACACGTGGGGCGCCTTAGAGGAAGCATGTCGTCATTGTGGACAAACCAGTTGGGCACGAAATAATGTTGCAGCTCCCCGTGCTAGATGTCAATAGCACCGTATGTATCGGCGACGATAACCCTTACGATTGATGGTTCGACTAACAGCGAAACTTGTAAGAAGTGCCAGCAGAAGACGACTCTGTCAACGGGATCTGCTTTTCCGTTGAGTCTTCCGCTGTGGCGGAGCTTTCTAGCAAGCCAGCTCACAACACCGTTCCACCCAGAGTGCGGATTGGGGAAGACTACACCGCTCCCTTTGCATTCTCGAAGGGCATCGCAAACCGCAAAAAAATCAACAATGACGATACTACCGCAAATTCTCACCCGTCGGCGATTATGGTGCTGGCTTCGATGCTTGATCAGACGTATGCCGTGTCCGTGGACATATTCGACAGCCAGAAGCTGATGGCAAGAGTAAAAGGAGAAGAGTCCTGTCCAGACACAACGTCATCTTAAGATTGCCATTGATCTACAGCACATAATTAGAAAGTCACTCACAGCGGAGATAGAGAAGAGCCCGAGTATGAGGACAGGAGGCTGAGTGCATGAACGACTGCGAAGACTTCTACGACCCTAGAGACGACCATAAGGCGACGACGAGTGAGAAGAGTAAGACGACCAGGAAGACATACTTCGACTTTCCCTACGAGGAAGACTCCTTCGACTTGGCCATTGAAGAAAACTGAGCGACTCAATCCAAAATCCAACTGGAAAGTAACTCTGAGTTTCAGATTTCTCAACCACATATTGGTAAGGCCGACAAAAGTAGGATTAAAAAGAGACCGTCAACACAGAGGAAAGAGAGCGAAACTCAAATGAAGCCGTTGGTGAGGTGCCTACTTCGAATAGCAAGTGGATCACTCGCGAGAGAGAGAGAGAGCACGAGGCTGCCCCAGTCCCCAGATTCGGTACGTATTTACGACATCAGCAATGCATCATCAACTTGAATATGCGAGGAACATCAGCCTCTTTCCTCGGGGCGAAGGCTGCAATCAGAATTTTCACCTAGAGCCTGCACCTTCCATTCTCTTTTTCCTTCCTTTAGCAACCCGTCTATCTTTATTCCATTTATTTTCTCAATCGCACCTCTCTCACATTCTCTCCCAAGCCAACACGTTCGCTTATATTCCTTCACTGGCACAACAATTGAACACCCTCTTCACCAAGCCATCAGGTTAGTCTCACACCGGCATCGCATAGGTAGATAACCCTGCCACCGTGTGATACGGCTAACTGATGGATTGATTATCTAGGATGAAGCACGAAGCGCTAGACCCCGTCAACGAGGGTGATAATGTAAACACCAATCTCGCTGACGCCGATGTTGCCAATGCCAGCGACAACGCGAACCTTCCTGCTCCCACTTCCATGGGCTTGGCCAGCCAGAATGTCAACACCTCTCCCGACGCTGTACATGGACAGCCTACTACTACCGCAACCCAAGATGCTGCTTCAGCTAGCGGTGAGCATCGACAGCTTCATGGCGACGGACGTTCCGCATCAGCTACTAGCGCCAAGAAGCCTAGCAGCAGCAGCTCCATTCGGCGGCCGGCTGCGAGTGCGGGACCCTTTTTCTGGCCGACTCGTTCGGGTACCCCAATGACCGCCGGGCTACTGGACCCATGGGTGGTACGTCTGTGAGGTTCCAGGATGCGGCCGTCGGTTCACGCTCAGGAGCTCGCGCGCTCGTGTGAGTCACCTCATTACATACTGTTCATCGATATCCTTACTAACCTCACTAAAGCACTACCAGACTCAGCACCCCGTTACGAACTGAGCTCAGGTGCGATGCGTCCGTGAAAACTCAGTACTCTTGAGAGTCAAAGGATGGACTTGGGAGCCAGTCGTCTGGGAAGCAACAAACCCGGCATGGAATGCGGACACAAGAGCCGAAGATACCTTGCTTAAACTGCAAGGAGCTGCTGGAAAGAGCTCTGCCCAGCAAGAGAATCTCAATATGGGGGCTGCCCAGCAAGGGCATCTCATGTTGGCAGCCCACCCAGCAAGGGCATCTCATGTGGTGGTGGTGGTGATGGTGATGATGGCGATGGTTGGACAATAGTTCTATCCTTAGGAATGTCCATATCTTCAACCCTGAGTCCTTTGATAATACACCAGGCCTTGTTTTCTGCTTCACAGCGTCAACACGTTCCTTCATCATTAAACATGGGCCGAATAAAAAAGAACTCCGCCGCTTTGATAGGTTTGCTTCCTTCATGTTCTCGAATTTTGATACAGCTTTGTCTGCCATCTGTCTGGGCAAGAAGTCTCATGGTATGTCATGTGATGGACTGTCTTCCTTCTCGACAAGTTCATGTCCTTCTCCTGAAGAATCGTTGGTCTGACAAATTCTCATTGCCCCCTTTCTGGGCCATCTAGATCAAGCGCCTTCTTACTCCTTCATCAAAATCACACGTTCACCGACTGCGGCTGGACATCTCGAGCGGCCTGTCCCTGCCCATCTCAACCTCCGCCTCTACCTGGCCTGCATCTGTCCTACTGGCTGACTTCCTTCCCTTCCATATCCCTTAGCGATTCGGTCCCCAACATGACAACAGTCTAGGTGAAATATTTTCCCCTCTCTCCTTCGTTTTTCTTGTCTTCATTGTTCCTGACTAGTTTTTGTGAATCGAAGGAGCTTTTTCCGATCTTACAGTTCCAGGGTGTGCGCTTCCTTCCCTTCACCGCTCTCTATCACCGCCTTATAGCACTATTGCCCTTTCACTTCTTATCATCCGGCTTCCCTCATTTTATCGGTAGCTTTGAGATTATTTGTGCCATCCCCGTCTGAAGCTCTCACCGTCGCATCTTTGTTCACTCATCATAACAATCCCTTTTTTCATGAGCTTGGCTCTTTCCAAGCTTTTGTCAATTTCTCTGGTTTGTCCTAACTCACATCAATAAGCTGCCCTTCACAAAGGTCACACATATTGGGCACCTCCAAACACCGCTGTTTCTCTTCCTCCAGCCAAGCATAGCTAGCAAAAATAAACTTCAGTAAGCTCCCTCGATTTCGTTTTTCGTCTGGCCCACCAAAAATAGAATGATTCCGTCTGGAAACATTGAGTGTTAACATTTTCCAAATTCACAGGACACAATCCAAAGTGCTTCAAAACTGCTCTAGGTACTCTAGAACAGCTGTTGCCGCCTAGATCTAACGACATCGGATATCTTCTCGCCGGTACGCTGCCCAGGATCCTCTTTAGCCGCAACTCGTGTTGCGGGGGTCTTCCCCGGCTGGGTCATCTGCTCGAACTATTCTTTTTGCGGAACTCCTCAAGAACCTTAGTTATACTTCCACCTCCATCATTGCCACTTCATTGCTCTCGTCACAATACAAAATAGCAATGATGGAGGGGGCAAAGGCTCCCCACCACGAGACTGGGGGTGCTGAGGACCATACAATTGAGTTGCAAGCGCCGCTGCAAAGGGCTGGGTAAGGAAATATCTTCCTACCATGATTAAGAGTTAAGAGGATCTCAGCCCGCTAACAGTTCGGAGGGAGCGTATAGATGTAGCTTCTTGTGGCAATCTCAATGAGTTCTCATCTCAATAATCACGTGAAGACGAGGGTAGCATTCGAGCACCAGCAGGCTGATATTCTTGTCATCAAGTATCAATAACAGCACAATGGCTTTTGATGATCACTAGAGCGTCGCTTAATTCGCCAAGAGCACCAGTACCTCTTTCAAATTTGGCAGCCGCCCTGTTTCTGTTCGGCCCAGCCCGGTGCTGATGCTCCTGAACAAAGAGATTATTTCCCAGAGTCCCGTCCACGAATGCCAGACACAGACTCAACTCGACATCAAGGACCACCCTTGAGTGGGTACTTGTGTGTCAAATCTGTCAGGGACTGGAAGGGAACAGACAAGGTAAATTGGAAAGGCAAATTATGCAACGGGACCAGATGGTAAGCGCTTATAATATCACCCGCTCAGTCACGAGTCACGAGGAAATGAGCTAACGCGCCAGGTCATTAGGAAGTGGCTATGACCTTAATTAGATTTCTTTTGGAGGCATCAACAATCATTCCGCCGCCCTAGGGTGCAAATTGTTGTACCATTATTTGAATGCTTTTGCGACAGTAACATCATCTCCCCAGAGCCCCTCGAACGCTCGAGCATGAACTCACTCTCGCAACCCTCAAAGAGCAGAATACCCCGAATCTCGCCCTCCACGCGCTCGTCATGAGTTTGATGACGTCCTCGCTGGGATACTTCTGATATCATACTCGTTTAACCTGCCAGATCCGGCTCCTCTTCTTGTTGAGACCGTTAATTGAAATGAAGGGGTTCAATCCCACATATCATCCCTCACGATTACGATAGCTTCAGTCATCAAGACGACGATTATTCAAACACAGATTTCGACTTTACGGTCGAGAACACTGCGCACCCTTTGCAGGCCGTGAGACAAGCGAGATCTCTTGGATACTCGAAAGGTTCAGGGTTGGTCGGCTTTCAAGTTAGTTGAAACAAGCTGTCTAGAAGACGACCATTCAGTTGTGTTCTGTTTCCCTTTTTTCTTATTTTAGATCATCCGTTTGGTTGAAAGACAACGCTCAACTTTCAAAGAAATTTCGCATTGTTCTGATTTAGTTTTGCTGATGCTCAAAGCTGGCAACGTGTAGCCATTTCGCCCTGCGCTCAGTCTAGTGGTAATAAATCTCAGGCGGGTTGACAGTAGGTCACTCTCAACTTCGCTTCCCAGTCTTCATTTTTCCATGTAAGCAACATTGATCGAAGCTTTCATTTTTCATAGCCTTTTCAACGAGCAGCCATCAACAAATATACCTGTTCACAGTTTCACGAGTACTGAACGACCAAGTTGTCTCCGGCAGTCTACCCCCACTTCATTGCTCTCAGCCACATATAATTCGGTCCCCGTTTTCGTTATCCAAGAGCTTCTCCTGAGGTGGAGTTGTGCATTCAAGCTCCTATTCTTCACAATTCTCCAATTCATTATCATTATGTCTTTCTCTTTCCGCCACTACCTCGCCGCTGGCATCCGTGGCATGCGCGTCGCCACCGGCACATCATACGAGGATATTTTCGATCAACTCTTCCAAGCTCTCAACGTTCTCCGTCGCGAAGCCGCTCAAAGCGGCGACATTCGGCCTTACTCTGAAGAATACTTCCCAGACGACATCTATGACCCGCCAAGCCCCCAGTATATCAACCTCACCGGTGTCCCCAGCCATGTCCCTTCCAGCTCTGGCCCAGCTCAGCCAGGACACCAGATCAATATCCCCATTCGCCTCAGTGAAACTCCCCAGCCCACTGCATTCGTTCAGCCCACCGTTTACCCAACCGATCCCAACGCCCCTATTCCAGCTGTTCATAATCCCCCACCCGAGCCCGTCTACAACCCGCACACGGAAATGCCGAGGAGGAAGGGCGATGAGGGAGACAAGCTCTGGCCCTGCGAGTACGAAGGCTGCGATGCCTCGTACACCCGCCGTAAAACGTTCCTTGATGTAAGTCTACTTATTCCCTGATTCCTTTCTTGAGCTGAAATGCTAACTTGACTTCACAATAGCACATGGTGGCTAAGCATGGGTATCCAGCCCCGCCCAAGAGACCCTCCCGGCCCAAAAATCCAGCCAATGCCACAGCTTCTAGTAGCGGACAGGCGCAGGTTGGTCCTTCCGGATCCGCTCCTCAGAATGAAGAGGATGCCAACATGGAGGACTAGTTTTTTCAACTTCCGGCTTTATACAATTTGTATAAGCTTATTCGCTTTTCCGTCATTGGGGCTCAATGTTTGTTTGAATTTGAGGTGCAATTTTGGAGCCCACTGCAAAAAGGCATCGTGTTGTATTTCTTTCAGACGTTTTTCTGAGACCGACCTTAGCTTATAGCCTTACGCATCTATGCTTGTCCTTATCTCTTCATGCGATTCATCATAACCTTTTTGCCTTGTCCTGGTAATAGTATCGCCCTTCAATAAGCTCATAGTCAATTCACCCATCGAAGCCGGGCCCGCAAAATTGGCCTCCGACTGAAACACCAATTAAGCCCACCGGCAACTATCAAAGCTTCTGCAGGCTTGTGCAAAGGTGATCTGGTCATCTCCTGTGCCCTTTTTGCACGAGAGAACCTGGATACGGACACCTACCGGCTACTCTCCTAGACTCTTGCTACTCTTGCTACAATCAGTATGATTGTCGGAAATACCGTTATACTAGGCTAATGTCGGATTGGAAGTCCAATTCGACCGCGGCGTACGGCCGACTGCGCAGGGGCCAATTGGGGGCCCTATTTACGATTATCGTAGCCAACCCAACCTACGGTTGGAACCTCCTTTTTACACCTACGCAGAAATTCATATAGTTCAATTGATCTCTTCGTCAACCCACGGTTCGAACCAATTACCCTGTAATAGGGATACCAACAGCTAAACACTAGCCGTTCAAAAGTCCAAGTTGTAGCAGAAGGACCATGGAGATTGGAACCCTCATGTTATCTTTATGGTCGAAGCTGGTCAGCTTCCCGAGTCTCAGTCCTGGACCCCCATCGCTTTTAGTGAGCCTCGTTGGGTTATCGCGACGGGAGATGGCAGTAAATAATTCGCATTTTCGAGATATACTAAGTCTTGTTTGCCTACTCTGCGGAAATGCCAGGATTGCAGCGGTTGATTGAGATCTTGTGATGCGGAAAGCCGACTTTCTCGAAGCGGCGGAGCTGAGATAGTTACGAACCAGGGGCTTCAAACGACGATATCTTTGGCTAATGAAGCTTTTGCAGACAATGAGCATACCACTCAGCGTCTCGTCAATGTTTTAACTTTTCATTCGCAATTGGGGGCCTGGCTCGGTTACAGTTGTTTCCCACAGTCGAATAGATTATACCTTCATGTTCCGTTAGTCGCCCATTTGTTTTCTCTAGTAGATCAACTCCTGACCTCAGCTGGTTTCCGCCTGATTCAGGCATTCATGTGTAACAGTGCTGGTCTGGGAGCGATGGTTTACGCATTATTTTTGCATGAGTCGAGCCCTGAACTGCCGCTGAGGAGTGGCTGGGGAAGTTTCCAGGTTACTCAAAGGATGAAAGAGAGATCTTACAAAGCGATCCACTTTCAGCAGTCCACTGGCCACAGAGTAGTCACAAAAGTCGAGACAGCCTCGTGAAATACAGCTCAAATTGACACCAACTACCTTCTACTACTCCCCTTATTGTTCTTTCCCTGAAACAAGATTTATGAGCTGGCGCCATAAAGGAATCCTTAGACAGCATGTCTTTCTTCCAGGGCCCTGTTTAACTTCACAATGATATTGTCTTCACTCTCTCTGGCGAGGTGTCAACAAAGACGAATTCTTCACTCACGGACATTGAGCATCAAAGACTAAAGCTAATCCAAGAAGTGCGAGGATCAATGCTCACAACCACATTCATCAAATCATTGAGGATCACTCCAGAACCAATCAATCATGACGTTTGCTGTCGAGAATGCGTTTGCCCTCGCAATCTTGGGAGAGCACAATCCAGAAACTACAACTACCAAGGACCTCATCTTGAGAACAGACTTGGCCTTTTGGAGGGTCAGCAGCCGTCTTCTCGAGGGCAACACGAGCCTCCCCAACGCTGACGCTGACATTTTTGAGGAAGTCTTCACTCTTCCTATGCTCGGTAAACGTGCCACCTCGGGCCTCGATTGGAACACTCTGGTCGCGACAGTCTTGGAAGTCTATCTCAGCATCCGAGAACGCCTAATCCGTGGCGAATGCATCCTTCCCTCTCCTCAAAGCACCATGAGAGCCAGTAGACTCGATCCATCTGTTTCCATCCTGTTTGGTACTGGACCAACGTTTCCTGCTGCTGAATCAGACGTCGGCGAGTTTCCAGATAATATCCTCAACGGTGAGTATGAAGAGTATGATGAAGACGATCGTAAGGCTGGCTTACCTAACTCCGATCCCATCAATAAGGGCAAAAGGCCACGAGAGGAGGACGACTCCTCTCCTTCCCCCAAGACGAAGAAGAGAGCAAGGAAAGATAAAGGAAAGGGGGTGTAAGGAGTTGTAGTTTCGTGTCGTTTTAGCAGAAATGGGGAGTATGGTCACTTTTATCTACGTCTAGCACTGTATTTGATTCAACCCGATCTCCTTCTTCAAGATGTTGCTATCTAGTTTACATATAGATTGAAACACATCCAGTGTACCAAAGTTCAAGCATCTCTTCTCCCTACCACCGCTTCCCTACTTTCAGAGTGGGAGACAATCAAAAGTTCATATACCGATATAACCCCTATTTCTCGGCTCCACCCATTCTATTAATCATCAGCATCCCCAAGCTTCTGATTTTTCACTCCTGGCCTGCCAGACGTTGCTGGCACGGCCACTGCACCTACCAGACGCCAGTATACGATCGGTTTCTGATCCATCTTTCTTGCACTCTTTTCTGCTGGAAGACCCAATGTACAGGTAACTTTTGATTCTGATAATGAACGAAGAAAGCCGCTGGGTGTACTCATAAGTTCCTTCGCTGCTAGGACTTCAGACCCGGGCCCTCCTACGAAACTACAACCTCGCCAGGATAGCTGTGCTAATAGATCTAGAAACAGTCGGCAAGCTCAGCCGTTAGAAACAGACGACTGCAGCAAGGGAGCACTGGGCGCCTAACGTGTCCTTCACGTTCCTCTTGGACAGCAGTGCGGTCCGGCAATGGAATAGATTTCGCCGAAGGCACATTGGCCCATCGATGATGACAGCATGGATGTAATCTTCAAGTGCGGTGAGAACCTTGGCTGGTTCGTAGACAAATACATCAATCGCCTCCAAGTATAGCCTCCAGATTGCTCGTGCGCCCCACGATTCCCACAATAACTACAATTCGGGTTCAAGATGGGAGACTTATATCAGCAACCTCTACGACTACTTACGTCAGATGATATGTGGCAAGGTTATACTACCACTGGAACCTCTCCGAGTCAAAGGAGAAGTTATACTAGACTGAGAAGAATGCGAAAGGCCTTGGAAAGCTTACAGAGGGCTGCGCGCGGAAGAACAGATAGTCGATCGCATAGGGGTCTCAATTCCCTTATACGCCATCATTCTCCTCGTATCATTCGTTACTTTTCGGGAGTCACAGAGCAGGTTCTCGCCTCCTTTCATTAGCCAGAACTATGAGGTGTGGCCAGCATCGGACCAGCCACAATGGCCGAGTTGGCCATCTGAAGTTTGCGAATAAACACAAATCTTTTGGTTTATTCCACAACATCTTCACCTGTGGCTCGCTCCTTCCTTCTTTTTTAATGGTCAGGCGGTGTGAGCTTGCTCCCGTCTACTCATAGAAACCCTACTTCACGGGCCCAGCAGTCAACTTACCATTTCCACATCCACCCATCTACCTGCTGGCTGCCGTTTTTGTTTACGCAACAAAACAAATCGAACGCGTATGTTTCCCTGTCCCCTTTTCTTTGAATCTAATTGTATCTTCCATCTAAGCTAACAGAACATTCCAGAACAATGTCATTTCAACTGGAGACTAACCTCGCACGTGCAATTCACATGCAGCAACTCGCTACCGGCGCAACCCGTAACAGTATTCGTGATACTACCGTGGCCGCACTGCGACTTATTCAGCAGCGATTTCAGCGTGGGAACTATGAGCTTCCCAGAGCAACGAGAACCTTCGAGCGACAGCTCACACTGGCAATTCTCATGGAACAAGACACCAGAAACCTCGGCCTCGATGCGCTGATTATACGTACAACGACAGCTTGGGGTCGCATCTCTGGTCGCCTCGAGCAGGGCCTCTCCCCCTTTCCTGAGCCTTACCATATCATCGCCGACGACGGAGATGAAGATGTCTCGATCGAGGAGCGTCTTCGCAGAATGGGACTCGATCCCAACAACTTCGACCTTACCGGCATTCGCTCTGACGCCCCGTGCAGCTCTAACAACAGCAACAACGTTGCCACGGCCCAGCCTCAGACTGACATGAGTTCCACCATCGGTACAGGAGGAATTATCTCCAGTCAAGCTGCTGTCCTTACTCGCGCAATCGTCCAGACAGGCAAAGCTGCCGTGACTGGGAAGCCCCGGGGCCGAAAGCGCGGCAAAGATATGTACGGGTGTGATGTTTGCAATCAGGCGAAGAGGTACACCTCTGCGTGCACTCTCTACAGAGTAAGTTCAGCTAAGCCACAACCACAATTGACCTTAGATGAGAAGCTGACATGAACGTAACAGCACAAGAAGAGTAAGCACGGCATTCCCACACCAGGGGATGTCCGCAAGGAGAGGAAGTTGGCTGCAGAGGCGGCTCTTGCAGCTCAGGACAATGCCGAACAGGGTGATGGTGGCGAAGAGGATGAAGACGCAGAGGCGGTTGAGGAGGTTGATGAGACTATGAGCGGGGATACCGGAGACGAGAGGGACTTGGAGTGATTCCATGCATACAATTCTGAAGAGAACCAAGACAACACATGATGTATCAATGGAAAGGCCCCAGTGAGCACTGAATGAGAACTACTCGATGCTTCTTGATCTCGCTTTGATTAATGGCCTTCCTTTTATGGGACGGAGTCGTCTGTACACCGTGATTTGACTGAGCGGACGGGTTCATATGTCATAGGCTCCTTCCTCGACCTATTCACCAAGTCACTCAAAGGCGGTGCCTATTAGACAGCACCACCCGGCAAAGGCAGATATCAAGGACATGACCCCTTTCTTTTCACAAAAGGTTTAGCTAAGAAAAAACCGCAGAAACAATCTCTCTCAATCAAAGAATTTTCGACAGTCAAAGCTACGCCAATATACCGGGTCAACAAAGTAAGAACAATGGACGACAAAGACCCATTCCTTTGGCCCGACACTCACTCGCAAATGTCCTTCTCTGGTAGTGAGAGCGAGCGTACAATGGCAGCTTCCAGAGCCCCCTCGGAGATGGGCGCATCTTCGACTCTACCCATGGATATCGACACCCAACAATCTCAAATCCCGCGCCGAACCATCTCCTGCCGTCACTTCTACTTCCCCACGCCACAAGAGGAGCACGAAGCAGAGCACCACAAGCAACCTCAGAACACCGCCAAGGAAGTCGCGACCTACCTCGTCGAGAACATCGCTCCCGAGAAGCGCACCGACGCTGTCAAGACTGTCGCCCGAGCCCTCGCTCTCCGCCGTCTCAAGGAGCAAGCCCAGCTGCAGAACCAGCGCGAGAAGAAGAAGCAGGCCGAAGAAGACGACCAGATGACGATCTCCAAGTCAGCCTACAGGCTTCATATGGCGCGAATCAAGGCGGCACAGCAACTTTCCGCAAGCTGGATGAAGGATACGGAGGACTCGCTGGAGGCGGAATCGATTCAGGCCCGCATCATTGACATGGCCTTGGAGGAGATGCATGATACGGCGGTGGCGCTTGAGAAGGGCAAAGATCCGGCTTTTTAGTACAGAGGAGGAATGATCATGGAGTTGGAGTATCTCGGATAAGAGCGAGCAGGCGAGTAAACAGGCGAAACAGTATGGATTGCCAGCATCTAGTAACCGGCAGCTTTCTCGTACATTAGTCTTCAATTCTCCGACTCGTTGGGTGGTATCATCGAGCTTTTCCCATGAGACACAAACTTTTCCTTCATTGCTTACTTGCCACGATGAGCCTTCACTGTTCAGGTTTGAAACCTGTCAGTCGTGGCTTACATCTGGGTCTGTTGGTATCCCTATTACAGGGTAGTTAGTTCGAACCGTAGTTAACGAAGAGATTAATTAAACTATCTAGATATCTACATAGGTATAAAAAGGAGGTTCTAACCGTAGGTTAGGCTAGCTACGATAATCGTAAATAGGGCCCTTAATTAGCCCCTGCGCAGTTGGCTATATACCGCGGTCGAATTAGACTTCTAATCTAATACTAACTTTCTCTTTTTTTTATTAATTTAACCGCTACGGTTAGAAGTATAATTCGACCTCGGGCCCGTTTACTAAGTCGTCTCCTTTTCTCCCTTTTCTCTATTCTTTTTATATAACCTATCCCTCTATTCGTATAGTAACTTTTCCGCTACTTACGAATTACTCTAATCCCTTATTTAGTACTACTTTTATAAAAGCGTCTGCGAGGTTATTTTTATTATTAATCTAACAGATCTCGAGTATCTCGCGCCTTTTATACGATTACTTAAGGGCTATAATATCGATTATAAACCTCTTTTCCTTTATCGTTCCTAATTTAACGAGGCATTCGTATAGCGAGTAAGAATCGGTATAAATAACCGTTAAAATAAATAAAAGGCTAATTCGATTAGTAATCTTCCTTAGCGTCGTTAAAATCGCGTAAGAGAGGTTAACGCCGTTAATTATATTATAAACCTCTAACGCTAGTATACTTCTTATTACCCGCTTATTTTTAATTAACGAGTAATAAATTATATTACTATATATAGTAAATTCGCTCTTACCTATACTCTCATTAGCTAGGATAATAATATACCCTAATTACGAAATAAGGTCGTTATTATTCGCAAATAACCTATTAACAAAGACGTAGAGCTTACTAGTTATAAAGTCGATCGGGTAGTAAATAAGACCTCGATCGAGATTCGTTTACTACTACTTAAGCCGCTTATTAAGTACCTCGACGTCTCGTTCGGTTAAATCTATAGCTTACGCTACCCTAGCGTAGTTAAAAGTTACCTCGGGCTAATAAATACTCGTAATATATGCCCCTCGCACAAGCTTAGCCTTATACCGCTTTTTAATATTAGTTACGTTCGGGTTAACGAGGTTAATCTTCTCGCCCTACCCCTTTTATTAAAAAACGATAGTTTCCCCTTCGATTATAAAAATCCTATTATTAAATACTAGGGGGGTATTTATTATAAAAACCTCTTTTAGCTTCGCTACGAAGCCCGCTTTCTAAAGCTCCTTATCCTCTTTCTTTATAAAGTTAATATCGGATAGGCCTAATATATCGTCGGTCTGCATTCCGACGATCCTAAATTAGTCGCCTTCGTACTCCGTAACTAGTAAGCACGGGTCGTACGTAGAGGTAACTATTAATAGTTAATTAATATAAAAATCGTAATAAGTAGCCTACTAATAAGTACCCGATTCTACGAGCCTATATAGTAGCTTAAGCACTTTAATAATCGTGCTTTCTAAATACTTACTAGTTATTTCCTTCGGTAAATAGGCTAGGATTTTCTTTATAAGCCCTATAGCCGATTAGGTATATACCTAGGTAATATTACGGCTCCAAATCTCGTATCCCTTTTTCCGTAGCGATGCTATTAGTACTATTATTAATTATTAGCTATAGCGCTATATAGTAAGCGATTATATAAGTAGCGTCGCCTTTTTAACGTCGCTATACCCCTAAATTACGTATCTAGACTTTTCGTACGGTTAGGGTATTCTTTTTCCTTTAATTTTATAAACCATTCACGATTTAAATATATAGAGGTTTATATACTTTTCTAAATTGTAAAAGATAAATCGATAGACCCCTCGATCGCGCAGAGTATCTACTTCGATAAGATCTAATCCCTTATACGGCTTTCTAATAGTTATAATTACGCCTTCCTTACGTAGTTTAACTACTAGCTCGAAATCGGCTTTCTCTTTTACTATATAAAAAGTATTAATTACCTCGTCGCTAGTAATAAGTTACCGCGTTAGTACTTATCGTCGTAGTCTCCCGCGATATATTAGTACCCTTTTAGCAATTTCCTCTTCCTCGTCGTCTATTAGTACTATTACGACGATTTCGTTAAGGATAATTTCCTATACCTCTACTGCGGGTTATATAGCTTCCCCTAGCTCTTTTTCTTTTTATAAGCTAGAAATTACCTCAATAGGATCTATATAATATAGTCTAACTACTATAATTAATACCTCGAATAACTAGTCGCGATCTCTCGCAACTATATAAGAACGCTCGTTAATAGAAATTAATTTATATAACCCAGCCCATTATTAAATAATTTCACGCTATACTCGTATATCTAAATTTAGGGGCATATTTAAATTAACCCCTATATTAGGCCCATTGCGCATAGCAATTACTTTATTAACTTACTTTTTTATACTTACCTTGCGCAGTGCCCGCATTACTTTTTAAACTACTTAAGCTCGCTAGCTTACGTCTAGCGATAGTAGCGAGGCTAAGGTCGTTCTTAAATATACTCTAAATACTAAAAGCGTCGGTATAAGCCCGTTAGGCCCCATAGTATCGTTATAGCATTTAAGTACTATCTAAAAGCATTCGTCGTCGTCAAAATCGGGATTTTCCTCTTTAATAATTTTAAACGCTCTTTTTAACTACTAGTGCGCCCTTTCTACCTTTCTAATACTATAATACGCTTCGACGGGCACGACTTTTAACTATATACTATAGGCCGTCGCATTTTCCTTAAATTCTACTAACTTAAAACTAGTACTAGCGTTAGTTTTAATACCGTCCAGCGGTCCCTAGTATATATCGATCTAGCTTTTTCGTAGAGCTACTTATACTGTTTTTACTTATAGATCCCGTAAGAATTACCCTACTTAGAATAATATAGCCTCGTTGATTATATATAGGACCGGTCGACTGTTTAAGTAAAAGATATCGATAATAATCTCTTAATTAAAGTTAAGCTTATTACGCAATTTAAATTTAAATCTGCGTAGGCGCTGCGCATTTATTTAGCATTAGTAATATACTTTCGTTAACTACTCTAGCGCCCCTATTTCGATATTATCATTACCCAAATGCTTTAGGAGGTTATATAGCCTCGTAACCGACGGGTAGCTAAATCTCTAGTATAGTTATCTAAGCTTACTTTCCGTTAGGTAATTAATCGACTTCGTATTATTAATAAGCCTTATAAACGCGTACCCCTATCGTCGTTCGACTATTTCGAAATACTTACGGCTAGAGATTCTATTTTTTATATTATCGAATATAATACCTAGTCGATCTATATCTTTTAGATATAAGAGAAATAGGGTATTAATGAGTAGAATATAAAAAGTTATCGTTCCGAAGTACGTCTCTATTTCTACCGTACTTAGGGTAACGATTTCTTTGCCTAGGCCGAAGCTAATCCTCGTAATACTTACTATTAACGTATTAAGCGTTACTAGTGCGATTTTTCATAGCGCCTAGAATTGCCCTTTTCCTCCTATTAACTATTATAATGCCCTAGTATCTAGGATAATCCTATAGAAATTATTTAGGCCGTACCTTTCGTTCGCATAGAATACCTATACGAGCTTAGTATTTGAGTAATCTAGGTAATATAAAAAGGACCCCTCTAGCTACTCCTAAAATTACTTAGTACCCTATCTCTTTTTTTTAAATATTAAGAGAGTAAAATTCTGCGCTATTAGATTCGTCCTTTTACCCACCTCCGTATCCGTTATCTAAGGGACCTTCTTTTACTATCCGTAAATAAAAGCCTACTTATTAAGGGCTTTTACTACCTTTTATTTATTTAGCTTCGTATATCCTCCCAAGGCTAACAGGGCAAAAAAAGAGTAATTAATATTATCGACTTTATTATAATCTAATTCGTTAGTATAGGGGGTAAGATCTTCTTTATTTTCCGAATCTCCTATAGGGTACGGGTACTTTAGGCCGCTAAATTAGCTACTTTCACTAAGTTCCGTACCCCCAGATCTACCCTTATATATAACGAGGAATTAGTTAAATCGATAAGGGCTAGTTTTGCTATCTACTACCCTCGATTTTCTATATTATTCGTACGATTTAGCACGCTCTTCCTCGGAGTAATTACTTAACTAATATCTATCCTTTTTATAAATAAAATACTACTTCTTTTATTACCCTACTCGCGAGTTAAATCTCTGCTTATTTAATAAATCTAAGATTCCTTACTAGCGATTACCGTACTTAGCTTCTTTTCCTTTCTTATTATACGTTCGGTTAACCTAATATTATTAATAAGGGCCGTCGTATACCTAAAAGTAGGTTTAGCGCGGCATTTTTACTTTAATATTAAAACTAGATCTTAGCCTCGAGCAGAGCATCTCGTAGTCTTCGGGTACTTAGTATAGAGTTATTTTCGCCTCTAGAACGCGCTAGACTACGGTATAAAAATATCCGACTTTCCGCTCGTTAATCCCCTTATTTAGCTAGGTTTTTGCTAACTTATTAATTCGATCAATAAGCTCTTTAAGGATTTCTACTCGCGATTTACCCTCTATTATCCTAGCTATAAATATAAAAAAAATCGCTCGTAGCTTAAATAGGAGCTCTAGGTTCTTATTATAAGTCTCGAAGCGGCTTCGGATTATGTTAATTATATTAAAAAAGTCGTTTCGATTGAGATTACGCACCGCTTCGTAATAGTAATTAGAGGCTTTGCCTACGAGTACGATATTAACTACCAAATAATACTAATATTCCCTAATTCCGACTTTTTCGTAATAATTATAAAACATCGTTAGGGTTTCTTATAAAACCTCATACTTCCCCCCAGAGTACAATTTCTCTTTTAGAAAGATCTTTTTAAGGTCTATAAACTACTTCGTATTTACTACTAGATTTTTAGTATCTATATACGATCCCTGCGTCGCTACGTACTATTAATAACTTCGGGTAGTCTACCTCCTTTCCTACTAGCTAATTAGCACCAAATTTCGCATTAGTAGCGGCGACGAGCTATAAATCGAAATAGGTAGAATTATTAATTATTATACTTCTAGTACTATATTTTACCTCTATATATCCTTCTATAACGATAAATTACCGTTAGTAATTATAAAAAGGAAATCTGGGTCGTTTACCCTTTTTTTAAATTCGTTAAAGCGATTATACGCCCTATTAACTTATACCTAGGTCCATATTACGAATTCCTCCTCTATAATCGTCGCTACTAAGATTTCGTAAAGTTCTCGTAATTATAATTACGCTAGTAGTACCCCTCGCCTATAGAAGAATCTATTAACCGCTTTTATAATTCCTAAGCTTACGCTTACGAACTATTCGTCTAGCTAATAACTAAGGTCGTCTACGATCTTATAAAATAGGGGTTACCCCTATAGCCCCTTTTTCTTATAGACCTTAGTTAAATAGATTAATACCGCGTTAATTTACTCGCCGTTAAACTAATCCGCGATTTTATATATCTACGTCCCCTAATAATCCGGGTTAATATTTACCTACTTATAAAAGATAAGGATTCTATTTAGGATCGGGTTTCGCTCTCTCCTTCTTTACTCTAACTTGCTAAGGGTTATACCCTAGCTTATACCTATATTAGTAATTATTAGCGTATTTAATCTTAATAGGGATATATTTAATCCGCGCGCCGGTTATAATAAATCCGTACTTTCGTTACTTAATAAATTTATTAGGGTCTAAGAGATTCCTACTTCCTCTCGCCGTCTCGCTACTACTCTTGTTTCTACCCTCTCTAATAATTACTACTACCCTTCTAAATCGCTAGCTATCGTACCTATTAAGATCCTCCTTTTTATCTAGTATAAAAAGGTAGGTTTTAGTAGTTCCTTTTTCTAATAGTAGCGGCAGACGTTTATATTACTATAGGACGATATAATAATTAGTCTCGGGATCTTTACTAGTTACCGATTTCCGCTTTTCCGTATACTTCTAGCCTCCTAAGCCTCGTGCTCTCCGTAATTTCTAAATCCCCTCCTCCCTCGTTAGACCGTCCCCTATACTATATTCCTAAATAATACTTAGGGGGTAGTTAAGGGAGCTACGGGGAGGTCGTTTAAATCGCGAGCTTAAGGTCGTACTTATAAGATCCTAGTAGTAGTAGACTTTTTCTATATACCGTAAATCTCTTAGCTTAATAACTCCTATACGCTTCTTACTACGCTAACTAAGAATATTTACGTTTAGAAATCCCTTTTTTTAATCGCGCGGTGCTCTTTTATACCGTACTATCGAGCTCGCCCGTTGCGCTAATTAACTAGGTAAGTAGTCGCTGCGTAAGTATTTCTTTTTACTAATTTAACTAGTTAATTTCTAATCGCGGGCCGGCTGCGGAAAAGTTATTTAGTAAAAAGGCTACTTAAGGCGATAGTAAAAAACTAGTCGCTTAAGCGGTTCCGTTAATTAACGTAGTTTAACATAATAAACGTCGACCTCTCGTAAGTAGTAAAGGGCTATAATTACTTAATTCCGTACGGTATTTAAAAATCGCCCCCTTTTTCGTCTACTTCCGTAAAGTTAATTAGTACGAATCTCCTATCCCGTGCGGTATTAAGAGGTTATCTCTTTTGCGTAGTAAGATACCTTACTAATCTACGATAATAGAATTTAATTACTAATTAGTATTAATATCCTTATTATAAAGTAGTTAGTTCGAACCGTAGTTAACGAAGAGATTAATTAAACTATCTAGATATCTACGTAGGTATAAAAAGGAGGTTCTAACCGTAGGTTAGGCTAGCTACGATAATCGTAAATAGGGCCCCTAATTGGCCCCTGCGCAGTCGGCTGTATGCCGCGGTCGAATTGGACTTCCAATCCGACAGGGTCCCATTCGAGTGACCGCTCACAGTCACACGTCTCACCGCCGGAATGGAGATGTTACAATGTCATGTTCGTGAGGCCTTGGGATCCAAACTTTTGGTTTTAGGCAGTCGCAGACGGGCTCGGAAAATTCAAAGCAGAACAAGCGTACCTTCTACAGTGGGCTTCTTCGTCTTCCACCGGAAGGAGCGATAGAGAGACCTGATTCTCCCCCAGATGCCTCAGATATCTCACATTTGATTGTTACATGACCCACTGTCAACTCACCTTCGCCGCCCTTCACCTTTCACTTCACTCAACCCTCTCACCGTCACACTAAATTCTCATCAAAACCCATAGACCATTGCGCTATTTTGAATGGTCTTGTCATCTTTTCAAAGGGTCTCTTGCAGCGCTTTTCTTACCAAAGGTTTTTCATCCTTACCCTCCTCAATTTCTCATTAGCTGCTCCTTCTTGCCCCTTCGTCACTTCACACAACTACGGCTTTCCGCGCTTCTTCTCAGATCGCTTGACGGGATAGGTACCAATATTCCATGATTTCTCAGCGATCACTGTCAAATTTTTCTCTTCCTGACACCAAGTCTCTCTGACAGCCTTGCCTTTTCTCTATTCCTTCGGGGACACAAATTTCACAACACCCAGGCAACCTCATCGCACCGCGAGACTCACTCTCCCGCAGAGCTTTACTCCAACACAAATAAGTTGACTTTCTCATCGCAGTGAAGTATGAACAGTTGGCCCGAGATGGCGAAAGAATCAGTCATTCCGATTCTTTCCTCGCCCGAGGACGAAGCCGCGGTCATTCCGTCGTCTCACATGTTGAGCGCGAGATATGCGGCCGAGAACTCTCCTTCCGTCGAGAGAAAAAAGAGAAAGAGGTCAATGAAAAGGAATCAGACCCCAGAGTCCCCGAAGCCTTCTAAGAAAACGAAACTCAATATTCACCCATCGGGCTGGCGCAAAAACCGAAAGCAGGACAGCCCGAAGCTGATGACTCCATCGCCGCTCGCCTCCTTCCCTCGACCTCACAAGCTAAATCACCCGTTCATGAAGACCTCGACAATTCAATCTGAGCGTCACGCTGTTGAGCCTGAAGTTGAGGAGCCCTCGAAGTCTCTCATACAGGACACAGAAGACGGAGAGCCGGTTGCGACTATCGAGACCGATGACGATATCGAGACTGGTGCCACCGTCGATGCTGGTAGCACCGACTCGGATGACATGCCCATAGCTAGCAGGTCGTACAAAAGAAGCCCATTCGTCGGCCAGACCTACGAAGTCCTCGAACAGCTCATCGAAGACAGAGCCAGTCCCGACCTCGGCACACAGCCTACCCAGAGACTCGAACCTTCCAGCTATGTGCCTGGAAAAGAGACACTCGCGGATGATGATAATTGCTACATCTCCAAGGCCGCCTTCAACCTCCTCACAGCTCGCCATATGACTCTACAGCACATGGTCAAGACGTTCATCGACTCAGTGAACGAACTAGAGACCACAAGCAAGGGCGACAGGGACATCCGCGACGGAATCCTAGCCGAGGCCAAGTCTCTTCAAATCGGCATCAAGGCAGTCTCCAATGCTGCATTCGAGCTCCCGTATGCCAATCGAACTGGCGCCGCTGCCCGAGCAGCTGCGGGCAAGACCCTTGCAGCCATCGAGAAGTCCAACAAGAAGAAGAGGATTCACGCGGAAGCCAAGGCTGCTGCCGCGGCGCAGCAGGCTGCTACAGAGGAGGCTAGGATTGCAGAGGTGGTGAACAATGATAGCTCTGGCGTTCAAGACAATCTGGAGGATGAGGAGGAAGTGGACAATCCTGAGGAGCAGGCAGCTGGCACTGATGGAGAACCAATGGATGAGACGGAGTGAATGGGCTAGCGAGCACAAAGCTTTGAGATTTCGTGCACACTGCTCCCCGGATATCTTCAAGTGACACATGGCATACGAGGTTTATCAAGGTGGCCTAGTTTTGGAGCGACCATTCCCGAAAAGCTGATCAAACGCAGCGGGTCGTGCTATCCAGGATATGGGGTTCAGGATGTTTACTCTAGCCAGAAATGTGACCTTGACGATTACGAAACGCCTACTTCCATAGTATAAGTGACTTCTCTCAAGCGACAGGCAATCCATGGGCAAAGTCGCTTGCAAGTGACAATCCCAACTCTGTCTCCCAAGGCGCCCTCAACGCGGGATCTCCATGTCAATCACGCCGATGACCTGAGAGAGCCAAACAGCTGCGAAATAATTCACTTCAACCACTATTAACCATGACCACAGAATCTTCTATCGCCCTGTTCAGTTTATCCCTCGGGAACCCCGGCCCTTTCATGAGACACACCGCACACCTCGACAAATTAGCAATCAGCAGTGTGATATTCAACTGCACCGTAAACGTCTTCTTCGACCTTCTCTGCAACGTCTGCGGGAAACAATCCACAAAAATCCAACTCTCCGACGCCAAAGACCGTTTCTTTCCCTCGTCCGAAGTCAACTTCAAAGGCCCACTCATCCTCAGCTCCAGCGTCTCCTTATCCACCACCCGAGCACCAAGCGCAATAAGCTGCCTCTCAACACCAGCAACGCTCAGGAACCGCGGCTGCCGAGCATCCGCTAGCGCCGTCTTCTCAAAGAGGTCGAGGTTCTCCGGCGACAGGTCCTCGGAGCTAAATTCGTCGCCGTACCAGCGCCCTCCCATGGGTAATTCTGCGGCTTGCTGAAGTTCATGTTGGCCTGGTCCGACGAGCCACCGCATTTTCGTGATGATATCGTCCCTGTTACGGTATCTTAGTGTTGAGCTGAAGATGCGCGGTTCTTCTCCGTGAGGGAGAGGCGAGTCGATGGATTTGCTGAGGACGAGGTAGCCTAGCGTGAAGCAGGTGTGTGTGAGGCGGAAGCTGAAGGAGTCTGGGCTGAGAGTGGTTGTTGAGCCGCAGTGGAAGGTTCCTAGGGATGGGGGTAGTGAGGCTGAGGTTGGGCGGCAGGCTAAGGATGTTAGATGGGATAGGATTTGGTCGTCTGGTGTCAGGGTCGGAGGATCTGGTGCCGGAGGGTTTGCCTGCGGAGAAGACGCCACGTGGGATGTGTTATCTATAGCACAAGGATCCTCCTCTTCTATGCCCGTACCAGCATGATCTTTGTAGTCGAGACTTTGTATCGAAGTTCGCTTCGCTTCTCTAAGCTTCCTCTTCCTCCTCTTCGGAAGCTCATCCTCCAACGCCACAGCATCGTCAGCCAAAGCCAACACGTGCGCCACCATCTCCTGGATACGCGTCAAGACCCCTACTTCCTGCTTCAGCGCCTCAATGTCCAGCATCCAGTCGACAAGCTCAACGACCGCGGTGCTCATCTTGGCGACGGTAGTTTCTAGATGCTGCAGACGGGTTGCCTGGATCTCTTCCGCAGCTTGCTTGCGTTTGCGAAAGACTTTTTGGGCCTCGCGGTTGCGCTCTCGGCGGGTCTAAGTTGGGCATTATATCAGCTAGACGGCACGTGTGACACAATTATATCCGCAGAATGGCTGTTGACGACTTGCCTGAAGTGCCTGGTCGGGAGAAGGCGACCGCGAAACATGATCGCTCGATTGCTCGCTTGGCAGTGCTTCGGGAGACATGGGTATGGCGCCAATGTTGGACGGAGCGAAAACTCGCGTTTGAGGTTGGTGATGAGTGAAAATGATGTAATTGGGACCGCCTTATCGATGTTGAAACTCTTGCATGAGATAAATGAATCTGGTAGTCTAGATTTGGGGTTTTTGGAGTGAGTGCTCTTGTGAGATGACAACAAAGGGATCCACGAAAGTCTCTCCGACTCCTTCGGTAGCGGCTTTATGACATAAAACTTCCCGACGCCTGTCAGATTTTAGTCTAGCCGTAAGCCACCATAGTGTCTCGGAAGTCGCACTAGCTTGGTCCAACCACCTTTCCACGGAGCTAGGGCTCTGGAAGTTCGACGAGACAGCCGTGTGGAAATAACTATGTGAGCCGCAACAGCTGCATATGCAGATCCCTCAAGATCCTTATTTCGGATAGTACCTCGGTGCCTCGGCTCACCTAAAGAATCCAAAGTAGCGATGGTGAGGTGTTGTACGAGATTCTTCCTGCCCGGCGTCTCAACGGACATCTCCAAGACCGATATCCTCTTTGACTGAGTGCTCAGACCAGGAACGTTATCGGTCGGTAACTCAACCAGGGAATCCGGAACCTGCTTTGATGGTCTCACGTAAACTTGTTCGCGCGCACTGACGTTGGAGATTTGAAGGGCGTGGGATGTTGATGGAGGATATTTAGTAGAACAGGTTATAAGAGGACACAATGAAGACGAGTATTTGAGACCTATAGAATTTGAATCATCCGGAACTTTTACCAAGCATCATTCCGAGAAACGGTAAAAACTTCGAATTTCCACCATGGTTACCTCCGGAGACGAATATAAAAGTACCTCTTCACAAGGCATGGCTGCCTATGCTGCTCCTTCGCTTTTCCAGCCTCACAAAGCCCGTCAAGCCATCCGGGACGCCCACGCAAAGAAGATTCCGCCACCGCTTTGTTACTACGCAGGGTTGAGCTCCATCCCCATTACCCGGTACTTGGCCCCTATGGGCTTCGATGCCGTATGGATTGATTGGGAGCATACCCCATGCAACACGGAAACCATGACGACGGTACTCAAAGGATCACTGCATTAATCTCGAAGAGTGTTTTGACGCCGCGTAGATGGCTCACGAGGCTTCATTCATGAGCCAAGACCGTGCTACTCCATTTGTTCGGTATGTCTCCCGTATATGTTCTGGGACTTTCACACTGACATTGCTACGTAGCCTCCCTGGTCACGATCACGCTGCCATTGGGTATTCTCTCGATGCCGGCGCCAGTATCGTCATCCCCCAAGTCGAGACAGTTGAACAAGCAAAACATGCTATCTCCGCCGCCAAGTTTGGGACTGCGCAAAATGGCACGCGTCTCGTAGAGAAACGAGCAGACAGCGGCAGGTCCACCTGAAGACTGACCAACTGGGCGGCAGCATAGATTCTCATGGTAAGTTTTGGCCCTGTGCCGCAATCGCATGGATATTATTTTGACTGAACCGCCGCAGAAAGAGAAGCGACGAATGATTTACGTAAACTTATCTTGAACTTTGGGTTAAGATCTCAGTTATGACAGAAAGATTCTCAAGACACATGAACTTCACCTGTTTCATCGCTTAGCGTCATCCAAAAACATATGGGAATAGAGACAGAGATTGAATGAGATGGCATTCTTCCACGTAAGTGAATACGAAAGGACTAATTAAATTGAAACTGCATTGCCCTGTCCTGCACTGCCTTCTTGCCAGCCAGATACTCATTGATGACTTCGTCTCACACCCTCTTCGCCTCTTCTAGGCCCATAGGCCACTTTCCGACCTCCGCCATAATCCGATCAATCACCTCCTGCGGCACGCGATGACCTGCCCAGTCGATCTTTGCCTGTCCCTACTCAACCCATCAGTCGTGCTGCCACTTTTGCTTTGTTGTGCTTGAACTGATAATAAGAACAATGTTGATCTACATAAACATAGATGAAGACCACGCTCGTGTTTTTGTTGGATACCTCCGCTATATTGAGCGTTTTGTGGGAAAGAATAGGATCGACATCCCTCGGATACAGCCTCACTATCAAAGAACTTCCAGCTTGCTGGCTCTAAGATCCTTACGTACGCTTCCAGACGCGCGTGTCCACCTATGTTGAGTCTCCTTCCTGAGGAAGCTAGTCCAGTTTGCATCGAATTGAGCGCAGGAAAGCACGAAGATATGATCGGTTTCAAATCCCTGCAAAGAGCCCGTTTGAAGACAGTAAAATTGGTTCGAAATCCTGAAAAATGATGTGGGTCAATGGCTGCGGATGCAGTATCGGAGGAATATTGGACGAACCTGATGATCATGTTCTCTTCAGAGCGCCATCAATGATATTCAACATTCCGAGACAGACTTTTATTGCCTGGCATTTCTTCTGATGAAGGATTTATCACGTACTTGATAGTACTCTTCTCGTCGCCTTGGACGGGGGCCACAGGGCTCATGGTTAGCTTGACAGGTCGCTTAAGCTCTCCGGATAGTGAAGCCCCGCTCAAGCTATCCAGACCTCGGTGCTCAACGCCCGATAGAATTGATATCAGGCCGAATCCCTTGTCCAAGGGAACTGTGTGAAGTAGTGCAATCGTTCCAAGGAAAATTAACAGCAGAAAGGGCTGAATGCTCAAGACCAGATAGAGCCAGGGAGACGTTTGTAGTGTTGGCCGGGTGTAGATGACCGTCTGGTTGCCTTCGTCCATCTTTATATGATAAAAAATAGAAGCTTCTTCAAATGTAACATGTGTCTTGTTTTGAGTGGTCAATATCTCTCGACCTTTGTCGAATGTCTCAGAGTCGAAAGAGGTCACCTGCTTTGACACGGTCGATGACCACATCATGGTAGCCACAGAGACTGACATGTACGGCATCATCCAAACAGACCGATTGCCTCGATAAGCGTCATGCTCTTTGGAAGGATAGAGGCAGAAGGTTCTCAGCATCTCAATCAAAACACACGTGTACCATGATGGAAGTGCCGAATATTGCCACTGAATTACCTGCTGTTTGTCCCAGTCCAGGATATGGTCATCACAACAACCCTCGAGAAGCCGAAAGCCACCTCTGCTGACGGACCACGTACCCCGACATGGCTGTCGGTAGATATTGTAGGTGTAGATATTATGTGGTGCGTACTGCGTGCAATTCGGATTGCCCGGTGCTAAACCGACATACTGCAACGATTGGTCCGATTCCTCTTTTCTATCCGTTAAGGAGAGCGAGCATGCCGAAGATCCCACGAATAGGTCTTTACTTTCATGGTACCAAGTGTGGTTGGATTCCATCTCATTGCAGGCGGACTTAAAGTCCTCTTCGGTGGCCGCCGATTTGTTGAGGGTAGCGACGGTACCGAGCACAGACGCAGTGATGTTCCACGACTCGCCGGGAGCAAGCAACTTCTGTATCTTGAGGATATAATTGGGATCTAGAATGTCGAGTTGCGCGGCGCTGGAACTATTAAGCAGTAGGATGTTGTAGCCGTAAGCTTGAGGGAAAGTTGGCAGCGGAGGTTCAGAGAGATTCGCTGCTCGTTCACTTGCATCTCGAAACGAGTTGGTTGCGTTGAAAAAGAATGAAACCCCGTGCATTGATGATGCCGTGGCTGGCGGTCTAAAAAGACCAAAGTACATGGCGTTTGTAATGTAGTCGGGAGCATGAATCTTCATGCTGCTCTCACCGCCTGTGAAGGTTTTGTACGCTGCACTGAGGCCAACGGGAAGGGCTAGCATGGTAACAAGGACCATGCGCCAGGCAAAGCTCAGTTTGGATGCCATAGGTGTGTTGCGAAGAATTCCGTCGTAATTCTGTAGCGTGGAATTCCCAACACGGGCTTCGAGAAGTAAGAAGAACGTCGGCGTGACACTGCCTAGGCACAGGTTCATGATGCTGAGAAGAAACCCGATAACGATGAGCTGACGATTTCCGGTACCAAGATACGAAGAGAGGTGGTCGTTCGAGACTACCAAAATTGACAGCGCTAGGCAAGCCAGAGCTACAAAAGCCGCTGCAATATCCATGACATGGTATATTCTTTTCCGAGATGGCTTGCCGAGCGATGTATCACCTCCCGAGGACTGACTGATTGGCGATGGGGATGCAGTTGACGCCCTTGTGTGGCTGTTGGTGTTGGTTTGCATTTCATGCTGATCAATTTCCGAGTGATCATCTAGGTGTAAATAGCTTGCCCGTCTGTTGAGGAGACTAGACCTCCGAGTTATCGAAGTTATCTTGAAGAGATATAAGTCGACCCACCCCCTTTTGGCCACCCCCCCCTTTTGGCCACCCCATTTCTCCATCCCAGCCACCGCATTAAAACCCTACCCACGATTTTCAAACTACTATAACAATTACAAAAATCGTCTAAATATAATTCTTTTTTATATACTTATTTATTAATATATAATAGTCTCGTATACTAAAAATAAAGTTATTCGGGCTCTTAAGGCTATTAAAAGAGGTCTCTTAGTTAATTAAGCCTCGATTGAGTTCGGAGTTCTAAGGTTAACTCTTTATAACCGTAAGAGAGGCTACTAAACGAGGGTAATAGTATTCGCAGACCTCTAGAGGCTTCTTTTATAATAAGAAGACTAGCTAGCTTAGTAAGTTCGTATTTAGTATAATCTGGGCGTTATACTAACTTATAAATAGCTTATAAAATTCGCTAAGCGAGTTCTAAGATCCTAGGGGGATATAAATCCTTTTAAAAAGAGATAGATAGACGCTTTCTTAAGGAAGAACTTATTAATTAAGGTCTAGAGAAGTCGTACTATTGATTCGAGGTATCTAAATAAAGCTACTACTAATATAATTAAGTTATAGTTTAGATTACTTAATATACTAAAGATTAGCGATATTAAATAGGCTAATAAGTATAATATAAATAAGACTAGTATCTTAGAGGGTAAGGGATTTAATAGCCTAGTTTTGGGCAAGGTAAAGACTATAGTAGTATAAAAAAAAGAGCCTAGTTTGCGTGCTTAGGTATTTATAATTAAGTATATTTTTACTAATCGTCGAGCTATTAAACTACTAGTTATATATAAGGGAAAGTCGGTATAATAGCAGTAGTTTCTACTTAAACTTAACCCTTATACTAGTTAGGAGTTTATAATAATAGATAATAGCTAGACGACCGATAAGACTACCCTTAAGTAGTTAAAAATAGTGTTCTTATTATAAACTAAGACCCCCCCCCTTAGGGGGCTTAGCATACTTAATAAGCCTCGACTATTAGTTCTAAATAGCTATAGGAGTTATATAATAATAGAATTTATATAGGAATACTATAGAAATAACGTCTACTTATTATTCTTACTACTATATACTTCCCATGTCCTCTAGCCGTTAAATATAGCTATTTTTAGACTTATTAAGTTTAAGTATAAGAAGGAGCTTAGTAAGGAGGATATAGTAAATAATTCTACTATTGTTAAAAAGCGGTACTTCTTAAGCTGCTATTAGAAAGCTCGTTTAGCTAGTCTAATATTATTAAATATACGAAGTAGGTAGAAAGTAACTAGACTATATCCCCCTAATATAACTAGACTACTTACTAATCTAATAGTCCTACTTAACCTAGTTATACTAACTAAAAAGACCGCAGATACTAAGTAAGTAACTAGTAATACTAGAAAAGCTATTAACTAGGCATTAGCGGCGTTTATTATTAACTAGTTAATACTTAGGAAGGCTAGCGAGCTCTACGATTAGTTAAAGTTATTTATAGAGCTTAGTCTAGACTATAACACTTAATAACTACTATTTAAAAAAGTAAAAAAGGTATTTAGCGAGCAGGCCTACTATTTAGTAATATCTTAGTACTATATTCGAGTTCTAGAAGCTAAAGTTAACTAATTAAGGCCGCGGAAAAAGAAAAGTATATTAATAAACCTAAATACTAAGTTCGCGAATATTTAGGATATATAAAGAGCTTAGGAGGACTCTAGCGACCGTCTAGTTAGTCCTAGTCGACTCGTAGGGGTCGAATTACTTAGGGAGAATAATAACTATATTATTATAGTAGTAGAAGATAGTTAATTAATTAAGTGTAGTTGGTAGCGATGTTTTGATACTATGTTTTGATGGGGTGGCCAAAAGGGGGGGGTGGCCAAAAGGGGGTGGGTCGACTTACCGGACGTCAGACATCAAAAGCTGGGGATGAAACTCTGTCGCTGTACGATCTTTATAATGGACAAACAGCTTCCACGGTGCCTTATATCTCGATTTCCAATGAGGCAGCCCGCAGGGATATTGACACCGAAAGGAGTCGCTACATTTAAGCGAATGGTGCACGCGATCACTTATAAGAAACAGCTAAGGTACACTTCAGAGGGTGTGTACCATTGCATGCTTGTACCCGACGCTCAATGGCCAGCCTGATCGCAGACGCTTGCTGGTGCCACCTTTTCCGGTCAAGAACAGACAAAAATAGCCAAATCATCGGATCTGGAGGGGTTGTGACCAGGGTTGTGAAAGGCTTGGAAATGTAAGATGCGTCAGGCAACTCATTGCTACGCCGCTGTTGAGCATAGACCCATCGCGATGCCAACCTCGAGGCCATGATTGGTGGCATAGGGGCGTTTGAGCCTGAATGGGTTAAGGTGTCGAAGCTATTCTTTGATACCATTGACAAGCACGATAAGCCTTATGCGGGCTTTGCGTTTGGCGGGCCTCCTTACGGGAGTCCAGAGGTCCTGAAGAAGGCTGCGGAGCGGATGAGTCTAATCATGGTCTCGGCCGACGTGGTTCACTTGGGTGCCATGGCACAGGACCTGCAACAGGCGAGGGAACTGATTGGAACGACGAGATAGTTCCATCTTGCGAAAGTGGCTCGGGCAGACGTCGCATAGAGTTGCAGGTTTCACCGATAAGAGAGAACATGCTTGGAGTGAAGAGAAATAGTTTCGAATAGTTGATCATGGTGGTATTAATGCATGCGCTAGTCCTGCTGCTGTCTTATGCCTCATTTTCGTCATTTGCCGAGCTCAGCTCCTTCAATCCAACATCTACTGTTTAGCAGTTCGCAACGACATCTTGACCAGCCTTTACAGACTTATCAAGTCCCGCTTGCGCATCAGCTACGGCTTGGTCGCTCCTATACAGGTTGTTAGCCATCGAAATTCTCGATTTGCACACGATGAGACAAGGATACGCACGCATCACCCCCAGAAAGAGCGGTACCCGCTGCAGCCAGTCCAGCTGCTACCTCATCACGGCTAGCCGCGGGCGGTGCAGCGCCGCTGACGATGGACTTTGCAATTTGTGCGATGCCGCCTCGTGCTTGTTGGAGACCAGCATTGGCAGCGTCCTGGACTGTTGTATCGGTGATTTGGGAGACAGCGTCCTCGGTATTGCCAAGGGCGCCTAAGATCTGGAGTCTTGCGACGTTGCACGAGAGGCTGCCGAGGTTTCCAAGCAATTGGCGTCTTTCGATGCTTCCTAAAGGCGGTCGTCTAATTAGACAAAGATGGGATGACTGTGGTTTTCGAGAAGATTATACTTACTTGCGCTGGCGAGAGTGGCGCTGGTGGCCATCAGGAAAGTAACGAGAATTTGTTGGGCGTACATTTTGTGTGGATTGGGGTGAATCAAATGGGTATATTGAGAAGAACTGTGAAAGGAAAATGGGCGCAAAGACTTGAGATAAGCTTAAATAAAGATGACACCAGGTCTAAAGAAGAAAATTCGTTGTATCGGATGGCAGTTTCGCTGTTGATGAGTTGAAACTTTGTGACATGAACTGACAGCGACGCGACAGGTGCCATCTTATAGTTGAGCTGACAGAAGCGCTGCATCTGCCATCGTGTGGCCTGAGATGATGCGATGACCGGCTTGGAAGGCCTGAAAAGATGGCTGAGCACCTGTGTTACCTGGGCATGACCGGTTTCGAAGATCGAACGAAGTTTCAAAACATGGGAATGAAGCGACGCTGCGAGCTCCTCGGATGAACCCCTGTTCTCCTTGGCTAGGGTCACTGGTGCTTTGGGTGGGGATGACAGGGAGAAAGTACTCCAAAATCCCACGGTTAGAAACCATCGCCATTGCAATTCGTCGAGGGGAGTATTTGAACCTCCTTGAAGATCAAACTGCGCGGCGGGGTGATATGCAGCAAGAAGAAAATTGCGATTGGCTGCTCAGCCGCTCGTCAGGGGATATGATCTCCGGATCCGACACTCTTCCATGGGCAGCGAAACTGAAATTCACATCATAAATCTGAATGTTAAGGCCCACGACGTCGCTTCGGTATCCCACGTCTTGTAATAGCATTCGCTTCTTAGCGCGTTTTACCTAGTCTTAAAGACCACCTCTTAAGCTTAATACTGATCTTTGGGGCGTTGAAGAGTCTCCCCCATTTTAAGACAGGGCTCTTGTGGACACTCGTCATTCGACTTAGGCTTCTGTAGCACTGCTGGATTGTTTGTTTGTTTATGCTATTTTACGCCGTAGTATCCTCAAGTGAGGCAAAAGGCAACTATATTACGTTAAAATTATAAAACCGTATGCTATGCCCCGTAGAGCCTATATAATACCCTCTTATAAAATAATATAATATATAATCTAAGATTAACCCTTCTACTTATATATAGCCCCCGTGCTATTTTATAACTTAAAATAAATGAACTTAATAAAGTTCGAGCATTATACTAGTAATATAATAAACTAACTAAGTAGTATTTTATGTATTTATAAAAAAACCGTTGTTATATTATAATAAGTATTACTACCTAAGGTAAAAAAGTCTAGCTCTTTTAGTAAGTAAAGGGAGAGTAATATAATATAAAATATAAAGTAATAAAGTAAAGGGGGGAGGTATATAATATATATCGTAATATAAAGTAATATATTATATTATATAGTAAAATAAAGTATTAATATAACGTAAATAAAAAGTAATATTACTATTAGTGCCGTTATAAATAAACGTAAGCTTCGTAGGGCCGACGGGGTATATAGCCTATTACGTATCCTAATTAAACGAGCCGTATTAACGTACTCGCTTTATAAAATTAATATCCGCTAAGGGAGCTAACGGCCGTATTAATAAACTTATTATAGTAAGGGGGTTTAGTTTAAAAAGGTCTATTCTAAATAACTAGTTAAAATATAAACTATATAATACGTCTTATTACGTTAGTTTATTAATATAAGGGCTAAGGGGGGTACTCCGATACCTCTACTATAGCTATATTATTTAATAATAAATACGGGTTTAATATTACTATAGCTAATTCCGCACGCACTAACCCGATTTTAATAAATATCGGTTTATTTTAAATAAATATTGGTAAAGAACTAGGAGCTTTATAATAATATAATATAAGTAGACTAGTTTTTACTAAGTTAACGCCGGACGAAGTTAGCTCGGGCGAACTATAATATACCCTTATACAAGACTAAATAGTAATAATAAATATAATTAAGTACTTTCTCCCTTTTATATAAGTAATAAAAGTTAATATTATTATAATTATATAAATAGTAGTATATAATATAGTCCTTATAGCCGGACTTAGCTAAAAAAAGCTAATAAAACTAGTGTTACGTAAGTAACTTTAGCTCGGGGCTCGCCGTATTATTAATAAATAAAATAAAGGCTTTATAAAAGTCTAGTTAATAATCCTCTTACTAGCCCCGGAGTATAGTTAGTTATCTCTCCTAGGTATAATACTTGATATAAATAGTAATTAGGGGGCGTATAAATAGGTTAAGGGGACTTATAATAATACCCTTTTTAACTAATTAGTCCGCTATCTCGTTCTTTATGATACCCTTATAGCTAGGTATTTAATAAAAAGTAACGGGGACTTTAGTATTTTTAATAAGCTCTTTAAACTCGAGAATGGCTTATTAAAAAGATAAGGGGGGGGGTACTATTTAAATACTTAATAATAACTTAGTTATTTAAATAAATTATAATAACTATAATAAACTTATTCCTAAGCCTTAGCGCTATATAAAGATTTATAATAACCCCTCTTATTTTAATATTAAAAACCTTAGCCCAGAGGAAGTAGTAATACTTGAAATAAATTAGTTACGGTCCTTAATAAATAGTATACCTAAAGCCTACAGTTTTTAAAGTTATTTATAACTTATTTATATAAGCTATAATATACGTAATAAAAAGAGATTTATACTATTTATAATAGCTTTATATCTCTTCTATTTTAGTTACTTTTTAAGTATTATTAAAGTTACTTATAATTAAAAAGTTATAGGGTAATAAGGCTAGTTATGGGGGACGTTTAACTTAACTAATTACTTAAATAAGCGTAGTTAAATAAGAGGGGTTCTCGCGGTTGCGCAGTAGCTTATAATTATAAATTTTTTAAACTAGGGGATAAGAGTAGTTTAATATAAAAAGCTTAATAACATAGCGGTTTCTAAAAAAGTCTAAAAAAAGCTTTATTAATAATATACTCGCCTCGCGCAATAGTATTATAACTAATATAATCCGCTATATTAAAAAAAAGCTTTTTAAAATAATATTGATAAGGGTCTAAAAGGTCCTAATAACCGACTTTAGCCCGTATTAAACTTTTAGTTAGGTACGTATTTTAGAATTAACTCTAATTTTAAAAGTAAGTTAGGTTAGGCCGGGGTATTATAGCTTAGCGCCGTATAGGGCCTTAAGAATAATAATAATATAAATTACTTTATATATAATAACTAGGGGCGCACTATTAAAAACTTTATTAAGGCCTTTAATATAACTAGTTATAGACCTAGCCTTACTTTAGTAGTTAGTAATATAGCTATAAAAAAGTAGTTTCTTATTAAAAATAATACCTAGTTACTTTATAATACCCTTTTTATAAGGTCTAATCTCCCTATTATTATAGTAAATAGGGGGGGGGGCGATATCTCTAGCTCTTAATAAGGTCCGCTTCGTAAAATAAAAAACTTCGGTCTTTTTAAAATTAAACTAAATAGTATTATCCCTACCCTAAGTAATAGTATTATTTAAAATCTATTATACCCGGGAGGTAGCTTTAATAAGGTCCCTCTTAACGCTTAGTATTATATAATTATTAATATAACTAAATCTAAAAGACTCCGGGCTAATTTAATAAATCTATTTAGTATATAATAAAAAGAGGATAAGTAAAATTAATAACCCCTATAATAAACTATAAAAAAGGGGGAATATAAGAGTTTAATATCTTTTATAATAAACCGAGGCTCGGCGTAATTAATTAAAGTATTATACTTAAATAATAATATTCTTAAACTAACCCTATACCTAGAGCCGATTATATTAAGTTAAAAGCTTTTTTAATATTTATTATAATAATAATAATAACTAGCTTCTTATCGAAGGTAGCTTATATATTATTAGCTATTACCTTAGTTATATTTATAGCCGATCGTTTAGGTAGTACCCTAGTTATTTATAAGTTAAGTATATTTTAAGTAATAGTAATATAAGATATCCTCTTAGTTATAAAGCGCTCTAGCCCCTTCTTTAGGGTCGCTAAAAATAAAATCGGGCGCTAGCCTTTATAAATATATATATCCCGGTTAGGCTTTAGTATTATTACTACCTTAGCGTCTTACTAAGCCTTAAAATAGTATTTAAGTACGAAATAAGCTTAGTAAAAGTAACGAACGTAGTTATTAATATATGGCTAGTAGGCTTATAGTATTAAAACTATAATATTATCCGCACTAAGAGTAGTATTTTTTATACTAAGTACTATATTATTTACTTTATATTAATAAATAGTAAAATCCCAAGGTAATAACTATTAAGGGTATATTATAAAGTCGAGATATATATCGTTCTTTATAATTATACGCTCTAAGAGCTTTTTTTAAAAGAGCATTGCCTTTTTAATAAGTTTAGTAATTATATTCTTATTATCCTATAAAAAAGGGGATTAGACCTAAGGCCTAGGCTAGTTTTAACTTATAATTTAGTATATATTTAAATCCTTTTTAATAAAGGAGACTATTCTAGCCTATATAGCGGCCTTAGCCTTCTATATAGTATTATTACGTTATTAATTAGCTATAACTATAATAAGAAATTAGGGATCGGCTACGTATACTATTTTAAAACGTTTATTAGCCTTGGTATACGATTCGTCCTATTACTTCGTTCCCTTACTCCCTATATAGTACGAGGTAAAAAAATATATATAAATATATTAAAATACGTCGTTAAGGCTCTTTATAACTAGATTAAGGTCTTATATAATATTATATATAATATATAATACTTAAGTTAGCTCCCTAACTCTTTTTATAAACTATAATATATTTTTTAATTTAATCCTCCGCTTCTTCTTTCTTAACTAATACGTATTACCTAAGCTAGCGGGAAGGGGGATAGTTATAATAAAAGTATTATAATTTAATTTAATATATATATAGTTAGTAATCTAAGTCCGGGCTAGGGGGACATTAGAAATAGCTAAGTTAAGTACGTTACCCGCTTTATAAATAGGGACCCTTATGAAGTTTAATATAATAAAATAGTAGCTATTTATTTAGTTAATAAAGTAGTTCTTAGGGGTATATAAGGGGGTCCCCGGCTATTAGTTAATATAATAAGAGTTTAGATCCCCCGTAATAAATAACTTCTATAAGGGGGCTTAGTAATTAAGTATTATTAATATATATTTTTTATTAAGGGCGCGGTAAATATTAAAGATATAATACCCTAAAATACGTATTTTAAATAAGTTTTAATAAGGGAGCTTTATAATATCGAACGCTACTAAGTACGGGAGGGTTTAGTAAACGTATATAAGGACCCGGGGTCTATTAATAGTCGTAGCCTAGTTTTAAATTAGTAAGTATAGGGCGAAGCTAGGGTAAGATTTAATAATATTTTACGGTTTATTTATATTATATTATAGCTCTTTTAATAATAAGATATCCGCTTATTCGAATTTAATAATAATAAGGGTATAATCGTACTTACGGCCGTTCTTTTATATATTAGTTTATAATACTTTAATTTTAATATATATTAAATACGCTAGCTATAAGTAATTATAAAACGCTTATGCGAGGCGCTTTTATATTTACTCTTACTCTTTTTTTTTAGAGTAGGCTCTTTATATTTTAAGCTATTTTTAAGGGGGAGTTTAGAGCCCTATTTTTTAAAAAGGGGGTAGTTACTATTTTTGAAAATAGAATTTATAATACTATTTAACTCTATAGTAATTAAATAGGTTTATTCTTATTTACTTAAGTAGTCTCTAATATTATACGTAATTATATTAATAACTATAGACCCCTAAATAATATCCTTAATAAGTCTCTCTATTTTAATACTTATAATTATTACGAAAGGGAACTCGAGGCAGGTCGGAACGCTGCTATATTAACCTAATTAACTAAAGACTTAACGTAAAGAGGGAAAAAATAGAATAGTGGGCAGAAGCTAGCAGGCTAGCCCTTTAGGCCCAGCAGTTTAGCTCGTTACGTAACTACTAGGAGCTTAGCCTCGTAGCCTAAGGCTAAGCCACAGGGCCTATAGGGCCCTAGTACTTACTACCGTAATATTACCCCCCCCTCTATATTAGAGGGCGCTATCCGTAGTACTAAAAAAATAAACCTCTAAATTACCCCTTATTCTAGCAAATCTATAGCCGTAATTACTACTATCGTATTATTATCCTCTTTTAGTAATAGCGAATCGCTAGCCGTAATAGTTTTTATTTATATATCTAGGTTCCGTAGCGGGCCCTTAGTAGTTAGGTATTAGTAATAAAACGCTTAGAGCGCCGCCGGTATATATCTAAAGCTCTTTACGTTATACTAAGTCGGATCTATATTATACCCCTTTTAGTCCGCTTAGTACTATAGTTTTCCCTTATATAAGCGTAATTTAACGACCTCCGAGACCTCGTACTCCGGTTTACTATCGTCGTTAGTAATTAGTAATAATAGGTCTTAGTTCTACCCGGGTAGTAAGTCGTTAATAGCCTTTTTTAGTTTACTTAGGTAAAAAACTAAGTATACCTAGCTACTCGCTAGTAGTTTTATAATTTATATACCCCCCTATCCGGTACTAACGATAGTCTATAGCCCGGCCTATAGCTACTATAGTTTATTTATATTAGCGGACTTTTAGTACGAGGTATTAACGAAGACCCGGTCTCCTAGCTTTAAGTCGTCTAGGCGCTAGTAGCGGTCAGTATACTTTTTATATCGTACTTAAATAACTTTTATATTACCCCTAGCGGTCTCCTAGGCCTTATATATCCCCTAGGCTATATACTACGCGTCGGTATAGTTTAGCTTTTCTTTTATAAAGCTAAATTAGCGGGTTTATTTAGACTAGTTAAAAAAGAGCTATAGCTAACGACCGAATTCTACTTTATATAGTAATAGCCCTATAGTCTTACTAAGCTAGGTAGTATAAGTAAAGTCGACTGCGGGTAGTATATCGCTCTAGTTATTTTAATATTAGTTAACTAGTAGTCTTAACTACTATAAGATATACTAGTTTAGTACCTCTATCTAGCCGTTTATCTAGGGGTAGTTAGCTATTAATAGCTATAGCTTAACCCCGCAGATCTTATAGAGTTCCCCCTAGAAATCGGAGATAAATTAAGGGCCTCAGTTTAATATAATAGTCTTTAGTAAGCCGAAGATAAGTAGTACCCGTTCGTAAAACATTCGGCTTATATTTTTTATTATAATAGTTTTATAATAAGGAACGAATATCGCCCTCTTACCTAGGTAGTCTACTACTACTTAAATATTATCGAATCCTTTTTAATTAGTAGGGATAGTTATAAAGTTAGTAAAAATATGCTACTACGGGTAGTTAGGTACTAAAAGTAGCCTTAGCTCCCCCGGGGGCTTATTGTGCGGCTTTTATAATTAGTAATAAGTATAATAGTTCTATACGTATTAGTAAGTATCTACCGTTAGGCCCGGCTAGTAGTATCGCTACTTAATTATTTTTATAACCTTATTACGCCCTAGGTAAGCGAGGAGCTTTTACTTATAGACCTTATAGATAACTATAGTACGAAGGTTCTCTTCCTCGGGCACTACGAGCTTCCTATTTATTATTAATAATCCGTCGTTTTAAATAGACTAGCGCTCGCGCCCTTTAGCTACTAGCGCTTATATTAGCGCGAGGGACGTTATAATAAGGTCTTTATTAAGCTTTAAAATCTTTTTTATTAGTAAATACCCCTAGAGCTCGTTTTTTAATAAAAGCGAGCTAACTATAAGCTATAGTTAACTAACTACGGTACTTAATAGCGTCCGTAGCTCCGCTACGATATTAGGGGATAGTAGTCTTAGTAATAAGAGGACTTAGGTCCTATTAGCGTCTTTTAATACTTACTAAGTGCGGATGTCCTCTATCTTTTATAATAGGGCGTTAGCTAGTACGTTCTTTTTCCCCGGGCGGTAATAGATCTAAAAGTTAAAGTCCGCTAGCGTGCCGGCCTAGCGGGCTTACTATAAGTTAAGTAGGCGCTTAGTTATAAAGAATAGTAGTAACTAATAGTTTATAATAATATCGAACTTATACTTATAGCTTATAAGCTCCGCGCGCTATTCTTTTAAATATAGTATTATTATTAGTATTTTTTTATTATAAATAGCGTAGTTAAGCTCTGCGCTACTTATTATTTTTAAATAAAAGGCTACTAAGTACTATAACCCGTTATCCTTTTATTATTATAATAACGCTCTGGTATATATTAAGTTAGAGGCGTTAGTTTTTAGTTATATTAGTAGCTCTAGCTTAAAATAGTAGAGGATTAGCGCTAACGTTAGCGCTAGCTTTATAGCCTTAAAAGCCGTCTCGTAGTTAGCGCTAAAGTTAAAAAGAACTCCCTTACTTATTAGTCTCGTAAGGGGCCTAGCTAGGCGGCCGTAATCCCTTATAAATCTCTTATAAAAGTTATAAAACCCGAAGAAAGACTAGATACCCTTAAGTAATATAAGTAGTTTCTAGTTTCTAATTATAAAGACTTTCTCTTTATTAGGCTATATACTTTTTATAAAAACTACGAAGCCTAGGTACTTTATAAAAGTAATACTAAATTTATATTTCTTAATATCCGCTTATAAGCTTACTTTCCGTAAGCGGTCTAGTATTTTAGTAACGTGCTCTTAGTACTAGGGGGGGTCATTTAAGAAGATTAGGATATTATTTATATATACTATATAGAAGTCGTCTAGGTACTCTATTAGTATCTTATTTATATATTATTAGTACGTAGTAGGCCCGTTATAAAGCCCGAAGGGTATTACTTTATATTTATATACCCCGTAGCGGGTTCTAAACGTCGTTAAGTCCTCGGAGGCTAGGTCGAGGCGAATGCGGTAAAAGGCCTACTTAATATTTAGTTTAATAAATACCTTTGCCCTACTTAACCGCGCGAGGGTCTCGTTAATAAGTAGTAATAAGTAGCGGTCTTTTTTTATAACCTTATTTAGCTTATAGAAGTTAATATAGAAGCGCAGACTATTATCGTACTTTTTTATAAATAGCGTTAATAACGTAAAAAGAGTATTACCTAGCTCGATAAATCCTTTTTATAAGTATTTTAGTAAATAGGCTCTTATAGCCTCTAGCTCTAGTACTAACTATTTATATAAAGGGTAGTAGGTTAGCTTCTTTTTATTACTATTTAAGAGCTCGATTTTATAGTTATACGGCTTATAAGGCATAAGTATATTACTAACCGCTTTATTAAAGACGTCGGTCTAGGGCCGTAGGTACTTTAGTAAGTTAGTTACTATAAGGTTGCGAGTAACTTAGTCGTCGTTATATAAGGGGTCCGCCTCCTCCTTCTTATCCTTTATAATACGGTCTAGCTTATAGAGTAATATAGAGCTTATCTTAACGTCGTTCCGCCTTAGGTTCTTTTTAAATACGGGAGCGCTAATAAAAGTAATATCTATTTATAACGCTACTAAGTATAGTTTTTACTATTTAACCCTTTTTATAAGAGCGATAGTAGTACTATTAAGGGCGCGTTCTATTTTCTTTATATCTTTAGCCTCGTCTAACTAGTATATTTAACGGGCTATTATTTTTAGCGGGCGTAATAATATCCTAATTAGCGTACCCTTTACCTACTATTACTAGAGCTTTTAGTTATAGCAGGTTATATTTATCTCGAATAAGTCCTACTAGCAGTTAGTATCGATTTAGTATTATACGTCGATAACTTCCGGGGTATATAGGTCCTCGATATCCTTAATAATAGTAGAGGGCGTCTCTTATAATAATAGGTCCTTAGGCTATATTAGCCGTTAGTAGCGAATATTAGGGTTTACCCCGTAGTATTCGAACTACTTCTGCCCTAGGATTAGGTCGTAGCGACCCGTATTAAGCTAAAGGAGGGGTGCTTTTAGAAGGACCTATTAATTAATATATAAGTTAGTAGTCTATACTATATTAGTATTATTTAATCGCTCTCCGTTAAACCTAGTAGTAGGGATTAGGCATAGTAATTTATAGGATAAGGCCGCGTAAAACTACTATAGTAAAGGGGTTACGTAGTTATTTATAAATCCGTACCTATTAGCTCCCGTATTAAGTAAAGCTCTTAGGCAAATTCTATATCTATTAAATACTAATATAAGCTCTATTTTAAGGGGCTAACCCCCTACGAGATCCTATAGGTTTACTAAATTAATCGCTAATCTTTTATCCTTTTTATACGTATCCCCTAGCTAGGAGTTTACTTTTACTAGGGGGTTTAGTTTTCTAAACCCGACTCTATTTTAATAAGGCCCGCGGTAGCGTTAATAGCGGCTATAGTAGTCTTCGGCTTCTTAGGGTAGTCCTTAGAGATATATCCGGTATTATTATAAACGAAGTAAGTATTACTATTTTTAAGCTTTTAATATAGGGCTTTAGGGATCGTCTCGCGAGTAGAGGTACGACCTCGGTCCTATTTAGTACTTCTAGTACCTCTATTATTTCCGCTACTTCTATTATTTTCATTACTTTTACTTAAGGTCTAGCGAGTTTAGTTAAAAGCCTTAACCGCGCGGTCCTCTATAAAAGGGGGCTATATTACGTTAGCTAGCTAGGCGACGTATTTAGTATATTTCTAAAAAGTAGCCGTATTGTCTAGGTACTTTAATATAGCTTAATTACGAAAATATATAAGTAGCTTATTATAAAAACGGCGCTTTTATTAAGACTTTAAAAGCTTACTAATATGCGCGAGCTTAGCGAATATAGAGCGCTTTTAGTAAACGTTTTTAAGCATAATTATAAGTATATCTAGCTTATAGCTAGCGTTATTTATAGTAGTTAGGCTAGTATAAGCTAACTTAAGCTCGTAGAGTAGCTACTTAGCCGTAGTAATCTCGTTAGAGGTTAGTAATAAGTATATAAACTCCGTAGTACTATTTCTAATCTTATTAATAATATACTCTAAGTAGTACTTATTCGTATTATAGTTAGCGTTCTTTAAGCGCTTTATAATACGCTAGAGCTAGTAGTCGAACTTAAGGCTAGTATTATTACTTATAAAAGTGGGCACGTTAGGTATTTTTTAAGAGCTATAGGTAATAGGATAGGACGAGGCTAGAGTAGTCTCGTAGCTACCCTACGTCTTTAAGTATACTAGCCGTTATTTTAACGCGCTAAGGGTAGTAGTATCCTAAATAGAGCTAGCCTAGGAGCCGTTCTCTAATTACTCTAGCCTTTTAGTTATAGCTATATTATTAATATAAGCTCGGGTAAGGGCTTCTTTTATAATACGGAGCTTTATAGTAGTAATACGTATAAAGTCGAGGTTTTTACGGGTTATTACGTATAAGCGCTTAATACTATTACTTAGCTAGCTAATAATAGACGCTAAGACCTGCTCTAATTAGTACTAAGCGATGCGTATCTTTAGCTACTATTCGATCTACTTAAGTAAGGTCTTTTTATCGTTTTTAAAGTATAGCTCTTAGATAAGGTCGAGGTTAACATATTACTTAGTATTCTTTTTAAAGAGGATATCGTCGCGGATATAGATAGGCGAAGTAAGCTAGTTAGTTACGTTACTAAGGTACGCTAGGTAATCGGCCTAGGTAGTAGAGGGTAGGAAGCGCTCTACTAACTAGTTAAATAGCGCAACCTCTAGGTCGATAACCGGGAGCTTAGCGCCTTTATTAAGGCCTACGACGCTTTATTAAGACTCGTAGAAGTAGTAGCTTTATTAAAAGCTATTAGTACGAAGGGAGACCTAGCCTCCCTAGCTATATCCTCTAATTATTACGTTTAGTAGAGGGGGTATGTATTTAGGGGGTATCGATTACGCTACTTATGCGTAATTAATTCGACTGGCTATTATTTAGCTCTCTTATACGCTTTCTTAGTAAGGGTAGCTAGTAATTAATTAATTAAGATATTATCGTTCCGTCTCTAGAGAATAGTTAATTAAGTAACGTTAAGTAGTATTACGAAAGGGAACTTGAGGTAGGTCGGAACGCTATTATATTAACCTAATTAACTAAAGACTTAACGTAAAGAGGGAAAAAATAGAATAGTGGGTAGAAGCTAGTAGGCTGGCCCTTTAGGCCCAGCGGTCTAGCTCGTTACGTGACCACTAGGAGCTTAGCCTCGTAGCCTGAGGCTGAGCCACAGGGCCCACAGGGCCCTGGTGCCCACTACCGTGACATAATCTTATTTTAGAACTAAGTACTTAAGGACTTTATAAAGTTTAATTTAGGAATAGGGCTTAGGAAGAGGTTAAGCTTCGTAACTTATATATAAAGTTCTCTACTTACTTTATATAGGAGTTTTTTTTATTAAAAGGTTAAGTAAATAATAGTATTATTATTTTTTTAAGAGTATATAAAGTAGCTCGTATAGTCGCTCGTATATAGCCCTTAGTAATTTATATACTAAGGGACGATTATAATATAATTACTATTATATCCTAGCTTTTTATAATAATAGTAGCGTTAAGTTTTAATATAGTCCTTAGAGCTATATTAATCTAAGTAGACTTAGTACTACTTAAAAAGGGGTTAGTAAATAAGTAGCTAGATTACTACCGATCTAAAGATATTAAAAAGCCTTTTTATTGGTTTTAAAAAGGATATAATATAAGTTATACGGGGGCCGTTTGTTAGGCTAAAGGTTTAGTAATACAGGGGGGTTATTCTTATTACTACTTTAACCTCGTCCCGGACGTATATATTAAAATTAAGGGGTTACTTATTAAGGCCAGGGATCCGAGTCTTAACGCCTCTAATAATATAAATAAACTAAATCTCGGATCCCTTAATAATAATTATATTAAAAAGTTTAAGTAACTAAGTATAATAACTAAGTATAGCCTATCGTGCTCTTAGGGTTTTTAAAATAAGTATATAACTAGTTAAAACTTTAGTTATTAGGCTAATATTTTTACCTTTAAGCGAGCAGTTTTTAATAACTTTTTTATAAATAAACCGTACTTTTACTTAATAGCGGGGATTCTTAAGGTCGAAATAAATAAAAATACGGGTATTAAAGGAGGGAAGTATATTTCTAACTCCTTTTTATAAATCGCTCGTTATACTTAAAGCTCGAGCTATAAGCCCCTAGAGTTAGTAATTAATAAGACGCTAAGTATAATAACTAAAGCTCTAAGAGAGTATTTTAATAAAAAAGAGGCCCGTTATAATTCTATAGTCCGGTTTATATTAAAAAGTTCTAGCGAGTAATAACTAAAGTTTTTTAAAAAGAGCCTTAAACTTAGTAATATAATAACTTATAATAATAATATATTTAAAGTTTTTTAATAGCTAAAAGGACTCTTAAATAGCTACGAGGGTAATATTTTTTATAAAATAAAAACTAAAAAAACGGGTCCTAATTTTATCAATAATCGTAGTCCTATTAAAACGCGCTTTATAGTTAGGGGGGGGTTAGGTTATTATTATTAATCTAAGATAAGTTATAATAATAAATATATCTAGCCTAGGTCTTATAATTAAAACCTTTATAATCTTAGGGGTTATAAATATTACTTTAATAAAGTCTAGAATACGGCGTTTTTTAATTAGGGACTAAAGTAATATAAACTAAATAATTATAATAAAGCCTAAGAGGGTATTAAAAGTATTTAAAAAGGGTAGTAGTTATAGTAATATATAGCGGCCGTTACTTAAGCTAATTATAGTTAGTATAAGAAAAAGGGGGGTAGAATAGGCCTTATTAAAGAGGTTAGTATAGTAAAGTGGCCCGTACTAACAGTGCGTGCTAAGAAAAAGTATATAGGAGGAAGGTTGTGTAGCTCTGCTGGAGTTCTAGTCGACAAATTATCAATGACTCTTAGTCGCATTTCAAATAGCATAGTTGTGTTGAACAGTGACTCCGATAGTCTTTTGCAACGAGATCTAGGCATTTAATGTATCCTCTAAATACTTCGCGGCTGTTGGTAAATGACGCACCTAAGGTGTTCTCAAGGACTGAAGATCTAGCTTAGCTGCAGGGAGCCGGACCAATCATGTCTCTTTACCAAAATAAAATCATCTTCTTCTCGTTTGACTTGAGTTCAGCTGACGATCGGCGCCTCAACCTTAGCATCCTATCTACACCTTTTCGACGCTCGCCACCGCCAGGCAGCCGATTCGAGATGTGGCTTATTGACACCGATAGCCTCAAACTCGTCGAAGTGCAGGGCGACCCCCAGGAGGAGTATGCGATCCTGTCTCACACCTGGGGCAGCGACGAAGTCACGTTCCAAAGCTTCCAAGCGCTCGGCTTGGCCTCGGACACGGCACCCGGTCCGGGGTCGGGCTCCGCGGATGCGGCCGACCAGATCCGCTTTACCAACGGCTTCCGCAAGATACGAGATGCAGCCAACCTGGCCAAGAGCCATCGCCACCGCTACCTCTGGGCCGACACCTGCTGCATCGACAAGACTAGCAGCGCCGAGTTGTCGGAGTCCATCAACTCCATGTACCGTTGGTACGAAAAGGCAGCCATTTGTTACGCGTTTCTCTCCGACGTGGAGCCAGTTTCCGTGCAGAGCCCGTTTGCCAAGGATTCGAGTTTCCAGAATAGTCGGTGGTTTACCCGAGGATGGACGTTGCAGGAGCTCATTGCGCCAAAGACTGTTGAGTTCTACGCCGGGGACTGGTCTTATATCAACACAAAGCAGTCGAGAAATGTCTTTTGCCAGCTGCTTGCCAGGATCACTAGCATTGACGAGCAGGTGCTCTCTGGTACATCATTCCTCAGCGACATCAGTGTCGCGAATAAGATGCGATGGGCAGGGCATCGACAGACGACGCGACCGGAAGACAAAGCATACTGCCTGATAGGATTGTTCAAGGTAAACATGCCCTTGCTCTACGGTGAAGGTGACCGCGCTTTCACGCGTCTGCAAGAAGAGATCCTCAAAGAGAGCGATGACCAGTCCTTGTTTCTCTGGGGGATGCCAGAGGACGTTCAACCCTCGGATGACCTCTTCGGCCTGCTTGCAAGTTCACCAAGCTCATTCTCAAGGGTCCACTTTGACCATGTGCGACCTCTACCTCCTTCAGAATCCCAAGATAGTGCGCCAACCAGTGTCACTAATCAAGGGCTCCGAACGAATATCCTCCTCATCCCCCGACAGCCGGATGGAGATGAGTACTACGCTCTTTTGGATTGCATAGTCTCCAAGGCCGACTCTGCCAGCGAGGAGATGAGCCCTTGCATCATTCTACAACGACTTTGGAGTGACCAGTTCGCAAGAGTTGCCTCTGAAGAGGGCTCTGTCATCTTGTTTCCTTTAGATCATTTCGATGACGCTGAGGGGACGTACGAGAACATCTACGTAAAGGAAAACCCATTCTACGCACTCCCTGAACTCAGTGTGAAAACAAAGCTTCGGCCCAACTCAAAGGATGCTGTTTCACATCTTGCCTTCATCATTCACGAAGCATATCCGCCGGAAAGATGGGACACCACACTATCCGTGATACGGACTAAAGAGCCGCACTCGAACCGCGCCATGGTCGTTTTACGCTTCATGTCACTTGATCGAAGCCAGCGATCAGTCGTAGATGTTGCCATTGGGCTCCGTCGGGTCCGGAGACGGTGGGAAGTGTGCTACGAGAAGCATCCTTACACTGGCAACAGTCTCGAGTCCGTCTACCTGGAGTTTTCCGAAATTGCTACTACATCAGATGGCCCTGCATCGTACCAAAACTCAAAAGGCTTGGGTTTCATCACCATCGACGCCAAAGAGTCTCAAAGAAGAGGCCGTCGATTTATTCAGCTGGAAGTTTCCGGTACTTCGGAACTTCTCTTTGCACCAAGTGACGAGGATGTTCTGTCAAGTACGCCTAGGCGAAGTCCAGAGCCGCAAGAGCCTGTCGTACTGTTTGACGAGGTCGGCGCAGTTACGCGTTGCTGTTGCTATCAAGACAGGTTCACCCTTATGCTGGCACCGACACTTCCCATACCCGAGGGAGTGAGGACAAAGACGGCAGTCAACATTGCCATTCGATTTGGAAATGAACTTCACGCCGTCAAGATTGAGCAAAGTAAGCCATACGCCGATTTGATTCGGGCCGTTCGAGCGCGAAGTGATAGGGATCTCCAGTCTCTTGTAAGGCAACGAAGAGGTCTTCTTGAGCTGCGGACAGAAGAGTTTGACGACTTCAGAGCCATTCACTGGGCCGCAACTCTTGGTTCGCTATCCATGCTCAAGACGTTGTTGAAGCTGGGTGCGAATACCATGAGTCAAACCAGAAGCGGCTTTATGGCTGTTCATCTTGCTATACTCAATGTACCTATACTTCTACCGCGGGTTATATAGTTTTCCCTAGCTCTTTTTCCTTTTATAAGTTAAAAATTACTTCGTTGGGATCTATATAATACGGTTTAACTACTATAATTAATACTTCGAGTAGCTAATTACGATCTTTTATAACTATATAAGAGCGCTCGTTAACGGAAATTAACTTATATAGCTTAGCTTATTATTAAGTAATTTCGTACTATACTTATATATTTAAATTTAGTAATATATTTAAATTACCCTTTATATTAGGCCTATTATGCATAGTAATTACCTCGTTAACTTACTTTTTTATACTTACTTCGCGCAGTATTTATATTATTTTTTTAATTACTCAAGCTCGTTAGCTTATATTTAGCGACGATAGCAAGGCTAAGGTCGTTTTTAAATATACTTTAAATATTAATAGCGTTAATATAAGTCCGTTAGGCCTTATAGTATTATTATAGTATTTAAGTACTATCTAGAGGTATTTATCGTTAGTAAAATCCGGATTTTCCTTTTTAATAATTTTAAACGCCCTTTTTAATTATTAATATACCCTTTTTATTTTTTTAATATTATAGTACGCTTTAACGGGTATGACTTTTAGCTATATACCGTAAGCCGTTATATTATCCCTAAATTTTACTAATTTAAAACTAGTATTAGCGTCGGTTCTAATACTATTTAGTAGTCCTTAATATATATTAATTTAGCTTTTTTATAAAGCTACTTATACTATCTTTACTTATAAATCCCAGAGGAATTGCCCTATTTAGAAGGATATAACTACGTTAATTATATATAGTACTAGCCGACTATTTAAGTAGAAGATATTAATAACGATTTCTTAATTAAAGTTAAGCTTATTACGTAATTTAAACTTAAATTTGCGTAGGCTCTGCGTATTTATTTAATATTAATAATATACTTTCGTTAACTACTCTAGCGCCCTTATTTTAATATTATTATTACTTAATTACTTTAAGAAGTTATATAGCCTCGTAATTAATAAGTACCCGAATTTCTAATATCGTTTTCTAAGCTCACTTTCCGTTAAGTAATTAATTAATTTCGTATTATTAATAAGCTTTATAAACGTATGCCCTTATTATCGTTCGACTATTTTAAAGTACTTACTACTAGAGATTCTATTCTTCGTATTATTAAATATAATACTTAATTAATCTATATCTTTTAGATATAAGAAAAATAGGGTATTAATAAGTAAAATATAGAAAGTTATCGTTCTAAAGTACGTTTCTATTTTTATTATACTTAGGGCGACGATTTCCTTACTTAGGCTAAAACTAATCTTCGTAATACTTATTATTAACGTATTAAGTATTACTAACGCGATCTTTTATAACGCTTAGAATTACCCTTTTCCTCTAATTAACTATTATAATACCCTAATATTTAAAATAATCTTATAAAAATTATCTAAGCCGTACTTTTTATTTATATAAAATACTTATATAAGCTTAGTATTTAAAAGATCTAAGAAGTATAAAAAGGACCCCTTTAGTTACCCTTAGATTTACTTAGTACTATATTCTTTCTCTTTAAATATTAAGAGAGATAGCGTTTTCTCTTTAATTATTAAGAGAATAAGCTTTAGCCCTATTAAATTTACCCTTTTAGCCGCTTTTATATCTATTATCTATGGGACCTTCCCTTACTATTTATAAATAAAAGCTTACTTGTTAAGAGCTTTTACTACTCTCTATTCGTTTAGCCTCGTATATTCTTTAGAAGCTAATAGGGTAAAAAAAGAGTAGTTAATATTATCGATTTCGTTATAATCTAATTCGTTAGTATAGGGGGTAAGATCTTCTTTATTTTCTAAATTTCTTATAGGGGGTATATATTTTAAACTACTACTTTAGCTACTATTATTAAGTTCTATACCCCTAGATCTACCCTTATATATAATAAAGAATTAGTTAAACTAACGAGAGCTAGTTTTATTATTTATTACCCTCGACTTTTTATATTATTTATACGATTTAGTACGCTCTTTTTTAAAGTAATTACTTAATTAATATTTATCCTTTTTATAAATATAATATTACCTCTTCCGTTACCCTACTTATAAGTTAAATCTCTACTTATTTAACAAATCTGGGCCTCTTTATTAGTAATTACTATATCTAACCTCTTTTCTTTTTTTATTATATATTTAATTAACTTAATATTATTAATAAGGGCCGTTATATACTTAGAGGTAAGTTTAGCGCGGTATTTTTACTTTAATATTAAAGCTAGATCTTAGCCTTAAGTAAAGCGTCTCGTAGTTTTTAAGTACTTAGTATAGGGTTATTTTTACTTCTAGTATACGCTAAACTACGGTATAAAAATATTTGACTTTTTACTTATTTATTCCCTTATTTAGCTAGGTTTTTATTAGCTTATTAATTTAATCGATAAGCTTTTTAAGGATTTCTATTCGCAATTTACCCTTTATTATCCTAGTTATAAATATAAAAAAAATTGCTCATAGCTTAAATAGGAGCTCTAGGTTTTTATTATAGGTCTCGAAGCGGCTTTAGATTACGTTAATTATACTAAGAAAGTCGTTTTAATTGAAATTACGTACTACTTCGTAATAATAATTAGAGGCTTTATTTACGAGTACGATATTAATTACTAAATAGTACTAGTATTCCCTAATTCTAACTTTTTTATAATAATTATAAAATATCGTTAGGGTTTTTTATAAGACCTTATACTTCCTCCTAAAGTATAATTTCTTTTTTAATAAGATCTTTTTAAGGTCTATAAATTACTTTATATTTATTATTAAATTTTTAATATTTATATACGATCCTCGCGTCGCTAGGTATTATTAATAACTTTAGGTCGTCTATTTCCTTTTTTATTAGCTAATTAGTACCGAATTTCGTATTAATAACGGTAACGAGTTATAAATCGAAATAAATAAAATTATTAATTATTATACTTTTAGTATTATATTTTACCCTAGTATATCCTTTTATAACGATAGATTTTTGTTAGTAATTATAGGGAGGAAATCTAGGTCGTTTACCCTTTTTCTAAATTTATTAAAATAATTATACGCTCTATCGACCTATACTTAGTTCTATAATACGAATTCCTCTTTTATAATTATTATTATTAATATTTTATATAGCTCTTGCGATTATAATTACGCTAGTAATACCCCTCGCTTATAGAGGAATTTATTAACTACTTTTATAATTCCTAAGCTTATGCTCGTAAACTATTTATCTAGTTAATAACTAAGGTCGTTTATAATCTTATAAAATAGGGGTTACCCCTATAGCCCCTTTTTTTTATAAACCTTAGTTAAATAGATTAATACTACGTTAATTTACTTATTATTAAGCTAATCCGTAATTCTATATATCTACGTCCCTTAATAATCCGGGTTAATATTTACTTATTTATAAAGGATTAGGATTCTATTTAGGATCGGGTTTCGTCCTCTTTTTCTTTACTTTAACTTATTAAGGGTCGTACTCTAGCTTATACTTATATTAATAATTACTAATATATTTAATTTTAATAAGGATATATTTAATCCGCGCGCTAGTTATAATAAATCCGTATTTTTATTACTTACCGAATTTATTAGGGTTTAAGAGATTCCTATTTCTTCTCGCTATCTTATTATTACTCTCGTTTTTACTATTTTTAATAATTACTACTACCCTTTTAAATTACTAACTATTATACTTATTAAAATCCTCTTTTTCGTTTAGTATAAAAGGGTAGGTTTTAGTAGTTCCTTTTTATAATAATAACGGTAAACGTTTATATTATTATAAAAAGATATAGTAATTAGTCTCGGGATCTTTATTAGTTACTAATTTCCGCTATCCTATATATTTCTAACCTCCTAAGCCTGGTATTCTTTATAATTTTTAAATAGCTTCCTTCCTTAACTTACTTCTTTTAGGGTAGTATTCTATAAAAATAGTTAAAAATAAATACTAAGTAGCTTATAAAAGAGCCATATAGGCTATTAAAAACCGTATAGGCCGTTAAGTATAGTTAATAAAATTAAGCCCTCTTTTTTATAAAATCGTAGATTTTAAAAACTTCTTAAAAATACTTATTTATTACTCGTACGTAGTAGGGTTAAATATTTTAAAGATCTTATTTTTGATAGCTTCTTAGTACCCTATTTTATATCTTTTAAGTAGTCTTTTTTTGTTACGAAGGTAACTTTGTTTACCTTATTATTCGCCTTATTATCAGTATTACGTAAGCAAACTATATACCATATTAATCCACGATTTCTGTAGATTATTATAGGTATTGATTATGTAAGCAATACTGCTTATATAAGCTTACGTGAGCAATGGAAAGTACTGGAAGGTAACTGAATAATCTGGAATTTACTCGAGGCGGAATTATGTACTACGATTACGCATTCACTTACGTATACGCTTATTAATTATATCATAATTAATAAGCAATGGAATATTCTAGTAGGAGGTTTTTATGCCTATATGTAGGCGTGTATTTGCCTACCTAGACCTTTCGTTAAGCAAGCAACTTCTCATATAGTAATTCAACTATATTACTCTCTTTACTACAAAAACCTCTTTTATATACGCTTATATCCCCCATATTCATATATTCTTGCTTCTATATGAATATTCACTTTTTATACTCTTTATAAGAATATCCCGCATTACCTCGTTAAAGCTATACGTGCTAGATTTTTATAGCTTAATTATAATTAGGTAATTATCGTTTACTAATAATCCCTTTTATTATTTAATTAATTTTTTAAAATTAATAATTTTGCGCCGGGAGTTAATATAAAAAGAAGCCCTTTAATAGCCCTTTAGAAGATTCTTTTTTTTTTTTTTAAATCCTCGTTTTTTTAACCTTTTTTTAAGCTAATAATAACTCTAGCGGGAGGTTATAAGACTATTTTAAAGTAGCTACCTTTTTCCTAAGTTAATCTCCGAGATCTATAATATTCTTAACTTAATATTATTAAAACTTCTAAATCCCCTCCTCTTTTATTAAACTATCCTCTATATTATATTCTTAAGTAATACCCAGGGGGTAGTTGAAAGAACTATAAAAAGGTCGTTTAAATCGTAAGCTTAAAATCGTATTTATAAGATCCTTATAATAATAGACTTTTTTATATATTATAAATCTCTTAACTTAACAACTCTTATAAAGTTACTTTTATTATTAAATAAGAATATTTATATTTAAAAATCCCTTTTTTTAATCGCGCGGTACTCTTTTATATTATATTATTAAGCTCGTTTATTATACTAATTAATTAGGTAAGTAGTTATTATATAAGTATTTCTTTTTACTAATTTAACTAGTTAATTTTTAATTACGGGCCGGCTATAGAAAAGTTATTTAATGAAAAATCTACTTGGGGTAATAATAAAAAGCTAGTTATTTAAGTAGTTTTATTAATTAACGTAGTTTAACGTAGTAAACGTCGACCTCTCGTAAGTAATAAAGGGCTACGATTACTTAATTCCGTATAATATTCGAGAATTACCTCCTTTTTTATTTATTTTTATAAAGTTAATTAATACGAATCTCCTATCTTATATAGTATTAAGAAGTCGTCTCTTTTACGTAATAAGATATTTTATTAATCTATAATAATAGAATTTAATTACTAATTAATATTAGTATCCCTATTATAAAGTAGTTAGTTCGAACCGTAGTTAATAAAGAGATTAATTAAACTATATAAATATTTACGTAGTAAGTATAAAAAGGAGGTTCTAACCGTAGGTTAGGCTGGCTATAATAATCGTAAATAGGGCCCCTAATTGGCCCCTGCGCAGTCGGCTGTATACCGCGGTCGAATTAGACTTCTAATCCGATAGTAGGGTATTATAACTGAGGTCTTGCAAGCTAAAGCCGAGATCGCGTTTTACTCTGGAACCGACCCCGACATTCTGCACAAGTTCACGACAAAAAGACTCGAGACCATTCTCCATCTCTTCTCTACATATGCGCCTGCCGGACTGGCAAATCAAAGGATACGGAAGATTATTGATTTGATCAAAGAGGACTTCCTCGGCTCGCACTCGTTCCCACACATCAACGACCTAGGCGAGCTTCCGCTACATCGGGCGGCAGCCACCGGCAACATGCAGGCGGTAGACGCACTAACCAAGATGATGGGCACAACTAAACACATCGACGCCAGAGATAATGCTGGACGATCAGTTCTCTTCCACGCAGCCTGCGGTGGCAGCAAAGAAGTCATCCGTGGCCTGGCCGACTTGGGTGCCTCGATAGACGTTGGAGATGACTACGGCCGCAGCCCGTTACATGCCGCCGTCATGGCCGATCAACCATCAGCCGCCAACGCGCTTCTCAAGTTGGGGGCGAAAGCGGACAACGTCACCCATGCACTCGGTTTGACCCCCTTGCATTTCGCATGTCTTTATGGGTCTATCGGCTGTACTTACGAGCTCTTGAAGAGCGACGGGTCTGGACCGGCGGACTTGAACCGATGGTCGAGCGGCGAGTATGCCTTTTTCCAACCGATCCATCTAGCTGTTGCCAATGATCATGTTGAGATTGTGACTCGGCTTGTGATGCTAGGCTGCGACTTAGAAGGCCGCTGCAACGGTTATCTGAAGCTCGAGAAAACTGATGGTCCCGACGGCCGAATAGGCAGATTGGTGAGATTAGAATCACCATTGACGGCTCTTGATCTGGCCATTGTTCTTGGTAAGAAGGATATGCTGCCAGAGCTACAGCAAACCAACGCAGCTCGACGGTACGAATAGACACGAGACCTCGGAGTCTTCAGGGTTGAAGGAAGGACTAGCCGACCCACGAGATCTTCTCGGACTTCGCGTACATAGTAGCAGCATAGAAACTTGAATTCGAATGTATCTGGCCGCAAAGAGCCACGAAGAGGCGAACTCACCAGTGGATAAACCTTTATCCCAAAGTCCCTTGAATAATCCTTCCATACCTTATATGAGCAAGGTTTTCTGATCGTAGCAATAAAGGAGCAAAAGTGCCCGGCGCAGCCGCTCATAGCCTCGATCAAAAAATCTGAACACGATTTCTCATTGGCCGTTAAGATCATGACCAAGCGGTTTGACATTGTCGTGGTGCGCTTCGGATGGTGCGTGACATCACGCTTGCTGAAGAAGAGACCCTTCAACCAACGATACCGCAAGACTACTGCGTAGACTCCGTTTCGCCCAGACTTTTCTCCACATAGTCCGCTTCGAGCTGCCCTGCCACCGCCGTCATGCTCGCTTTCCAAGAAGCTCGCTTACCACTGCTGTTGCTGCTTGAGGGAGACAAGTCCGGCTTGGCGGGAGGAATTTGAGTTCGCCAAAACATGCGGTATGAGGTATTTTACTAAAGAAAAACAGAAATTTTACACGATCTGCTTTGTCAGTTGCCCAATGCAATGGAGCCTCTCGTGTTGCGCCTCCGCTGCCCAGTATGCTTATATTGCAAGACCCACCAAATTGCAACCATCTTTCCCACATCTAGTTAGCTCTACCCAGTTTTGCGGAGTGCTATCCCTCCAGTACCGAAATTTGATAGTTGGACAAGTTTAGACGAGGATTATCAATCGCATCTTATCAATCTCATCGCTCGAATCATGTAAGTAGTTAATAGATCTGTCCTGCTGCCCGACGTCGTATGGCTTCCGGTCCTCAGACTCTTGGTTGAGTGTCCTGTCCTTGTCTCTTTGAACATCATCCCTCTCTCTTTTACCCACAATGAAGTTCATCACCTTGAGCTCGGCGCTCCTTGCGCTGAGCGAGACGGCAGCAGCCCGCCTGAGCCTCCGGAGCAACACCACGACTACCCGCAACACAACCTACGACTACATCGTCGCAGGCGGTGGCACCGCGGGTATCGTGGCCGCCGAGCGCCTCGCCAACTCGGGTCGCAACGTCCTCCTCATCGAGCGCGGCGGAACCTCCTTCTACATGACCGGCAACAACAAGACCATGCCATGGAACAACACCGTCACGATGTACGATGTCCCCGGTATGGCTGACTTCACTGGTGCATCGCCGGACCTGCAGTACTGCAGAGATCTTGTCATTGCCGCGGGATGCCTGCTCGGTGGCTCCACCATGCTCAACGCACTCATGTACATCAAGCCTCGCTCGGCTGACTTTGCGACATGGCCCGAGGAGTGGCACTGGGAGAACGGTGTTTCGGAAGCCGCGGAGGAGTTCTACAAGCGTCTCCCTGGATCTATCCTGGCGTCTGAGGATGGCAAGCGTTACGACGACGGCGCCTTTGAGGTGATGTCCAAGTTCTTGGATGCTCACGGCTGGAGCGAGCAAGATGCTCTGAACGACCCTGAGTCTAAGGAGCTCATGTACTCGCACCCTGCATGGTCGGTAAGTTATACCATCTCCATCCTATTCCTGCTTATGAACAAAACTAACGGATCCCTTCCAGATCGCTCACGGTCTGCGCGACAGCCCCGTCCGCGCGATCCTACCCGACGCCGAAGCCCTTCCTAATTTCACCCTGGAACTCCACTCCATGGCCCTCCGCGCCATCCGCGACGGCAGCCTCATCACCGGTGTTGAGGTCGAGCATGACGGTGGAGCCCGCGAGATCATTAAGCTTAGCAAGGGTGGATCTCTCGTCCTCGCCGCTGGCTCCCACTCTACCCCTCGTGTCCTCTTCAACTCCGGCATCGGCCCCGCCAAGCAGATCGAAATCGTCGCCTCCGGGACCACCAACATCCAGCTGCCGCCCAAGGAGCAGTGGATCGACCTCCCCGTCGGCGAAAACCTCAAGGACCACGGCATCGCCACCGTCACCTTCACCACCAAGGAGGAGCTTATCGCGCTTCCCAAGACTGCGTGGACTGACCCTGACGAGGAGACTGTCGACCTCTTTGCTCAGGGCAGCGGTCTTATGGCCCAAGCCGGTCGGCGTCTCAACTTCTGGACTAGCGTCAACACTACCGATGGCGCTACCCGCCACGTTCAGGGTACTGTTCGCGCAGACAGCAACAACACCATTGGCGTCAAGGTCTACCTGACCCACGGCACCACCTCCACCGGTACCGTCGAGATCACCCCCAGCGGAGCGACCAACATGACCAAGAACCCCCTCATGCACACCGAAGGCGACAAGGAGGCTCTGACCACCTTCGTCGACCAGCTTCTCCAGTGGGCCCGCGAACCCAACAGCATCCTTACCGTTCCCGAGAACGCCACTGCGGAGGCTCTCGTGGCTGCCATTGGTGGTGGCAGCCATTACCTTGGCACCACTCAGATGGGCACTGCCAACGATGGAAAGAGCGTTGTCGACCCTAACACCAAGGTCTGGGGCACTGACAACCTCTTTGTCGTGGACGCTAGCATGCACCCCGAGGTTCCTACTGGCAACACGCAGGCCCCCATCATGGTGGCTGCTGCTTATGCCGCCAAGAGAATCTTGGACCTGGGCCTCGGCCTCGGGTGCTAGATGTGCTCGTAGTCACTGGATAAGGTAGCGATTGAGGTTGAGTCTGGGATATGATACCTATATGTATAAATCAACAACACATGGATAGCCAGTGTTTCTAAACTTCAATGTTAATCCCGTAAACTAAGCTCTTCCTCGCTGTGCTCAGGTCCCTCAAATACATGGACAATACGTCATCGTCTTATTGAGACGGTTTCTGCCATCATATACCAGATGCGAAACCATCGGGCTATCATCAACACACGGAATGCCATATCTCTCTCCCCAGAAGTACCCTAAAGAAGCTAAGGCGTCTAGAGAATGGCTAGGCCGCGTCGCAGGGCTTGACCGATCCCCCGGCACCAAGATACTACCCCCCCCCCCCCCTTTTTCAACCGCCATTACCTATAAGTCTCCATCTACTTGAGGTACTGAAGTCTGGATGTAGTTCTCAGGTCGTTTGGATCAGAGTTGATAGGTGCGCTGCGACGGTAAGTTGCCTTGGGACAAGAAATTACCTTCTAGTTACACCTAAGCATGCACGTACTAGCCACTTCCTCAGAACTGCCGCTGTCGGAAATATGTTGTTCAGCGGGTTCTAACGGGTGATTCACAGCAAAGGGGTTTATGTAATATCAAACTCAATTAGGACTCGAATTTACATGCTGAGCCTTTGTAAACTTCCAGATAGGGTGTTATGACAATGCATCTAAATTTGTGCACAAGTCTCGATTCTCGTCTGTTGCCATATTCTCAGTGGTTTGATTTATTCCTCAATTCGCTGGAATCAGGAGAACAGCACTTTGAGATACTTCTGTTCAAGTCAAGACTCCCGACTCGTCGCGCCAATAATAATCGTCAGTGCAGTCGTGTTTACCGTTCGTTCCCATCCTGTAGCTTTCTTAACTTCTGTTCGCCTTGGTGTTTGTAGTGTATTTCTGGAAGAAAAGAGGGGTGCATTCTATCACAAGATTAATTCAATATTCTAAGAAGTTCTGTGAGATGATAAACACTGCTCGTGATGTCGCTAAGCCGACCTTGACCTGATCATTTGAGACTTGGAACTGCGGCATACGTAAGGTTGATATAGCAAGACTGTCTCTTCGCAGGGCTGTCTCTACCGGCTTCATGAAACGCAGATACAGCCACAGTTTTCGTACTTGTCTTCATGATTTAAACCGGATATCTAATGTGAGAAGTTTCGAGGAATTTAAAATTTCCAAGCACATAGACAAAACATGATCCTCTGACTCCTGATCACTGAAGAACACATCTCCTCCTCAATGTCCATAGCAACGCTTAGGCATAACGTCGTTGTAGCCAGCTATAGGTCATTAAAGTCTGATGTAACAAGGTTTAGGGCATCATGTTTACCTTAAGATGCCGTACGCGGTTGTGAAACACAGTGTACTTGGCAAATTAGTTTTTGGTAAACTAAAGAGATTACACTGAGATTTAACATGGCAATTCACATTGAACGTAAGCTTGAAGTGGTATAAATCCCAGTTTATTGCCAGGTTGCTATGGAAGTCTGACCTTGAACAAGGCTTAGGTTATGTTATATACAAGTCATACTGAACAGTCCCTTTCTGAATGAGCGTTGGTTCCTAACCCACCAAAAGCGCTTATTGTGAGGTCTGGTGAGCGCTCACTCTAGTATCCACTGAACGCTCGTTTTCCTTTCTTGTCGCTGCTCATTTCACATTACCACAAGACCTGTCAGGCTTTCTTCCGTTCCCAATTGAGTCCCTGTTGTTCCCGTGATCCTGCAGTACTAATTTTTTGTCGTAGTCGCTCGACGACAGAGTGGGTCGATCAACTTTCATCCCTGCATGACGGGCGGTAACAAACGTCTCGGAACAGAATTAAGACCAAGCCCAGGAGTATGCGTTCAGGTTTCCGAAGCCACCGGCGAAAACGCAAGCTATGTATTTGTCAGCTTAATTCTTAAGTCTCTTTTATCTTGTATCCTTACTCTTGAGGTAATGGCCTCCAGCAAAGCTGAAAAGGTTGCTGCTGAAGAATGGGGTTGAACCGCCAATTCCCTCATCAACTTCGCCAGGCTCTCCGAGATAACGGATCTTGTCGACTTGGATTGGGTTGCGGTTCACGTCGTAAACGATTGTTCCAATGTGATGGTTTCCTCCACTCTTGACGGTGGTGGTGGTGCAGCCTTCCTTGTTTCCGTCCGGGCTGGTCTTCCACAAGACAAGATCGAGGACGGGAATGCATTTGGCGTAGCTCTTGCCGTTGGAGAGGAGGCGACGCTGAACACAGATTTCGTTGGCGCCGCAGGGGGTGTCCGTAATCTTCTCGCGGTTGCTGCGAGGGTTAGCGACGCAGAAACTGCGGATGATACAGCGCACATACCCATTCAAATTAATCAAACAAATAAGTCAAACGAACAGTCAAATATAGGAATTTCAGCGAGTCAAACAATTAAATATTCTAGCCCGTATATTTAATATATTTAATTAAATTTAGAATCTAAGGGTAGACCTGAATATACCAATGATATACTAAAAAAATACGGAAAAAAGGGGCCGCTCGGACCCGGATTTAAATACCGGACCTCTAGAATTAAAGTAAAGCTGCCCTGAAAAATTCGGTGCTTATAGCGCCGTATTTACTATACTATTTACATATCTAATATTTAGCTTTACTCTATTATAACTTATAACTTAAATTAATTAAATATTTATTAAATTTATTAAATAATCAAATATAGCGCGAGAAATTAGCTAAATAATTAAATATGAACCTTATATTTGATTTGTTTATTTGGGTATAAGCGCTGGGATGATGTTGGACTTGAAGCAGACCGAGCGGTCATAGGTCTGTCCAGCCGGGCATGCGGTGTTAGGGAGCGTATCCCTAGTGACAAGATCCGTTAAGTTCAAGTCCGCGTTCCGCGGTTCCAACTCAACCGGAGCAATGTCGACGTAGGTCAGGGTGTTCTCCGGCGTGCCAGTCAGATCCCTAACTTTAGCCAGCAGCGCTTATACCCATACAAACAAATCAAATATAAGGTTCGTATTTAATTATTTAGCTCATTTCTCGCGCTATATTTAATTATTTAATAATCAATTAATAAATTTAACTAATTTCCTAATTAGGAATTAAATAAAGCTATTATGAAAGTCCTTATAGTACTAACTTATAGACTTTACCTCGATTAGCTCTTCTAATTAAAAAATTAACTTCTTATTTTTATAGTACTATTACGAAGCTAGTTCTTAAGATATTAAACTTCCTTTAGTATAAAAGATCTTATTAATAATCATTATAAAATTAAAGTTAACTTCGTAAGGCTAAATATCCTTTTATAATCTATTATTATTATAAGGATCGTAAAAATATTAAGCATAAGCTTACTTAATATTAAATAAGTTAGTTAATAATTAATTTACTATTAAATTAGGTTAAAGACTAGCTAAGGGATAATTTATAAATAATATTAATTAAGCTTAGGTACGTAGTTAATTATTATATTTATTATTTAAGATATTAACTATTACTAATACTACGAGTTTTTTATAATACTTTTTAAAATCGTAAGGGTATTAAAAATAGTTTATAACTATCGTAATAAAGGAAGAGGACTTAAATAATAAGGAAGAGGAGGACTTATTATCTTATTAATATACTATTTTTATTAATAATTATAAAGTCTCTTTTTTATATCAAATAGTTAATAACTCTATTTAGGTATATCCTACCTCTTCTTTAGCTATTTTAATCCTTACTTAGGGTAAAAAATAATTATTATAATATAAAATAAAGAGTTACTTAACTTAATATAATACTTATTAAGGACTTACTAAGTATTAATAATTAATAATTAAAAATATCTTTACGAGTTAAAATTATTACTAAGAAGTAGCTCTACCCGCTCTTTAAGTATATACTTAAACTAAATATAACGAGGGATACTATTTAAAGTTAGAAATTAAAAAAGAGGTTAGAATATAAATTAATAACGAGCTAATTATTAACGAGGTAGTATTACTTATATTAACTACGATTATAACGTTATAATTTAAAAAGCTATAAGATCTATCTCTTTTTTAAAAAGTTTATTATATAACTTTTTTTATTCCTTAAAATAATTAATAAAATACTTAAGACTTATTATTATTTCTTATAAATAACTATAACTATCTTTTTTACCCTAGCCCTAATATTTTATTATTTAAAAATAAAGTAGCTTAAGTATTATTTTTAGCTTAGTTAGTAATTATTAGTTATTATTATTAAGAATGCCCTTAATAAGGATCCGTTACTTTAGATCCTTATAAGCTCGACTAGTTATTAAGAAGGTATAAATTTTTTTTTCTTTATAAAGAGCGCTATATTAAAAAATATATCGAATTTTATTTTATATTATTATTAAGTGTTAATATAAGCTCTTATAACGACTCCTCGAAGAGAGTAAATATATCGTTCTCATTAGTCTTATTATTAACCTTAAAAAAGGCTTTATATTATTAAGGTAATAAGTAAATAAATTTAATAACGTTCTAAAGCTTATTAATAGGGCCCCTTATATACTAAAGGTTAAGATCTTTTTAAAGTTACTTAGTATTAATTAATATATTTAATTCTTATTTAAATACCTCTTTATTATTACTAAATAAAAAGGCCTTACTAACGAGGTTAAGAATATAACTATAGTACCTCATCCTCTAATTAAGAATATTTTTTTAAGTATAAATATAAGATAATATAAGATATAAGTAACCTAAGTAAGTATTGTTATTTAAAGTATTATTATAAATAACTATTCCGACTTAGTTACCTAATTCTTAGTTATTTATTACTAATTTTATAGTCTAGGTAATATTAGCCTTATTGTAGGTATTATATTATTATTATAAAGTAATAAGGTATTATATTTATTACTTAGTATAGTTTAAAAAGTAAGTAAAAACGGTAATAATAATATTTTATATTAGCGAGGTTTATAAATTGAATAATAAGTAGACTTTTATTATTAACCTCCGGATCTCTAACCTAATTATATTTTTCTTTTTAATAAAAATCTTACTTAGCTCCTTTTTTATATTTATATATAATAATAAGAGTTCGTTAGTAATATTATAATCTAGTTAAGAAAAGGGGGCCCGGAGGTAAGGATTATAAAAAGTTATAAATAGGCTATTATTATTAATAATATACCTAATTACTAATTCCTTAATTCTTATTACTTAGCCCTTTATAATAATACTAAAGGTAAGTTTTTATTTTTTTAATATAAAATTATACTTAAAGGATTTTAATAAATATAATAACTTATTAAAGCTTAGATCTATTATTTAACATTTTAACTTTAAATAAGCCGTTACTAAGCTCGTAGTTATTATTTTAAAGTAAGTAACGATACCTATTTCGTTATAATAATAATAAAACTAAAAGACTTTATTTTAAATATTTTTATTATAAATTTCTTAAATAAAGACCCTTTCTAAGCGGATTTATAACTTCCTTAGCCTTATGCCCTTTTATAATATTAAATTATTATTAATAAAAGTCCTCCCTTTTTAAATTATTTTTAAAAAGGTAAAGAGGCTATTATAATTATTAAAATTAGTTAATAATACGAGGCTAGTGTTAGTTAGGGTTTATAGTTACGAAGTAATTTAAAATAGCGGTTACGTACTAAAGATTATATAACTTATTACTAATTAATTAATTACGATATAAGAAATCGATTAATATATAATTTAATTAATATTAATAATAATTATAATAATTATAAAAGGTTAAAAGTAGTAGTGCGTAATTTCGTTAATTTTATTAATATTAAAAAAAGGGGGTACTAGAGGTTTTTTAAATTTTTAAATATAATAAAATACTAAATTTAGGGCTCTATAATACTTAGGCCCTTTTTTTTTATAATAATTACTAATAATCTATTTAGTTAAGTAGTATAATACCGAACTTATAATCATAAATAAGGAGTTATAGGTTTAAATCCCGCTCTAGGTATTTATATTCTTAATTATAAACTTCTGTAGGGTATAGTTAGGAATATCGATTTTTAATTAGCCCGGCCCCGGATTTTCTTTTTTCTAAGTAACCTTATATTTAATTAAATTTATTAAATATAGGGCCTTACGATATTTAATTATTTAACTTACTAAAATTCCTATATTTAACTATTTATTTAACTTATTTATTTAATTAATTTAAATGGGTATAAGCGCTATTAGCTAGAGGTCCAGCTGCGCAGGCAGCGGTAAAGATAGTGGTTAAAAGAATGTACTTCATCTTGAGCTGCAAAGATATGTTAATAAGAGAGAGAAAGATGTGGATGTGATGAGATGCTTATGAAGCTGAAGCGTGGAATATTGAGGGCTCTTATAGGTTCTTCAAGTCACCTCGGTATTACACCAGCTACACTTAATCATTGTAAGCTTGTAGCTGGTTGGTACGGAACACAAGATACTGTTTCCGGTTCCGGATCTCCGAACATCATCACCTAAACTTTGATTTTCGTGGTGTAGTTGGCTGCCTCGACTTGCTGCTAACACGAACAATACTCTATCAAAGTTCTTGGCATCTCTGTCTGCATAATGTCGCAAAAGCCCTACTTTTCGGTTTTTCCTGAGCAATTAGCTTTCATCAATTGGATAAATCTTTCTGGTGGCCTCCTATACGGCCTAGTTGAAATACTGTTATAGTGGTCGAACTAGCTCTACCGGATTTGAAGCCAAAGTTCAACTAGACCCAGGAATACGAGTTGGGTCGAGCAAGGTGACTTACAACACCACAAGACAAAAAAGTGTCAATGATAATACCTCCAGCACTTTTATCCTTTCTTTAATATTACACAGCTATGCGCCTAAAGGGATTAACTACAACGGGCATAGCACTAACCCAAACACCGCGGCACCCCCGCTCCCCCATCGCCGTGCACGTTGGATGAAAAGGGGATAATCACAGTAGCCGTGATCAACCAGACTTCAGGAAGAACAAGGAATCCTTCTCGAACGAGCAGCTGAAGAATGTAGCAGACCTGCTCGTGATGTCGATTTCAGTAGGAAGGCTGGGGTGGCCGGTGCGTTGCGCGCGGTCAGAATTGTGGCCGGAACCTGCGGATGGACAGCGTTTATACGGCGCTTTAAAAAAACTCTCAACGGCACTTTCGAACCCACGAACGCGCTCAACGTCTGTTTTGTAGAATGAAGCAATGAATTTTCTAATTTCTTGTTCAGGGCTACCCCACGAACCACAAAATAATGTCACGCCTTTTGAGCTGCGTCCTATTACTCCTATCCAGATTAGGACTATGCTCCCTGAGCAGAACATGCAGGAAAGCCTTCTCCGTATGGACGCGATCCATGAGCATATGCGAATCTGAACACTTCCTTCTGCAACAACATATGAAGAGTTACAAGAGTTACAGTTGTACTTGTATTTTGCACTCAAGTGGCGTACTAATATAACGCCGCGATGTAAGTCGCGGCGAGAAGCCGGATTGTTTTCAGCGCATGGGAATAATTGATGATGCGTCGGAGTCAGCCGCTGCGATCAACTATCCCATGGACACAACGCGGGGAAAACTCTCCAATTGTGGGCGAGACTTGGTGTCTGAATGGAAAGATTGGTCTGGATGAACTCAGTTATATTAAGTGAGGCGCTGTTATTACTAGTTTAGCTTTGAACCTAAGTCTTGACAGGAGAAGTTTAACTCCTCAGGTTACCAAGCCGCTTATGGCTAAGCTTTGAGGCTCTATTCAAGCATTTGGAACTTACGTAGAGTTTATACTGCGGTGATCTAACCCCAAAAGGAGAGCGTATTCACGGTCATTTCACCACGTTTTCCCTCGGGCATACGGGGTTTATTGAGGACGGCTATTCCGCACCCACATGAAGGCTATCCCGCACCCATACTAGGCCTACTCAAGCAAATAATAGGTTACACGTGACTACACGTGACTACACCGCCGCAATAGCCATAATTAACCCGGAATCTCTATTATTCTAGCAGTTTCTTAAGAAGGCGCAGCCTCCTCTACTATACCTTCCACTACTACACCTTCTACTACTACACCTTCTACTACTACACCTTCTACTACTACACCTTCTACTACTATACCTTCTACTTTACCCTCTTTTATAGCGCGCTTTTCAGAATCAAAACCACGACTTTAAAAACTAGTCTTTACTCAGGGGAAATACTTCTCTAGAGCCCATATTTTAGTACTCAAAAAGGTACTTATCCTACTTTAAAAGTAACTAAAAAAAGGAGGTATTAGATAAAAAAGACGCGTTAAAACAGAAACAATAAGAAGGCGCGCACCCGGGCCTAACATATGACTACTTCTAAGCAGTGCAGTCACGTGCAGTCACGTATAACCCACTATTTGCTCAAGTAGGCCTAGTATGGGTGCGGGATAGCCTTCATGTAGGTGCGGAATAGCCGTCCTCGGGTTTATTGACCCTATCCCCAGCCAGGTTGGTCATGGTCCATCGCGAGCCGCAGGGTCCCCTCGCTTACTCAATTAGTACATATCTCGGCGAGAGCGCTGAGATACCTCACTTAGAGTTCGCGCCACGGAGATCTAATCGTAAACGTGGAAGGCACACAAAGTCAATTCATCCACGTGACTGTCGCACATACAATCAACCCAATTTGCGGCAAGCTGCTTATCGTCCAGTCAAGCTATGGGGATCGCCTTGATCCGACGAAGAGCAAGGATGAGGAGAGGATCAATCCACATCTGGCACGCTTATGGAGTATTCCTCACCCATTCACTTTTGGAGTAAGGCTATTGGGGAACAGCAGCTTGAGGAGCTCCAGTCTTGGATTGCTATGGGCAACGTATTCATGACTTCTACGGCGGTGAGTGAGGTTCTAGAGAAGTTGGATATGTCGAAGCTGAAGACACTTCACGAGAAAGAAGGGGGTGACAACATGATAATGAGAAATCGGACGCTTCCTGTCGAGATCTATTACTTCAATACACAAAGCTCATCTACAATATGCTATGGATTGAGTTACTCAATGTTGGGGAAGCTTCGATTCTTGACTGGTTCAGGACGTTGATGGTGAGATTGCCGTCGCCGCTGTCAGATTAAATCAAATGAATCTGGTTCTCAAACCGGTGCTGCCATGACCTCAATTCAGCACTACGAGAAACCCCCCATTCAAAGGAGGATATGAGTGAGACTGAGGCTGAGGTCGACGAAAGTGGTAATACAGTAATGCCGGTTTAAGTTAGGTTGTTATAAAAGAGGGTATGCTGTCGCGCTACTGAACACCCTTTTTTCCATTCACTGCATTTTTAGCCCATACTGAGGATGTTTACGGACGCCTTTGCTCATGCGTTTCCTGGTACATCAAGCACTCAAGCGTGGCCCTGACAGCCTATTGGCGAAGCTTAGGGCTTCTTGTCAGCAAAGCAGCCCTCCCAAAGGACCCCGTCATCTGTAAGTCTACACGCATCAAGTCTTCTCCATTCTGCGTGTCGATTTGAAGAAGCGACGGGACAAAGCGGCTTGAACTATCCAGAGTGAAAATCTATTGTAAGAACCTGGCCGTCGATGGGATATGGTGATACCTGAATTCGTGCGTTTAGCTAACTGGCGTATGCATGTACTCGAGGCGAATCCCCCATGTCTCCCAAGGTCACGCACTATTAATGCAGCCCGTTTCCTCAGGCCGATAACAAAGCCGCTTTCTCCGAGATTCACTGCGTTTTTAACCCTTTCTAAGGACATCAGTCAGTGCCCAGCTTCCGCGCTTCATGGTATGATGGGCTTGCCCACCCCTGATCAACGCGCTACCGGCGCAGCTCCTGGGCCTCTATTGGCGAGACAGACCTCCAATGAGATTTTGGTATTCTTAACTGATCGACGCAACTCGCAAGTTCCCAAATCTGTGTTTCAAACTTCACAATGATATGGGTGGCGTGATTGCACTGCAATCTAAAGCTCCCTCCAGGACAGGCTGACTTTATACACCCATCGACTCTGGGTTTGCTAGTCACATGATTCATCCAGCAGACTCGACGAAGAAGACAGCCCACACAAGGAGCACGTTCTACCATAGCTGAACTTCAGAGATTTGTTTCGATTTGTCGGATTGGAAGTCCAATTCGACCGCGGCATACAGCCGACTGCGCAGGGGCCAATTGGGGGCCCTATTTACGATTATCGTAGCCAGCCCAACCTACGGTTAGAACCTCCTTTTTATACCTACGCAGATATTTATATAGTTTAATTAATCTCTTCGTTAACTACGGTTCGAACTAACTACTTTATAATAAGGATATTAATACTAATTAATAGTTAAATTTTATTATCGTAGATCGGTAAGGTATCTCGCTATATAGAAGAGACGACTTTTTAATACTATATAGGATAGGAGATTCGTACTAATTAACTTTATAGAAGTAGATAAAAAAGGAGGCGATTCTTAAATACTATACGGAATTAAGTAATTATAGCCCTTTATTACTTACGAGAGGTCGACGTTTACTACGTTAAACTACGTTAATTAATAGAACTGCTTAAGTAACTAGCCTTTTACTATTACCCCGAGTAGCTTTTTTATTAAATAACTTTTCCATAGCCGGCCCGCGATTAGAAATTAACTAAGTAATAGAAGGGATCGCTAGTAAGCGATAATTACTTAATTATAATTAAGTTACGAAAAAGACTACTTAAAAGATATAAAATAGGGTACCGAGAGGCTATAAAAGATAAGATCTCTAAGGTATCTAACCCTACTACGTACGAGCGATAAGTAGGTATTTTAAGTAATTTCCTCGAAATATACGATCTTACGAAAAAGAGGGCTTAACTTCGTTAACTATACTTAATAACCTATACGGTTCTTAATAGCCCATATAGCTCCTTTACGAGCCGCCTAGCGTCTATTTTTAACTATTCTTACGGAATACTGCCCTAAAAGAGGTAGGTCGAAGAAGGAAGCTATTTAGAGATTATAAAAAGCACGAGGCTTAGGAGGCTAGAAGTATACGGGATAATAAAAATCGGTAATTAGTAAAGATCCCGAGACTAATTATTATATTTTCTTATAATAATATAAACGTCTGCCGCTATTATTATTAAAAGGAACTACTAAAACCTACCCTTTTTTATTAAACGAAAAGGAGGATCTTAGTAAGTACAATAGCTAGCGATTTAAAAAGGTAATAATAATCGCTAAAAATAATAAAAACGAGAGTAATAGCGAGATAGTAAGAAGAAGCGGGAATCTCTTAGACCTTAATAAATTCGTTAGGTAGCGAAAGCACGGATTTATTATAATTAGTACATAGATTAAATATATCCCTATTAAGATTAAATACGCTAGCGACCGCTAATATAAGTATAAACTAGAGCACGCCCCTTAGCGAATTAGGGTAAGGAAGAAGAGGACGAAACCCGATCTTAAATAAAATCCTAATCCTTTATAAATAAGTAAATATTAACCCGGACTATTAGGGGACGTAGATATATAAAATCGCAAATTAGCCTAACGGTAAATATATTAATACGGTATTAATCTATTTAACTAAAGTTTATAAAGAAAAAGGGCTATAGGGGTAACCCCTATTTTATAAGATCGTAGACGACCTTAGTTACTAGCTAGACGAATAGTTCGTAAGCGTAAGCCTAAGAATTACGAAAGTAATTAATAAATTCCTCTATGGGCGAGGGGTATTACTAGCGTAATTATAATCGCAAGAGCTATACGAAATATTAATAACGATGATTATAGAAGAGGAATTCGTATTATAAAACTAAGTATAGGTCGATAGAGCGTATAATCGCTTTAATAAATTTAAAAAAAGGGTAAAGACCTAGATTTCCTCCTTATAATTACTAACGGAAATCTATCGTTATAAAAGGATATACTAGGGTAAAATATAGTACTAGAAGTACGATAATTAATAATTCTGCCTATTTCGATCTATAACTCGTTACCGCTACTAATGCGAAATTCGGCGCCGATTAGCTAATAAAAAAAGAGGTAAACGACCCGAAGTTACTAATAATACGTAGTAACGTAGGGATCGTATATAAATACTAAAAATCTAGCGGCGAATACGAAGTAATTTATAGACCTTAAAAAGATCTTTCTAAAAGAGAAATTATACTCTGGGGGGAAGTATAAGGTCTTATAAAAAACCCTAATAATATTTTACGATTATTACGAAAAAGTCGGAATTAGGGAATACTAGTATTATTTAGTAATTAATATCGTACTCGTAAGCAAAGCCTTTAATTATTATTATAAAGCGGTGCATAATCTCGATCGAAACGACTTTCTTAGTATAATTAACGTAATCCGAAGCTACTTCGAGACCTACGATAAGAACCTAGAGCTCCTATCTAAGTTATGAGCGATTTTTTTTATATTTATAGCTAGGATAATAGAGGGTAAATTGCGAGTAGAGATCCTTAAAGAGCTTATTAATTAAATTAATAAGCTAGCGAAAACCTAGTTAAATAAGGGGATAAATAAGCGGAAAGTTAGATATTTTTATACCGCAGTCTAGCGTATACTAAAGGTAAAAATTACTCTATATTAAGTACCCGAAGACTACGAGACGCTCTACTTAAGGCTAAGATCTAGCTTTAATATTAAAATAATAATGCCGCGCTAAACTTATTTCTAAGCGTACGACGGCCCTTATTAATAATATTAGGTCGATCGAACGTATAATAAGAAAGGAAAAGAGGCTAGATATAGTAATTATTAATAAAGAGGCCTAGATTCGTTAAATAGGTAGAGATTTAACTTACGGGTAGGGTAATAGAAAAAGTAATACTATATTTATAAAAAGGATAGATATTAGTTAAGTAACTACTCTAAAAAAGAGCGTATTAAATCGTACGAATAGTATAAAAAGTCGAGGGTAATAAACGGTAAAACTAGCCCTCGTCGGTTTAACTAATTCCTTATTATATATAAAAGTAGATCCGGGGGCATAGAACCTAGTAACGGTAGCTAAAGTAGTAGCTTAAAGTATATACCCTTTATAAGAGATTTAGAAAATAAGGAAGATCTTATCCCCTATACTAACGAATTAGATTATAACGAAATCGAAGATATTAACTACTCTTTTTTTACCCCGTTAGCCTCTAGAGGATATACGAGGCTAAATAAATAGAGGGTAGCAAAAGCTCTTAATAAGTAGGCTTTTATTTATAAATAGTAAGGGAAGGTCCCTTAGATAACGGATATAGAGGCGGCTAAAAGGGCGAATCTAATAGGGCCGAAGTCTATTATCTTAACGATTAAGGAGAAGACGCTATCTCTCTCGATATTTAAAAAAAAAGAACATAGTACTAAGTATATTTAGGGGTAGTTAGAGGGGTCCTTTTTATATTACTTAGATCCTTTAAATACTAAGCTCGTATAGGTATTTTACGTAAGCGAAAGGTATAGCCTAGATAATTTCTATAGGATTATCCTAAATACTAGGGTATCATAATAGTTAACTAGAGGAAAAGGGCAATTTTAGGCACTATAGAAGATCGCACTAATAATACTTAATACGTCGACGGTAGGTATTACGAGGATTAGTTTCGGCCTAAGTAAGGAAATCGTCGCCCTAGGTATAATAAAAGTAGAGATATACTTCGGAATAATAACTTTTTATATTTTACCTATTAATACCCTATTTCTCTTATATTTAAAAGATATAGATCGACTAGGTATTATATTCGATAATATAAGGAATAGAATCTCTAGCGGTAAGCACTTTAAAGTAGTCGAACGACGATAGGGGTATGCGTTTATAAAGCTCATTAATAATACGAAGTTAATGAATTACTTAACGGAAAGTAAGCTTAGAAAACTATACTAGAGATTCGGGTACTCGTTAGTTATGAGGCTATATAACCTCTTAAAGTAATTAGGTAATAATAATATCGAAATAGGGGCGCTAGAGTAGTTAACGAAAGTATATTACTAATATTAAATAAATGCGTAGAGCCTACGTAGATTTAAGTTTAAATTGCGTAATAAGCTTAACTTTAATTAGGAAATCGTTATCGATATTTTTTATTTAAATAGTCGGCTAGTACTATATATAATTAACGTAGCTATATCCTTTTAAGTAGGGCAATTCCTCTAGGATTTATAAGTAAATATAGTGTGGGTAGCCTTGTGAAAAAGCTAGATTAATATATACTAAGGACCGCTAGACGGTATTAGAACCGACGCTAGTACTAGTTTTAAGTTAGTAGAATTTAGGGATAATACGACGGCCTACGGTATATAGCTAAAAGTCGTACCCATTAAAGCGTATTATAGTATTAGAAAGGTAGAGAGGGCATACTAATAGTTAAAAAGGGCGTTTAGAATTATTAAAAAGGAAAATCCGGATTTTACTAACGACGAATGCCTTTAGATAGTACTTAAATACTATAACGATATTATAGGGCCTAACGGACTTATATTAATACTATTAGTATTTAGAGTATATTTAAGAACGACCTTAGCCTTGTTACCGTTACTAAGTATAAGCTAACGAGCCCGAGTAGTTAAAAAAATAATATAGGTACTGCGCAAAGTAAGTATAAAAAAGTAAGTTAACGAGGTAATTATTATACGTAATGGGCCCGATATAGGGGATAATCTAGATATACTACTAAATTCGGATATATAAGTATAGTACGAAATTACTTAATAGTAGGCTAGGCTATATAAGTTAATTTCTATTAACGAGCGCTCTTATATAGTCGCGAGAGATTATAACTAGCTACTCGAAGTATTAATTATAATAATTAGACCGTACTATATAGATCTTAACGAGGTAATTTCTAACCTATAAAAAAAAAAAAAGCTAGGGGAAACTATATAACCCGTAGTAGAGGCATAAGAAATTATCCTTAATAAAATCGTCGTAGTAGTACTAATAGACGATAAGGAAGAGGATATTGCTAAAAGGGTACTAATATTACTAGCGAGACGTCGCAAAAGATTATAACGGTAAGCCCTAACGCGGTAATTTATTATTAGTAACGAGGTAATTAATACTTTTTATATAGTAAAAAAGAAAGCCGATTTCGAGCTAGTAGTTAAATTACGTAAAGAAGGCGTAATTATAACTATTAAAAAGCCGTATAAGGGATTAGATCTTATCGAAATAGATACTCTTTACGATCGAGGGGTCTATTAATTTATTTAATACGACTTAAAAAAATATATAAACCTCTATATATTTAAATTACGAATAGTTCGTGAGATTAAAGGGAAAGGAACACCCTAGCTATATAAAAAGTTTAGATACGTAATTTAGGGGTACGGCAATGTTAAAAAGGCGACGCTACTTATATAATCGCTTATTATATAGCGCTATAGCTAACGATTAATAATAGTACTAATAGTATCGCTACGGAAGAAGGGATATAAAATTTAGAGCCGTAATATTACTTAGGCCTATACCTAATCGGCTACAGGGCTTATAAGGAAAATCCTAGCCTATCTACCGAAAGAAATAGCTAGTAAGTACTTAGAAAGTATGATTATTAAAGTGCTTAAGCTACTATATAGGCTCGTAAAATCGGGTACTTATTAGTAAGCTACTTACTACGATTTTTATATTAATTAATTATTAATAGTTACTTTTACGTACGACCCGTACTTATTAATTATAGAGTACGAAGGCGACTAATTTAGGATTATCGGAATATAGACTAACGATATATTAAGCTTATTCGATATTAACTTTATAAAAAAGGAGGATAAAGAGCTTTAAAAAGCGGGCTTCGTAGCGAAGCTAAAAGAGGTCTTTATAATAAATACCCCCTTAGTATTTAATAGTAGGATTCTTATAATCGAAGGGGAAACTATCGTTTTTTAATAAAAGGGGTAGGGTAAGAAGATTAACCTCGTCGATCTAAATATAATTAACGTTAAGAAGCGGTATAAGGCTAAGCTCGCGCGAGGGGTATATATTATAAGTATTTATTAGCTTAAGGCGATTTTTAATTATACTAAAGTAACGTAGGCTATAGATCTAACTAAATAAAACGTTAAAGTACTTAATAAGTAGCTTAAGTAGTAATAAACGAATCTCGATCGAGGTCTCGTTTATTACCTAATCGACTTTATAACTAATAAGCTCTATGTTTTCGTTAATAGGTTATTTATAAATAATAACGACCTTATTTCGTAATTAGGGTATATTATTATCCTAGCTAACGAGAGTATAAGTAAGAGCGAATTTATTATATATAGTAATATAATCTATTACTTATTAACTAAAAGTAAGTAGGTAACGAGAAGTATATTAGTATTAGAGGTTTATAATATAATTAACGGCGTTAACCTTTCTTATATAATTTTAATAACACTAAGGAAGATTACTAATTGAATTAGCCTTCTACTTATTCTAACGGTTATTTATATAGATTCCTACTTACTATATAAATACCTCGTTAAATTAAGAACGACGAAGGAAAAGAGGCTTATAATCGATATTATAGCCCTTAGGTAATTATATAAAAGGCGCGAGATACTCGAGATTTATTAAATTAATAATAAAAATAACCTCGTAAACGCTTTTATAAAAGTAGTACTAAATAAGGGATTAGAATAATTTATAAATAATAGAAAAGTTATTATATAAATAGAGGGATAGGTTATATAAAAAGAGTAAAAAAAAGGGGGAAAAGGAGACGACTTAGTAAACGGGCCCGAGGTCGAATTATACCTCTAACCGTAGTAGTTAAATTAATAAAAAAAAGAGAAAGTTAGTATCGGATTAAAAGTCTAATTCGACCGCGGTATATAGCTGACTACGTAGGGGCTAATTAGGGGCCCTATTTACGATTATTATAGCTAGCCTAACCTACGGTTAGAACCTCCTTTTTATACTTACGCAGATATTTATATAGTTTAATTAATCTCTTCGTTAACTACGGTTCGAACTAACTACCCTGTAATAGGGATACTAACACGATTTCGATGCCATTTAGGGAGAGAGTGCGCAAATACTCATCCTCATTGACGACTGTTTGATACTACAAGCAGGCAAGCTAAGAACAACCAAATTTTCCTATCGACAGGGCTGAAAACAATACAATATTGCACTGACGACAAGGTCAAGTGAACGAGATCAGGTGATAATACAGATCTTCTAGTCGAGTCCGACGAGGAACCTTGAAGCGTGTATCGAGCTAAGATGTTATATAGCCTCCCTGAACTTCTCGGCTCTGGCTAGTAGTTGCCGTATTTTTCTGTGTCCGGGTAGTGAGCTTGATTCACTACATTCTTGCCACCACAGGGTCATCAATTTACACTCTTCAATCCCACGTTGGTTGGTGTGCAGCCTGTACCTGGTGCAGGTGCGATGATGCACTTTCAACCCCATTCCAGCCACTCAGAGATACCTTCACTGCAATCTTAACCCATCCCAAGGCTATCAAATGGTGGGTTCCATATCCATGTTTGGTTGGGGTGGTGTGAACACTGAGACCTGCATGTAGTTGTAGCCACTCATCGATTGGTTCACTGCATTCTTAACTCACCCCAAGGCTATCAATCGCCGGGCTCTCTCCCCAAATATTCGGTCGATGCATCATACCTGCCCTATCAAATCCAAGCACCTGGTCCGGCGCAGCTCAAGTGGAAAATTACCGTCTGCTGATCCTTCCATCATGCGTCGTGGCTGCATTCTGAACCATAGATCCTCCAATGGCATCCGGTGACGTGAACAAGGCCAGTCTTCACTGCAACTTTAACTCACCCAAAGGAGGTCTCTCACACAAACTTTGGTAACAGTAGCCACCCCGTAGCATCACTGCTCATTGAACCCTTGGAGGATCCCGCTAATGCGAAATCCAGCAACCCCTTGCCTTGCAAGCCTCGTTCAACATGTTCTGTACGGTCGCCAGGTTCAAGGATCTCATTTCACAGCAATTTAGTCCTCCCCAAAGGACATCTCTCTCGCACGCTGAGAGGAAAGTCGCAAATGCGCAAGTGCATGTCACGTGGTCTGCGGTCACGGATAGAACACATTCGCCGATCTCGGGAGTCTGAGGTGAATGGTAACAGTTTGTATTCTGGTAGTATTCTCAACTGACTTGAGGTAGAAGATGCTGAATCAGCGAGCTACCGTTGGTGTCCGCTCGATAGTCGAGTCTCGGCGACATCGCTCTCCAATCCTCCACTCCATATTGACAGAGCTTGCTTATAGCACCAATACCACCGATGTTGGTTGGCATTGATGTGACCCCACGAAACTCTCGTGGCCGATAGCCGCGGGGCGCATCTTTCCCCATCCCTTGTGAATCCGTTCGACTCGGGCATTTAGCCGGGCCCGTTGCCGTGCTGCGGCTGCCGGTGAAGTCGAGGTGCTGCTCCTCCATCACTTGGCCTCCCTCCGGAAGTGAGCTCGTGCCTGATTCCCTTTGGCGGCTAAATGTTTCCATGCTTGCGGCCGGGTGGTGGTCCATAGTTGGAGCCTTTCCTGTATCTTCGTTTCGTTGCGTGGGGCTCTCGCGCCTCAGGCTCTCATATCGTCGTTCAATCGTTCTTTCATGACCTTCCCTTGGGGTGTGATGTGGGATAAGTCGTGGGTATCTTGTAGTAATCCGAGGCTGGATTCTTCGCCCGCTGGTAGTGGTGTTTGTATGTTTGGGTCTCGTTGCCCGTCTGTCTAGTCTTTCGTTCTTGGATCTGGTTGTCTTTCGGATCGATTCATCGTTCTTCGTAGGTAGGATGATGACCGTCGGTCACTCGGAATGGCACACTTGAATAGCAAGCGAGCGCAATGCGATAAAATGGTATATTCAAAACAGCCCCCGACTCCATAGATGCAATATATGCAGGCGTGATATCTTTCGCCCAAAAGGTATATGTTCTTCGTCCCCACTGGTAGGAGGGATAGATAGATCTCGAATATAGACAACAGCAACAAAAAGATAAGGGTATAGAATCTCGCAGTATCCGCAATGCGGCCTCAGTTCGTCTTCTGCTTCGGCGCGCCCTTGAACTTGCGCGTAATCGCGACACCAGCGACGCCGGCAACCATGAGGGCCTCGACGCTGAGCAGACCGACCCAGATGATGTTGAGGATCTGCTCCTCGTAGCCGCTACCAATGTACATTGTCATCTTGTCGTGGAGCATGGGGTAGGCGCCGGTGACGAAGAGGAAGACTTGGGTGACGTAGAAAGTGTACCAGTAGGGACTGCGAATGGGGACAGGTCAGCAGCAAGAAAGAGAGGTCACGAACGTATGGTTTGGTGTGGTTCCATGGCGTTGGTCTTATAAAAAAGGTTGAGGTGGGTGCTAGATGAATGGGCTGGACCGCCGTGGTACTACCACGGTACCACCCCCACCCTCAGCTGCCTTGGAAAAATGAAATGGGGACGGGCAAAACAAGTTAAGGTAACCTTGGAGCTAGCGCGTTTGCGATCGTCCGTGGATTCGTGGAACCGTCCGTTCAATGAGTTGGGTGTGGTGAAAGGTGTTGGATCTTTGTCCCCAAAAATAAAAGGGAAATGATTAAATTGCGGGGATTTTCTTCTTTGAAACCTTGTCGCATGGAAGAACCAGGTGGCGCTGATGGTGGGATTTTGGGGGGTCCTTGGGGCCCTTGGGGCCCTTGGGCAAGCCTTGCAGATGCAGATTGGCGCTTGCCGCCTGCCGGGTTTCCTGCGCACGGAAGTTTGAAAGTCAAAGAGACAAGGGAGTTAGGGGAGATTTTGCAATGCGCATTGAAACGATAGGTGCAAAGAGTAGACGGGAAGAAGAAGCAAGCAAGCAAGGAGGCGAAAGTCAGGGAGGGATGGATTGGAGGGTTTGATTGAGTTTGACGCTCATCAATCATAGTTCAGACGGAAGGGAGTTCAGATAGATGTCTGGAACTATGCCGCCTCGTTGACAAGACGGGCGATGCAGGGAGTATCCGTAGACGAGAGAAAGACAGAGACCAAAAGCAAAGAGACATGAACTCACCGACTCTGTTCCGTCAAGCGCGTCCAGCGGATGCGCAAGTGATCCGGTTCCCCAGCCTGCGACGCCTGGACCGCGAGAATGATGCCAGAGAGGCAGAAGGAGAACAGGAACATCATACGCAGGAATAGCGTGACGTGGGAGTTGAACTCGAGCAGGGTGTGAAGGAAGGCGAACATGATGGGCTGCAGGTTTTTCGATGCCGTTGACGTAGCGGTGAGACCTGACGTGGTTCTCTTTGCTGCAGAAATGCAGGGTAAAAGAGGGCGAAAGAAAAGTAGAGAGGTGGGAAGTCTGGATTCTGGAGAGCGTAGGTGCAGTAGTCTGCTGTTCGGAGGCGGATACTCGCGCAGCAGCGGTTGTTGCGGTGTGACTGACGACGATTGACGAACGGAGGGCAAAAGATGAGGTGTTGCTGCGACTCTGCGAGTGCCACTTCCAGGGCCACGAGGGCGCGAAAGAGGGCGAGATGGGGGGCTGGGAGCGATGATCAGGTGGCCGGGGGGTCCGGGGAGAGTCGAGACTCTCACGCGAGGAGGGGCAAAGCGTTGAAGCGACAGCGGTTGGTATTGGGGCCCTGGTTTCCGGTGCTGCGATAGTGTGACTCGAGTCTGATTATGTTTTGGTTGTGGGTGATTGCGATTAATGCGCGTGTGCTGCGAGTAAACGCTCCCAATACCCGTACGGAAGTTTGTAGGAGAATGTCTTGGTGCCACGAGGGGGAGAAAGCAAGGGACGAGCGGGTGTTTGTCAAAGAGACAAGGCTTGATAATTAAACAAGGTTGCAGTGGATAATAAAGACAAGACGACACTGAACAAGTGGCCACAATTCTTGCGGGAGGAGGAACCAGAGAGACGAGGGACGGAGAGGGAAGCCGGCGGTTTGTGTGCCCGTTCGATTGGAAGTGTTGGGGGTTCCCTGGTGGTGGACAGGAGGCAGTACGTACCTACCAGCCAGAGGTAAAAACAAATTTAAAGGTGGCCCCACAGCATGTCTTATCGCTCTCCACGTGTCCTTATCGTCGGTCCCAAATTGGATGGCGCCGCTGCCCCCGTCGGTTGGCGGGCCTAGCGAGCCGCCCACTGCCGCTGTGCCGCTGGTCCACCCCTAATTCGGCCCTGGCGCTGTCTGTTTCCGGCCTCAATCACCGCAACGGTCTAGGCTCAATCCACTAGGTAATCCACTCTGCTGCTCTTCTTTGAGAAACCAATGGAAGAGAATCGAGACTGATTGATCGGACCAGACCTGGTGATGGCTGCACATCTAGGTATCGAGTGAGTTGGTGAGCGAGATTGTATTTGCGTAGTTTGCGGCACAAGACGACTTGCAACCTCGACACTATTGACACAAGTCATGGAACTCAATTAGGTATTGCAAAATTGTGGATGGTGGAGAGATCCACAGAAGAAGCATCAAGACAAAGACGTTCCATTCTTCACGCATCCCGAAGAAACTGATCCACCGGAACGCCCCTCTCAAAGCTATCCCGATAAAACTCATCCAGCTTCACAATCAATCCATCCTCAATCTCCATACAAATCATCGCCACAAAACACCACTCCGCCCCCGTCGCCGCCTTCCTAGGCAACGATCACAGAAACGTCCCGTTCATCAGAGACCTAAACACACAAGTCGTCTTCGTTTTCCCATCAACGCCGTCGTTCTTGGCCCACCAAATGGGCGTAGACGGGTCCAGCACCGCCTTAAAGTCGGGAACGGCGTTGCGCCAGACCCGATGGTGGTTGTCCATCCGCGTCACGTGGAGTTGTGAGCCGTGGTCAATGTAGACGCCGTTCGGCGCAAAGAGCTGCGCGAAAGCGGCCGGGTCGTTGCTGGACCAGGCTGCGACCCATCTTTCGGGGAGGGTTTCTTCGCATGTCATGTTTGGCGAGTGTGATGTACTGAAGATTGAGATGAACGGCAGTTGCGGCCAGAGTAGACGGGCCACGGTCTGTCTTATATCTCTTTACGTCTTCCTTTCAGTTCTATTCGTGCTCAAATTTGCCCACCTACACACGGTCTTCGGCATTATTGCTGGTCCTATTGCGTTTCCATGGTTTAGACAAGCGACCCACTAATGAGTAAGGTAAGGTACCTTAGGCATGTACATACTTGAGGTACTACCACATGTTCGAGTCTTGTCCCAACCGTCAGAGCCGTGAAGAGCACGAAGGTTGACGCTATTCTACTGTGACGGTGTGACCTCTCTCGGCAGTCAGCTTATATGACAGACAGAAAGATCTGCTGATTGGCAAGGTAAACCGAAAGGAAGATGCATTCTTTAGCCGATCGCCCGGGACTCGGCGCTCTTTAGCAGCCGAGACGGACTTCTAGGCCGAGAGGTCCGTCGGGTCTTCATTACCTTACACGGCAAGAAAAGCCCGTTGATTGTGCAGATTGGGGTGGCCTCGGCTTTCCGAGTTTTGCGACAGTAATCGATACTCTGGAATGCGGCGCTCTCGGAAGCTGCTCTGCGGGGTAACCTCCGTACCTTCCGAATTCCAACATTCGAGGTGCTGCTTTTCGGCTTCCGTTGGATCCACCCATCGGCTCGGAAGTGGGTCACAATCGGCCTCGATATTTTTAGGAACCTGGAAACCAAGGCAGTGAGCGTTGCAGTTCAACCAACAACCAACATGCAGCTTCCCACTCTGAACTTCCAACAACCAACATAGCCCCCAATCACCAAAGTCCCGTTTCATTCAATCATATCATGCAACAGTGAATTCGAAACGCATCCTTCCGACAAGGAGGCGGAGATCCATGATGATCGAGCCACGTCGAGCTGGCCGCAGTTGGCCATCGACGCATCGGCGTCCGCTCCAGCGAGCTCACGCCCTTCATTTTGATTAACGACAAGCGGCTGACCGCTTAATCAACCCAGCCATATCTGCGCCTGTTTGCACCTACTGAATTTCTTGATTAACCGCGTCGAGCATTTAGTCGCCTTCTGCTCTATTCCGAGGAGTCCATCAGTTTGGTGGGGTGGTGGGTTTTCTTGTGCTCTTGCTGAGCCTCCCACCTGCATCGGCGCTTAACCCCCGCCTGGGTTGCATTATTACGACCTCAGGTGGAGGATTGAAGATCTCGAGGCGTTTTCCCTTTTAGGCCAATGGGTCCACGGCTTGGTCCTCCAGTTCCGCGGCACTGAGCCGTATGGCTCTTACATACAAAATGGCGACAACCAGTCAATCCGCCCCTAGACGCAGTTGCTTTCCGCGGTAGACGGTTTCTCGTCTCTTTCGGCCTCTGCAGGATTGATTGGCTTTGCGACAAAAGAGGTCGGCATTGGTATCGAAGAGTTATGAGAAGAATGGAGTACCGCGACGATATTCCGCGGGGGCACTGGAAGAAAAGCCAGAAGCCATACACCATCCGTCGGAAACCTATCTCGCCAAAGACCCTCAGCTACGAGCCCATTTACGTTGAGATATCAAGTAGTACGGCCAGCAATAATGACATATCGAAGCCTCGCGAAGAGACAAACCTTATTGCAAACGCAGAGTCCGAATTTTTAAACACTTCTCGATCCATCAAGCCCTCCTCGAAATCACAGATCAGCACCTCCTACACAGATTCCAATGTCAGTAATGGCTTGTTAAAGGCCACTGAGAATGTCAAAGTCGCTGGCATCGATGAGGAGAGCAATCACAAAGGATGCGTGGCAGCTTCATGGCGCCCGACTTGGCTACGTCCACTTGTGCTAGCAATTTTTGCCAGCCTCTTCCTCTTCCTTGCCGTTGCGCTGGCTGTCATGCTGTGGTACTCAGCCAACAACAGTGGGCTTTTCGAGAGTCATCAGAGTCTATTGCATACTTATGTGTGGCGATTTGGGCCGACTGCATGTAAGTAGTGCGCCGTATCTTCGACTCTTAATCTGGAGAATATAACCCGTTCGACTGTCTAACGTTTTACCGTCTAGTCCTCACGATTTTGACCATTTTCTGGGCTAGAGTTGAGCTGCAAGCTATGATGTATATGCCTTGGATATCTCTACGTTCAGGTCCCTCGCTTGGAGAAAGTGATCTAGCACTCGACTACACCACGATGCTTTTACCTCTTGTTTTCTCCCGGTCATTTCGTCGGAGGCATTATCTTGTATTCCTGGTGGCTTCCATTTCTGCCTTGCTCAAGGCCCAGATCATCCTTGCCCCTGGATTGTACAGCCTCACGGAACTCCAAGTTACACGCCCTATCGACGTCCTTTTACAAGACACCTTTGATTCGGTGACACCAGAAACTACATACACGCCGGACGCGAGCGTCTACTACAGGGCAAGGGCACAATACGACTTTAACGTCGACTGTCCATATGGGGTTGCGGAAGGTTTTGCGTTTCAAACGTTTTACACTGGGAGTGATTTCAGTCGAGGAACTGTCGCCAACCCAGTAACGGCCACCGTAGATGGGCTTTTCGTTGGCACCCAATGCGTTAAGTTGAACTCCTACGCAATCTTGGAACAGCACAACATCGCCAATTATCAGGGCAGGGGCTTATATATGAACTTTACCGTGGAGCTTCAGTTTGATGGTTGCGAAGAACCATTCATCGTCCCGCATTTCGACGCCTGGCCCTCTCCGAGACTGAATGCCACATTCTGGGGCTTGCAAACGGACTCAAAAGTCGCCCGACCCTGTTCCGGATTACCTTTACAAGCCCCGGGTTTCCTATACTACAATGGGGTATTCAAGCTACGGAGCGATAACTCGTCTGAGTATCTACATCCACCAGCCGCTGTAATCTGCGAGCCTCACGCTTGGTTGTCGAAAGTGCAGGTCACCGACGATGGACTGAAGCCGACATTGATGGCAGTCTATGATGAGCGACGACCTTTGTCCACGCCAAACATCATGACAATGTTCAACAACTCACTCCCGCCCAAGGACATCTGGCACGCGGATACAGTTTCAGGGTGGACTGGTCCGCTCAGTGTTGATCTGAGGTTCAGGGGTCACGCGACTACCGAGTTCCCAGAGGTTGTGACGACCGACATGTTGCAAGATTCATCCCAGAACATTACACGGAGGCTTGGACCATTCGCTAGCCACTACCATCTTCGACAGAAGCAAAGCTCCGGTGGAAGTGGTACATCGCTGCAGCGTATCGTTCGCCTCACCATAAACCCCAAGATTTGCCTAGCGATGATTGCGCTCTTCATTTTCAACGCCGGCATCACTACGTTTCTGCTTTGGCGTTATTATCACGACACCTCGGTCTGGCACCGCGATCCGGCAACGCTGCTCGGAAATTCAATGTTTCTCAGTAATCATCCCGACATCACAAACCGGACTGCAGAAATCAAAGGCCCATCGCCGGACTGGAAAAGTGGCGCCTTTACGCCCCTGGTTTTGAAAACGACATCACGCGTAGTATTCTGCATCTTCACCATACTGCTCGCGAGTAGTCTCATTGTTACCCTCCGACATTCCGAGACATCGGATGGGCTTGCAACCATTGATGAAGACGGTTATTTACACCTAATGTGGACTTCCTTCCCAGCTACCATAGCACTCGGAGTATCCCTCTACATCAGCTCTTGCGATTGGTCGTATCGTGACCTCGCGACTATCTACCATCTCTCTAGAGCCGCGTGTAACTCTTGCGACCTTGACCGCTCTCTGTTAGATATGCTGGGACTACGCGCGCTGTACTACTCTTTCCGTTACCGTCTCTGGTCTGTCACGGTCTCTCAAAGCCTGGCCCTCGTGTGCGGGATACTCACTTCCCTTATCTCCATTATCTTTACAGTCGAAATCATACCCGGGTCGACACCAATTCAATTCCAACAAAAGACTTGGTTTCAAATACGAGACAACGTTGGGTACGAGCTTGACTACACAGCAAAACAAGAAATGTTCAATGGTCTTTGGACCCGTCGGGAGGAAGGCTCTTTGACTTATCCGGAAAACACGTTCGACAATCTTTTGTTCCATGATTTCGAAAGCATCGACACCCTCGACCCATCCAAGAACCTTTCGGTTGCAATCACAACACCAGCGACCAAGGTCGAGTCTCAGTGCACCCAGCTCAGCGAGGACACGTACGACATCAGCCATTATAACACGACCACGACAAACGGAACAGTAGCGTATTACGCCGCCGTAGTTGTCACATTTTGTGATCCTGGAAACGACAAGCCTAGAAGGATCAAAAAAGACATCGACCTCGGTATAACTGACCCGGCTGATCCGCTGGGAAGCATATACTTTTCAGGCATGCTTCAGACGCAAGCGAACCCAGTCGTGGACGGCTGCATGCTCGAGAGCCAGCTGGCGCACTCAAATTTGACGACGGCTCTGTACCCTACCTATGTTTGGGGAGCGTTTGACCCGGCTCAAGACAACTTCTCCTTTGTCGCCGTTTGGACGTGTAAATACTCTTGGGTCGAAGTCGACGCGGAAACGAATCTGATCTTCTCCGACGGCCGTCTCGCCATCGACCCGGAGAACCCCCCACGACCAGACATGGCCTCCATGAGGCCCCTGGACCCCACGCTTGATCTGAACACTTGGTTTGCTATGTACCCAGAAGTCGATCTCGGCGGCACAGGAGATCAGTTCAAGGGGGTGGAGGGTCCCTTCCGACCACTGATCAAGCCGTATGGGACGCTGGACATGTCGGCATTCGGAGATGAGGGACAGCAGGCGGACGTGATGCAGGACATATATCACAACTACGCCCTCAGCTCGGCGCAACTCGCCAACGTCGTGAACCGTAAATTCATCACCGCCGAAAGCGGTCCCTCGCCGGCCCCGGTTGTGGAGGCGACCGTGTACGACAATGGCCGCCGTCGGCTGATGCAAAACCCGACCATCACGTATATTGTGGTAGGTATTCTGGGGGCCGTCATCCTGTTCAACATCTGGGCGCTGGTGTCGGCCTTAATCTGGTGCTGCGGCGGCGGGGATAGCTGGCTGCTGGATATGGATGCGAGGGGCCTCGCGCCGGACGGGTTCCACAGCATCGCCTCGGCAGCCAGCTTGCTCCAGAACTCCAACGTGGCGACTCATCTGCCGCCTGGTTCTGAGATGATGTCGTCGGATGAGGTACACGGGCATATGCACGGTTTGGACTTCCGGTTGGGGTGGTTCAGGAGGGAGTGCGACCAAACGAGACACTATACGGTTGGTGTCATGGGCGATCCAGCGTTTAATTACATGGGCGTCAGAAGGAGTTCAAAAAGGGCTTCGGCATGGTCTTTCAGGAAGGAAAGCGTGCTTGGTTAATGACAGACATGGCTTCTTCATAACGATGCGTGTATGAAGGAGATGGGGCCGTCGAAATCTTAATGTTAAAGTACCTAGATAGATCAAGACTCATCCTCAAATACAGAATAGGGGATACTCGCAGACACCGCAAAATTCGGCATATCCACAATCTCCGCAATCTTCAAATCAGCCGCAATGCTGCACAGCATATACGCTTCCTCCCTCTCAAGCCCCCTCTCCGCGACAAGATACGCAATCAAACTCCTCAACGCCTTCCTACTCGCCTCCAACAAGTCAGAATCAATCCCCAGCACCGCATACACGCCACCTTCATCCTCCCCCTTACGGCCGCGAGCATGCACCGACCCGCGCGTGTCATAGTGCGGACTCGTCACATACGGCATGTCCTCCCGGACCGTAAACCGCAACGTAGCTTTCATCGGCGTCTCGATCGCCGTGCCGCAGACTTCCCCGTCTCCTTGCGCGGCATGCCCGTCCCCGCAGGAGAAGTTCGCCCCCGGGACGCGGATGGGGAGGTAGAGTTTGGTTCCGGCCGTGATGTGTCTGCAATCTATGTTCCCGCCCGTCTCCAGCGGCGGAATCGTCGGGAACGGACCCGCCTCAGCTGGCGCCACGCCCGCTATCCCCAGAAACGGACGAAGCGGGATCTTGATGCCTGGTTTAAACACGATATGCGTCGCGTCCTCGTCCCAGTGGAAGTGCTTAATGACATGATTTGGAAAGTCGTCTGCGAGGAGTCCAAAGCCGGGGAGGACTGCGGTCCAGCCCCAGCCCGTAGAGGGTTTGAGGGAGAGGAATTCGATTTCGAGGACGGAGCCTGGGTGTGCGGCGGCGATGGCGACGGGGCCGTGGATCGGGTCAAAGGTTGCGAGGTTTAGGGTCGCGAGGGAGGTTGGTGTTGCGGAGGGGGTGATTTGGCCGCCGGAGGAGTCGTGGAGGTCAAAGGTTACGGGCTGGTTCTGGGGGACGGTGAGGAGGGGAGGGGTTTTGCTTGACCAGTGGAGGGTTGGGTTTGCGGATGTGATGTGGAAGGGGGGGGCCATTTTCTTGGAGTGGGGGCTGTGAGGAGTGTGGTTTGTAGAAATCGTGTCGGAGATGTTTGGGTGAGTTTTGATGGTTTTGTGAGGCTTGTCTTGTTGTCGGTGAGATGAGGAACGAGGTCCTCCGGGGGAGAGAACGGAGGTTGATGGCGGGTGGGGTTGCTTATCGGCGGTCGGATGCGGGGTTTCGGGGTTTGAGGGGCGTGTGACGTACCTTTATCCCGGCACGGAGCGGGTCTGGCATACGTATCTACCGAGTCTCCGGCAGATGATCGTAGTTTATCTTCCTGGTGAGGCTGATGAGGGATCTCGAGCCTGGCATTCATGACCTCTTCGTTTCTGTCATGGCATCAACCATATCAGGTAACTGTTGGAGTGGCAGTCATCAGGTTCATGCATGACCAACGGGGGGCGCAGCTGTGTGCTCCATGAACGGAACATGGCCCATGATCGTGACATCGTATTCCAGTCGCTTCGCTATTAACTGTTGAGTTGTTGGCACAACTTGACATAAATACACTCTATCTCCCCTTTTCATTCACCTTTTGCGTAACCAAAGGCTCGTCCGTAGATGCCCCAAAGCCTCCCAAATCACAGAATCTCAACAGGCCCAAAAACGTTCCAAGAATCCTGACTCCCAACCATGCCCTCAACGCTCAACCCCTTCGCCCGCTCCGCCAGCAACCCACCGCCCAGAATCCCAGCAACCTGCCTCGACAAAGTCGACTTGCGCCCCAAATACCACAACGCCTTGACACAATCCTCACACCGATCCAACGCCTCCACCACAACCTCATCCCCAACACCTAACCCACCAACACCGCCCGCCTCCTCAAGCAACAACGTCCCCGCCATCGCAAACGACCGAATCAACACCATAGTCCACGGCTCCGTAAGCAAAGCCCCCTCCTTCACAGCCGGATGAAAATCCAACAACACACCCAACCCGCCCACATCATGCTGCGGCGTAGCCGCCCTCGCGAGATCCGACACCTCCCGCACGCTCGCCCTCCTCAAATCCTCGACCAACCCGCTCGCCACCCTCTCCGCGGCCCTTGTCGCGCTGCCCAGTCCCTGCTCGTCCACGAGCGCGATGCAATCCGCCATCATCATCGCCGCGAGAAGCCAGTGGCCCAGCAGACAAATGTACCAGCTCTGGATCTTGGAGGGGATCGCGTCGTGGTGCTCGATGCAGTCCCGGAACAGGGGGCCGTACATCATGTTCCAGTGGCGGTAGACCGCCAGCCCGTCTTGGATTGCGTCCTCGATGGACTTTGGGGACGCGGAGCCGCGGGACGAGAGGGCTTGGATGCGTGTGATTTTGCGGAAGAGGAGGACTTTGACGGGGGCTGCGTCGCGGAGTTCGCGCTCGAATGTGTCGGTGGGGCAGGGCCAGCGGAGGGGGGCGAGTTTCTGGTTGCGTTTGATGATGAATTGGTCGTTCCAGCTCTCTGGGGATGAGACCGCTACCGGGATGGTGTCGTCGTCTTCGCCTTTGCAAGGCGGTGAGTCTTGCTTCTTTGCTGTTGCTGTCTCGCGGCTGTCTTCGTCTGAGACGACGGGCGGTCTGTCGGAGATGGCGGAGGACAGGGTGTCGAACATGATGGCGAGCCAAAAGAGCATCTTCATCGTCGCTTTTTCTTCGCCGTGAGCATCTTCTCCGCTACCGACAGCCCATCCTGGTTCGGTCCTCGCGTTGACGGTCCCGCGCGCTTTTACTTTCTTCCTCCTCTCAAAGTTTTCAGACCTGCGCTTGAGAACGTGCAGGCGCCGGGCGCCGCGCTCGACGTAGAGCGAGTACCCTTCCTCGTCCAGCGCCGTCTGCACCTTTTCCTTTGTCCCCGGCGTCTCCCAGTCGTTCCCGTCTCCGTTGGCGTAATCGTACCCCAGCTGACTCTGACCGACCATCCCTTCGCCAAACTCCCACCCGATCCCCTCCGCGCTCTCGTGGTTCTTCTGCGTAAGGCCAAAAAGGAGCTCCGCCATGGCCACCTTGAACGAGTCCACGCCCGCACAGTCGTCCAGGCACCGCTGCGCCTGGTTCCAAAATGATATCTGCAGCGCCGTGTCGAATTCCTGTTCGGTCCCCGGCACGGACGAGTCCCCGAAGCCGTTTGGCTTCTGGTACCGCGCTTGACTCCGTTGACTTCCCTGTGCCCACTGCGCCGTGAATGCCATGATGGCGAGATGTAGCGCTCTCGTGGCCTTTCGGTCTTCGGATACGCTGAGCGGCTTCAGACCCAGCGAGGCGAGGGATTTATCGAGCTTGAAGACGCGGCGGTAAATCCTGTTGGGCAGATTGAGATGAACCTGCGTCGGGTCGTGACCTCGCGCGTCGCCGAGACTCGAGCGCTCCAGCTGTGTGGGGGTTAGGATGTAGGGACAGTTCTGCTCCACCAGCCAGCACGAGAGCGCGCCCTCCATGACGTCGTGGTACAGCTTCATAAGGTTATCCGTCATGAGCGTCTGATTCGTCCGCGCAATCAGCGCCTGCGTGGCAGAGTACTCTGAGATCCCGGCACCGCCAGGTGGCGCATAGTTCATGGCGTGCGCCTGCTGCCACGCCCTCTTGCGGGCATTCGGGTCGATGCCCATGGTCGAACAAGTCGAGTCCGGGCTGAGGCTGATGGTCGAGGCGCCGTGCATGGAGACGAGATCGGCGTCGTCGAAGCCTGGTAGCTCATCTGAGAGACAGCTGGGCGCTGAGAGGGATGAGGGGCCCGGGAAGAGGAGCGAGGCGGCGTCGTCGGCGGATGGGTCGAAGGTGAGGTGCTCGTCGGCGGGGGATAGCGTGAATAGGTTTTGGGGAAATCCAAAGTCGTTTGCTACTGCTGCTGCTGCTGCTGCTCCGCCAAAGGCATGTGAGCTTGGCGTCTCGTGGGTGAATGATGCGACATGATCCGGGATGAGTGACTGAAGCTCGGCGAGTTGGGCCTCACTCAGACCTGATGGACCTTGGGATGCTGGCGATACAGAGGCTTTGTTGCTGTTGCTGCTGTCGTTGTTGACCTTCTTGCTGTGATTTGACTTGACCCTCTTCCGACTCGGCGCGGCGGAAGCGGAGGCGGAGCCGGCAGCGGCAGCAGCAGCGGTCTTCTCGGCGGACTGCCTTCGGACCCGGAGCTGGGCCTGCTGTGACCGGGCCCAGTTGAATGTGCACGACTTGCGCGTCTTTGAACAATTTGAGCACGGCCCGTTCATGCTCTGCCAGTCTGTTCATCGAGAAATTAGTCCCGGGGTTGAAGAGAGAGTGTTTTCGTTGTCTCATTGCTCAATTCACTCTGTGCTACCTACCAACCTCCCATTGAAGGTCTGCATCCAGACACAGCTGGATATCCTTGAGGGCGCCCGCGTCGCAGGCCCTCTTGCCCTTGCGACATTGGTCGCAGCTGCTATTCTGCCGTCTCATCGCATTCGCGTATCGTCGGTTATCGTGATGCTTCTCACACGGCTCGGTGGGTATGTGTCAAGGTGAGGTGAGATGAGATTTCAATGTGGAGGTTGAGCCAGGTTGTGAGGCGGAGATTCGAGACAATCGAAGCTGAAAAAGAAGGGGTGGGTGTGGTCCTCCAGCTGTCTCCAGTTTCTTTTTGCCCCCCCTCAAGGCCCCAACAAAGAAAAATCCCCGCTAGTTCCAAAACTCGTGACCAGTCAAATCCCCCGGCCATCCGAAACGACGTCGTCACGGGGAGGTCCCTGTCGCCAAAACCCCGCGTTTTTTTCCCCTTCTCTCACCTTTCTTAGACTCTAGCGTTGCCTGCGTCAGCAAGGGAAAAGAAAGCGGGGTGCATACGGTGAGTTTGCCAGTTGGTTCATGTTTCCCCCCGCAGATCCTCTTCTTCTTCTGCGAGGAGATTCCGTCTCTGGTGTGTGCCAGTTGCCAAGTCCGGTGTTGGCTGGTCTGGGGGAACCAGGGTTGGGATGGGATCCGGGGAAAAGAAAGGGAGGGGGCTTCCCCATCCTCCGGAAGCGAGAGCTGTCAACCCCGGATTCCACTGCTTTCGGTGAACCTTACTAGGCGCAGGTTCAAGGGATCCAACGGTTTGGTTAGACGTTCTTGAAGCTTACCATGTTGTTGGCTGCATTCTTCAACCGTCAGGACGTTCCTTATGGGAAAATCAGCCCACTTTGAGGTCGTCTTGCAGTTGCATCCTACCTAGACACCTGGGTAAGCCAATGGCGAGCTGGACATCCCTAATGCACTGAGTCTCTGGCAATGGAATTGGTTCAAGACCTTCTCACATATTACTAGCTTCATTCTGATGAAAGGGGGCCAATAGGAAATCATCCATACATGGAAATCTGTTTCCGAAAATTCCGACGAGAAACAAGCCTCATCAGTAGGAAAACGACGCGAACCCGCGGAAACACAGTGTTTAGACTGAGATTCTGAGAATCGTTCATCATCATAGACATCACGCACTCAGCCCCTTATACACAGCAGCCTCAACCTGCGCCCAGAGCCCCATGACCGAAGCGTCGCCAAACGGCAGAATCTGCGAGCACACGATCCCGGCCACCCCGTTCTCCCGGTCGCACCACCAGAACAGGTTCGGCAGCCCAGCCCACCACGCCGTCCCGCTCGAGCGCCCCGTCGGCCCGCCCGTGATCATGAACGTCAGGCCCCAGCCCTGCGGCGGGTTGCCCGGGATCGGGTAGAGCTCCGGGATCCCGTTGGTCAGCTCCGGTTTCGCAGCCTGAACGCCCTGCCGGGCAAAGTCTGGGAACTTTGAGATTTGGTTGGAGAACATTTCGTCTACCGTCTCCTTTTTCAGGATTTGGGCTTTTGTGATGGGGCAGGTTCCGTCGTTGAGGAAGACTGCCAGGATGCCTACGAAGATCTTTAGCTAGTCATCCAACAGTTGAGCATGAGCAAAGAGGGACAAAGTACATACGGGTGTATTCTTGAGGCTTTGCGAAAATGCCGGCGCCGCCGCTGTTGAAGCAGGCGCGGATCTCCTCCTCTGACTGCACGATCAACGGACGATGGAGAGGGTGGTCTCTGTGGACCAACTTGCCGTCGGGCCGCTTGTAGTGCATGTACGCCAACTGCGCCTTCATCGAGGGTGTCGGAATCATGTTGACGTTCTTGAGGCCCAGAGGCTGGCAGACGTTGGCCTGGATGTAGTCGTTCAGACTCATGTTCGTGGCCCGCTCCAGGGCGATGCCAGCCCAGTCAATGCCGACCTACAATTCCGAGTTAGAGGCCATCGTCTCAACAGTTGTTACTTCACTTACGCCATACTCCCAGCCTTCACCCGGCTGGAACAACAAAGGCTGCACCATATCCCTCACACTCCCCGAAAACTCATCAATCCCCGCCGGCAGACTCCAATCGCGCAGCCGCTCGCTGAAGAAAGTATACCCGAACCCAGCCGTGTGCGTCAGCAGCATGCGGAGCGTGATGCCGCGCTTCTTGTCAACGAGCTTGCCCTCGGGCGTCAGGACCTTGATGTCAGCCAGCTCCGGGCAGAGCTTCTCCAGGTGGTCCGCGTCGTCGAGGCTCAGCTGGCCCTTCTCGACGAGCTGCATGCACGCGATGCCGATCACCATTTTCGTGCACGAGGCGATCCAGTATACGCTGTCCAGGGTCATGGGCTCCGAAGAGTCGACGCCCCGGGTGCCGGCGGCATGGGCGAATTGTTCGGTGCCGGTGCGGTCGATGACCACTACGGTTGTTCCGGGGATGCCGGTGGGGGAGGTTGTGACGGCATTGTCTACGATGCCTTTGATTTCGTTGACTGCTTGTGATGAGAGAGACATTTTTGAGTGTGAGAGTATGTGAGTTTGCTATGGTGTGAGTGAGATGCGTGTGAAGATAAATGAGATGAACGGCTCATGTGAGGAAGGAGGGGTGTGTGAGTGAGTTCAGATTTCACAGCAGACACACAAGAAGATCACAGAGATGATCAATTCGGCCGAGCTTCGTCTTGGCAATCTGTGCCTATCCTTTTCCAAAGCAGTCATATCGGTGCGGTAGCATTAAATACGGGGACCCATCGTCTCAGCTGCAGGCCCAAAGAAGAACGCAACGCACGCAAGTTGACGAAAGAGATGCAAACCTTAGTCCTTTAGTCATTTCAACCGCGTCCAACCTCGGCCCACCACGACCACCATCAGCACGCACTTTGGGCGGCACCTATTCCGGACTTGGGGGGCAGATCAACTTCTCCAAGTTTGATTCGTCTCAAGACATGGGCCATCCCTCCCTCCCCACGATGCGAATCTGAGAGTTTGGCCTTCCCCGCAAAGCGGTTGTGAGAACAGTAGTGTCACGGCAGTTGCGGATCCGCTCCACGGCCGCAGCGGCTCTCCGCATTTCACTGTGACATCCCGTCTTGTTTGAATCCTCCTCCATCCAGTATCCGCTCATCGCCTTGCCTGCAGGGCGGATCCGCAGCGGCTCCTCCTTTCGAAGTCTTCTCCTCCCTTCGGTGTGATGCGGGGATGTGCAGACGCGACGACGAGGCTGGTGTTTGAATGTTTGAGGGGAAATGATATGCGGACTTCGACGTGTTTTGCTGCATGTCTGGGGTGAGTACAACCTCGCCGGGTGATGCGGGATAGAGAGCATCTATCTGCTGCGGCCTTATGCGTCCAACGTTGCTCTGAGGGCCTCGGCGTCTGCGGCCCCTCCACGGACGATAGCTGTTGGTATCCCTATTACAGGGTAGTTAGTTCGAACCGTAGTTGACGAAGAGATCAATTAAACTATATAAATATCTACGTAGTAAGTATAAAAAGGAGGTTCTAACTATAGGTTAGGCTAGCTACGATAATTATAAATAAGGCCCCTAATTAGCCCCTGCGCAGTCGGCTATATGCCGCGGTTAAATTAGACTTCTAATCCGATACTAACTTTCTCTTTCTTTTATCGATTTAATTACTACGGTTAGAGGTATAATTCGACCTTGGGCCTATTTATTAAGTCGTCTCTTTTTCCCCTTTTTCTTTACTCTTTTTATATAACCTATCCCTCTATTTATATAATAACTTTTCTATTACTTATAAATTACTCTAATCCCTTATTTAATATTACTTTTATAAAGGCGTTTACGAGGTTATTTTTATTATTAATCTAACGGATCTCGAGTATCTCGCGCCTTTCGTACGATTACCTAAGGGCTATAATATTAATTATAAGCCTCTTTTCCTTTATTATTCTTAATTTAATAAGGTATTTATATAGCGAGTAGGAATCGGTATAAATAACTATTAAAATAGGTAAAAGGCTAATTCGATTAGTAATTTTCCTTAGCGTTATTAAAATTACGTAAGAGAGGTTAACGCCGTTAACTATATTATAAACTTTTAACGTTAATATACTTCTCGTTACCCGCTTATTTTTAGTTAACGAGTAGTAGATTATATTACCGTATATAGTGAATTCGCTCTTACCTATACTCTCGTTAGCTAGGATAATAATATACCCTAATTACGAAGTAAGGTCGTTATTATTCGTAAATAACCTATTAATAAAGACGTAGAGCTTACTAGTCGTAAGGTCGATTAAGTAGTAAATAAGACCTCGATCGAGATTCGTTTATTATTACTTAAGCCGCTTATTAAGTACTTCGACGTCTTATTTAGTTAGATTTATAGCCTACGCTACCCTAGCGTAATTAAAAATTACCTTAGGCTAATAAATACTTATAATATATACCCCTCGCGCGAGCTTAGCCTTATACCGCTTCTTAATATTAATTATATTTAGATTAATAAGGTTAATTTTCTTACCCTACCCCTTTTATTAAAAAATAACGTTTTCCTTTTTAATTATAAGAATCCCGTTATTAAATACTAAGGGGGTATTTATTATAAGGACCTCTTTTAGCTTTATTATAAAGCCCGCTTTTTAGAGCTCCTTATCCTCCTTTTTTATAAAGTTAATATCGGATAGGCTTAATATATCGTTAGTCTATATTCTAACGATCCTAAATTAGTCGCCTTCGTACTCTATAACTAGTAGGCACGGGTCGTACGTAGAGGTAATTATTAATAGTTAATTAATATAAAAATTATAGTAAGTAGCTTACTAATAGGTACCCGATTCTGCGAGCTTATATAGTAGCTTAAGCACTTTAATAATCGTGCTTTTTAAGTACTTACTAGCTATTTCTTTTAGTAAATAGGCTAGGATTTTCCTTATAAGCCCTGTGGCCGATTAAGTATAGGCCTAGGTAATATTACGGCTCTAAATCTCGTATCCCTTCTTCCGTAGCAATGCTCTTATTACTATTATTAATCGTTAGTTATAGCGCTATATAGTAAGTAATTATATAAGTAGCGTCGCCTTTTTAATATCGCCGTACCCCTAAATTACGTATCTAGACTTCTTATACGGCTAGGGTGTTCCTTTCCCTTTAATCTCACGAACTATTTATAATTTAAATATATAAAGGTTTATATATTTTTCTAAGTCGTATAAGATAAATTAATAAACCCCTCGATCGCAAAGAGTATTTACTTCGATAAGATCTAATCCTTTATATAGCTTTTTAATAGTTATAATTACGCCTTTTTTACGTAGTTTAACCACTAGCTCGAAATCGGCTTTCTCTTTTACTATATAAAAGGTATTAATTACCTCGTCGTTAGTAATGAATTACTGCGTTAGGGCTTACTGTCATAGTCTTTTACGACGTCTTGCCGGTAGTATTAGTACCCTTTTAGTAATTTCCTCTTTTTTATCGTTTATTAGTACTATTACGACGATTTTATTAAGGATAATTTCTTATATCTCTACTACGGGTTATATAGTTTCCCCTAGCTCTTTTTCTTTTTATAAGTTAGAAATTACCTCGTTAGGATTTATATAGTACGGTCTAATTACTATAATTAATACTTCGAGTGGCTAGTTACGATCTTTTGCGACTATATAAGAGCGCTCGTTAACGGAAATTAACTTATATAGCCTAGCCTATTATTAAGTAATTTTGCGCTATACTTATATATCCGAATTTAGTAATATATCTAGATTATCCCCTATATCGGGCCTATTACGCGTAGTAATTACCTTATTAACTTACTTTTTTATACTTACTTCGCGCAGTACCCATATTACTTTTTTAACTACTTAGGCTCGTTAGCTTATACTTAGCGATAGTAGCGAGGCTAAGGTCGTTCTTAAATATACTTTAAATACTAATAGCGTTAGTATAAGTCCGTTAGGCCCTATAGTATTATTATAGTATTTAAGTACTATCTAAAGGCATTCGTCGTTAGTAAAATCCGGATTTTCCTTTTTAATAATTTTAAACGCCCTTTTTAATTACTAATATACCCTTTTTACCTTTTTAATATTATAGTGCGCTTTAATAAGTACGACTTTTAGTTATATACTATAGGCCGTCGCATTGTCCCTAAATTCTATTAACTTAAAGCTAGTACTAACGTCGGTTCTAATACCGTCTAGCGGTCCTTAGTATATATTAATCTAGCTTTTTCGTAGGGCTACCCATATTATCTTTATTTATAAATCCCAGAGGAATTACCCTGCTTAGAAAGATATAGCTACGTCGATTATATATAGTACTAGCTAACTATTTAAATAGAAGATATCGACGACTATTTCCTAGTTAAAGTTAAGCTTATTACGCAATTTAAATTTAAATCTGCGTAGGCTCTGCGCATTTATTTAGTATTAATAATATACTTTCGTTAACTATTCTAGCGCCCCTATTTCGATATTATTATTACTTAATTACTTTAGGAGGTTATATAGCCTCGTAACTAACGGGTACCCGAATCTCTAATATAGTCTTTTAAGCTCACTTTCTATTAAGTAATTAATCGACTTCGTATTATTAGTAAGCTTTATAAACGCATACCCCTATCGTCGTTCGACTATTTCGAAGTGCTTACTACTAAAGATTCTATTCCTCGTATTATTAAATATAATACCTAGTCGATTTATATTTTTTAAATATAAGAGAAATAGGGTATTAATAAGTAAAATATAGAAAGTTATCGTTCCGAAGTATATCTCTATTTTTACTATACCTAGGGTAACGATTTCCTTACTTAGGCTAAAACTAATCCTCGTAATACCCGCTATTAACGTATTAAGAGTTACTAATACGATCTTCTATAGCGCTTAGAATTACTCTTTTCTTTTAGTTAACTATTATAATACTTTAATATCTAGGATAATCCTATAAAAATCGTTTAGGCCGTACCTTTCGCTCGTATAGAATATTTATATAAGCTTAGTATTCAAAGGATCTAAGTAGTATAAAAAGGACCTCTTTAGCTACCCCTAGATTTACTTAGTACTATATTCCTTTTTTTTAAATATCGAGAGAGATAGCGTCTTCTTCTTAATTATTAAGAGAATAGGCTTTGGCCCTATTAAATTTGCCCTTTTAGCCGCCTCCGTATTTATTATCTAAGGGACCTTCTCTTATTATTTATAAATAAAAGCCTACTTATTAAGAGCTTCCGCTACCCTCTATTCGTTTAGCCTCGTATATCCTCTAGAGGCTAATAGGGTAAAAAAAGAGTAGTTAATATCGTCGATTTCATTATAATCTAATTCGTTAATATAAGGGGTAAGATCTTTTTTATTTTTTAAATCTTTTATAAGGGGTATATACTTTAGGCCGCTACTTTAGTTACCGTTACTAGGTTCCGTGCCCCTAGATCTACCCTTATATATAATAAAGAATTAGTTAAACCGACGAGGGCTAGTTTTACTATCTACTACCCTCGACGTTTTATATTATTTATACGATTTAGTACGCTCTTCCTCAGAGTAGTTACTTAACTAATATCTATCCTTTTTATAAATATAGTATTACTTCTTCTATTACCCTACCCGTAAGTTAAATCTCTATTTATTTAATAAATCTAGGCCTCCTTACTAGCGATTGCTATATCTAGCCTCTTTTCCCTTTTTATTATACGTTCGATTAACTTAATATTATTAATAAGGGCCGTTATATACTTAAAAATAGGTTTAGCGTAGTATTTTTATTTTAATATTAAAACTAGATCTTAGCCTCGAGTAGAGCGTCTCGTAGTTTTTAAGTACTTAGTATAGGGTGATTTTTATCTCTAGTATATACTAAATTGCGGTATAAAAATATCCGACTTTCCGCTCGTTTATCCCCTTATTTAGCTAGGTTTTTATTAGCTTATCGATTTAATTAATAAGCTCTTTAAGGATCTCTACTCGTAATTTACCCTCTATTATCCTAGCTATAAATATAAAAAAAATCGCTCATAGCTTAGATAGGAGCTCTAGGTTCTTATCGTAAGTCTTGAAGCGGCTTCGGATTACGTTAATTATACTAAAAAAGTCGTTTTAATCGAGATTACGCACCGCTTCGTAGTAATAATTAGAGGCTTTACTTACGAGTACGATATTAATTACCGAATAGTACTAATATTCTCTAATTCTAACTTTTTTATAATAATCGTAAAACATTATTAGGGTTTTTTATAAGACCTTATACTTCCCCTTAGAATATAATTTCTTTTTTAAGAAGATCTTTTTAAGGTCTATAAATTACCTCGTATTCGCCGCTAGATTTTTAATATTTATATACGAACCCTACGTCGCTACGTACTATTAGTAACTTCGGGTCGTTTACTTCCTTTTTTATTAGCCGATCGGTACTAAATTTCGTATTAGTAGCGGTGACGAGTTATAGATCGAAATAAATAGAATTGTTAATTATCGTACTTCTAGTACTATATTTTACCCCGGTATATCCTTTTATAATAACAGATTTCTATTAGTAATTATAAAAAGGAAATCTAGGTCGTTTACCCTTTTTCTAAATTCGTTAAAGCGATTATACGTTCTATCGACCTATGCTTAGTTCTATAGTACGAATTCCTCTTCTATAATTATTACTATTAGTATTTCGTATAGCTCTTACGATTATAATTATACTAGTAATACCCCTCGCTTATAGAGGAATTTATTAACTACTTTTATAATTCCTAGGCTTGCGCTTACGAACTATTTATCTAGTTAGTAACTAAGGTCGTCTACGATCTTATAAAATAGGGGTTGCCCCTATAACCCCTTTTTTTTATAGACCTTAATTAAATAGATTAATACCGCGTCTATTTACTTATTATTAGGCTAATCTATAATTTTATATATCTACGTCCCCTAATAGTCCGGGTTAATATTTACCTATTTATAAAGGATTAGGATTCTATTTAAGATCGGGTTTCGTCCTCTTCTTTTTTACCCTAACTCGCTAAGGGTCGTGCTTTAGCTTATACTTATATTAATAATTACTAGCGTATTTAATTTTAATAAGGATATATTTAATCCGCGCGCTAGTTATAGTAAATCCGTACTTTTACTACTTAACGAATTTATTAGGGTCTAAGAGATTCCCGCTTCCTCTTACTATCTCGCTATTACTCTCGTTTTTACTATTTTTAGCGATTACTATTACCCTTCTAAATCGCTAACTATCGTACTTACTAAGATCTTCCTTTTTATTTAGTAAAAAAGGGTAGGTTTTAGTAGTTCCTTTTAATAATAATAGCGGTAGACGTTTATATTACTATAAAAAAATATAGTAATTAGTCTCGGGATCTTTATTAGTTACCGATTTCCGCTATTTTATATACTTCTAGCCTCCTAAGCCTCGTGCTCTTTATAATCTCTAAATAGCTTCCTTAGTTAATTTCTTAAAATTAGTAATTTCGCGCCGGGAGCTAGTATAAAAAAGAAGCCCTTTAGTAGCCCTCTAAAGGATTCTTTTCTTTTCCCCTTAGATCCTCGTTTTTTTAGCCTTTTCTTAAGCTAATAATAACTTTAGTAAGAGGTCGTAGGACTACTTTAGGGTAGCTACCTTCTTCTTAGGTTAATCTCCGAGATTTATAATACTCTTAGCTCGATATTATTAAGACCTCTAAATCCCCTCTTCCTTTATTAAACCGTTCCCTATATTATATTCCTAAGTAATACCCGGGGGGTAGTTAAGGGAGTTATAAAGAGGTCGTTTAGATCGCGGGCTTAAGGTCGTACTTATAAAGTCCTCGTAGTAATAAACTTTCTTATATACTATAGATCTCTTAGCTTAATAACTCCTATAGGGTTATTTTTATTACTAAATAAGAATATTTATATTTAGATATCCCCTTCTTTAATTACGCAGTACTCTTTTATATTATATTTTTACTAATTTAACTAGTTAATTTCTAATCGCGGGCCGGCTATAAAAAAATCGTTTAATAAAAAAGCTACTTAGGGTAATAGTAAAAGGCTAGTTACTTAAGCGGTTCCGTTAATTAACGTAGTTTAACATAATAAACGTCGACCTCTCGTAAGTAATAAAGGGCTACGATTACTTAATTCTATATAGTATTCGAGAATCGCCCCCTTTTTTATCTATTTTTATAAGGTTAATTAATACGAATCTCTTATCCCGTGCGGTATTAAGAGGTCGTCTTTTCTATATAATAAAATACTTTACTAATTTATAATAATAGAATTTAATTACTAATTAGTGTTAGTATCCCTATTATAAGGTAGTTAGTTCGAACCGTAGTTAACGAAGAGATTAATTAAACTATATAAATATCTGCGTAGTAGGTATAAAAAGGAGGTTCTAACCGTAGGTTAGGCTGGCTATGATAATCGTAAATAGGGCCCCCAATTGGCCCCTGCGCAGTCGGCTGTATGCCGCGGTCGAATTGGACTTCTAATCCGACAATAGCAGTATCTTTGATAGGGATATCGATGCAATGCCACGAATGCGGGCAGACGTTGGTGCGGAGAATGTAACTGCGGTTGCCTCTTCCAAGGTATCCGTACATGATGTTGGAGTACAGTGTCCCCATGGGAGTGCTCTGGGGATGCTCTAGGGATACCCGTTGCAGTCGTCTGATGTCACGTAAAGCAACACGTCTCAGCGAAACGAACTGGATAAGGTAGACTTCAGTATGTCGTCACACGAGGCTATAAGAAGCATTGAACTCCCTCGACTCTGTGTGTAAATTGGATAAATTGGACGAAAGAGCAGTGTTCATCGTGCTTCAACACCCTTCATATCATTATTATCCTTGTTTGACATTTACTTCTGAGAATTTGATATTGCAAATTCCAGACATGGCTACGATTACAGCTACCCAGCAAAAGAAATTTGCGACCGATCTGACGGACTATGCCAAGCGTCGTCAGACAGACGGGCCCTACGCCGATAACCTCGATGTAGATGTTCTCATCGTAGGCGGTGGATTTGGTGAGTGATCAAACCGCAAATCTTACCTAGTGATCACCCTCATAGACTAACATGATTATCAAAGGCGGAGTCTTTATGCTAAAGACTCTCCGGGAGATGGGCCTACGAGCAGTCATCTACGAAGCCGGAACCTCGTTCGGAGGAACCTGGCGTTGGAACCGCTACCCCGGTGCCCGAGTCGACTCAGAGGTCCCAGAGTATGAGTTCTCGTGGCCCGAGGTGTTCAGGGACTGGACGTGGTCAACCAATTACCCCAATTACCAGGAGCTTCGTCAGTACTTTGATCACGTTGATAAGGTCAGTCCACACAAGATAATTCCAAGGAATACACCTGAACAAAAGCTAAGATATAAGTCACACAGGTCTTGGATCTCTCCAAAGACTGCTCATTCGATACCGTCGTCACCGGCGCCCAGTTCCATCCAGACGAAGGCAAATGGCACGTAAAGACCGCCGACGGCCGCCTGGCCAAGAGCAAGTACTTTGTCGTCGCAGCCGGTTTCGTAAGTCAAACCCCCTTCTCACTCCTCACGTTGGCCATGAACTCACCATCAAAACTCTAGGCCTCAAAACGCTACATCCCCAACTGGCCCGGCGTCGAAAAATTCAAGGGCGTAGTCCACCACTCCTCCTTCTGGCCCGAAGAAGATGTACCCGTCCGCGGCAAGCGCTGCGCCGTCATCGGCACCGGCGCCTCGGGCGTCCAAATCTGCCAGGAATGGGGCAAAGCCGTCGGCGAGAGCGGCGAGCTCAAGGTCTTCCAGCGCACGCCGAACCTGGCGGTGCCGATGGGCAAGCGCAACCTCACGGCGCAGGAGCAGAACATCGGCAAGGAGTGGTACCCGCGCCTCTACCAGCTGCGCGAGAAGTGCTTCGGCGGCTTCTTCTACGGCATGGTGGAGCGCAACACCTTTGACGACTCGCCTGCGGAGCGGGAGGCGTTTTATCGGCAGCTGTGGGAGCACGGCGGGTTCCGGTTCTGGTTGGGGAACTACAAGGATATGTTGTTTGATGCGGATGCAAACAAGGAGGCGTACGACTTTTGGGCGAGGAACGTGCGGACGCGGATTGGGGATGCGAGGAAGAGGGATATTTTGGCGCCAAAGGTGGACAAGATGCCGCATTTCTTTGGCGTCAAGAGGCCTTGCTTGGAGCAGAACTACTATGAGCAGTTCAACAAGGCCAATGTGGACGTTGTCGACATTAGCAAGAACGAGATTGACAGCTTCACGGAGACGGGTATCAGGTTGAAGGATGGGACGACGTACGACTTTGATGTGGTTGCCATTGCCACTGGTTTTGTAAGTCTTCTTCTCTTTATATGCACAGGCAAGGGGATGGGATCTGGTACCAGTGTTGTCGAACGCGACAAAGCACAAGGCGAAGGACCTCAGTACCATGTCCTCGCCCTGCATGCGTAACGTTGCAGACCTCGTCAAAAAGCTAACACAGAATTTCTTAGGATATCACCACCGGAGGCATGACAAACATGGGCCTAAAGAGCATAAACAACACGTACCTCCAAGACGAATGGAAAGCCGCGGCAAACACCTACCTCGGCACCACCGTCAGCGGTTACCCCAACATGTTCCACATGTACGGCCCCCACGGTCCCACGCTGCTGAGCAACGGGCCCTCGACGGTCGAGGTCCAGGGCCGCTGGATCGCCGACTGCATCCGCAAGATTGAGCGGGAGAGCATCAAGTACGTCAACCCGACCGCTGACGCGACCAAGGCGTGGAAGCAGCGGATCAACGAGTTGAGCGACGCGAGCTTGTTCCCGACGACGCGGTCGACGTATATGGGTGGGTCGATGCCGGGTAAGGCGTTTGAACAGGTCAACTTTGCGGGTGGCATTCCGCAGTATGCCAAAGAGATTCGGGAGAAGTTGGATGGGTGGACCGGGTTTGATGTTGTCAAGGATACCAGGGATAAGAGCAGAATTTGAGTTGGTAGAGACCGTTTTCCGTTGATGTAGTTGCGAGGTTTTCATAGTAGTATTTCTGAAGAGGTTGTTGGCATCTCCAGGGAATACAATCTCTGAGATTACCATGGACATTTTCCCTTGAGTTGGAAATTATTATGAAGTGTCCATTTTCAGAGGGCAAGAGCAATGGAGCTGGGTAATACAAAGCGGCTTGACAAAGACCTGTCCAACAGTGATAGCGATTCCGACCGAAGGAATTCAAGTGAATCTTTCGGTGTAGGGTTCTTGAATCAAAGGCAATGAGACACATGAATGGTTGCATTAACATACCTTACCTTAGCCTATGCCGAGTAGTCTTCTTCTATTTGCTACACTCGCACGTGGTGATAAGTATTGTCTGGTAGCTCAACTGAGGGGCCAAATAGAACGCGTAGAAGCTCAATACCACAAAGAATTCATGGCATGTACTCCTATTGAATTACCTTCCATGGCAAATTTTATCGTCATCATATCATGCCACAACATGTCTCTTCTAGGGCAGTCAGGCAAGAAAGCAGGAGAATCAAAAGGCTGAAAGTCATGTTGCAAGCTCTGAACCACCTGCCAGAGAAATGTAAACCTTCTCTATCTGTGATACAACTTGAAGAACACTGATATAAACTCAGAACCATTGATCCTTGCTGAGTCTCACCTTCCGGTAATGGTGATCTTCTTTAATTACCCGATATGGATGAAGGTGGTGAACGAAAGGTGAATTATCATGCCCAAATTCACTGCGTCGCTTGAGCTCCTTCCTTGAATGAAGAACGGGTCTATGGTATATTCATCCACCCCATCTTTTGTATTCGTCTTAGCCGAGGCCTCGAATATTTCTCGCACAACAGTCAAGCTGGAGGAAAATCAATTTGTTTCTTTCTTCTATTCTCACTCCATTACCTTCCTCCCCTCTCTTCCCCTCATCACCAACCCAACCCATCGTGACTTGCCAAACACTTGCGATCTACGGAATCCCCCAAACCTCACTCCCATCCTCTGGCATTCAGTCGTTTGCCTTCAATCCCACTGCCAGTAAGTTTTCGTTGAGCTCGACAACTGTTTGATATTTATCTGACGTCGTCTACAGTAAGGATGGCCGCCGCCCGACTCCATTGGGCTCCCGGAGTCCTTTGGGTTCTGCTACTGTTCCAGTTGCTTGCCCTTACTCTCGCCCGTAAGTATCATCATCAATGATCCTGTTATTTCTTTCTATCTTCTTGCAATGTCCTTATGGCGATTGACAATGAGCTGATAATATTTTGCAGAATCCGTCCCGACCGTCACTACCGCTCTCGAGTGTGCCTGTGAGAACTTGACGCCCGGCACCGTCGCCCCCAAGTTCAACAACGGATCTTCCTCTGTCTGCCCTTGTGCCTGTGGAAAGACCACCTGGGTCCCTACCACGTACACTGAGGTCTACACTCTTTACGATTCCACGACTTCTGAAGGCCCGATTGTCGCCGCTCCTTCTGCTACGCTGTCCAATTCTTCTGCTCTCAGCAGCTTCTTCAGCAGCATAGCCTCGTCCGTTCGAAACTTTACGACTTCAATCAATGGCACCGGCATCGTCTCGTCGTCTTGGACTCACTTGTTCCCTAGTCACAATGTGACAAGTGTCCAGCATACTACTACGGCGTCTGGCATCTTCTGGACTGGACCAGGTAGCGGTATTGGTGGAACCTTCACATCTCAAACCGTTATCTGGAAGAACTCAACTACGAGCTCTCTGTTGTCGACGAACAGAACCAGTAGCATTCCCATTTGGATCAACTCCACCATGACTACCCTCAGATCTGGCGGCCACCTCTCGTCCAATTCCTCAGCCCCTTCGAGATCTACCATGTCGACTCTCAACTCTGGTGGATTCCAATCTGCCAACAATTCGGCCCCTCTGAGTGTACCAACGCCGTCTGTTCGATCCAAGCCTTCAGTCTCTTCATCCTCCGGGATTGGTTCGGGAACCACAACTCCTGTCCCAGTCAGCACCACTGCTCCCCCTGCCTCGCCCATTGCATCTAGCACTCTTCCACTCCAGACAAACTCGTCCGTGCCTACAACCGGATCAGAGAAGACGTCGAGCAAGGCTTCCGCTGCATCAACAAGTTCCCAGCCCACAGAAACATCCAACCCTGCCCTTGTCCCGCCTTCCGGCACCATCACCGTCGAGCCTCTGGCCGGAAAGAAGACAGATGGAAGCTTGAAGACCACCAGTGTCACCTGGCTGTCCATCGACGTCCCAACCGGGACTACCATCAACGGCGATGTCATCACGACCAGTTTCCCCGCCTGGCGATGCATCTCGCTTGATCTTTGCAACCCGGATTGCCTTGTCCCTGATGAGATCTGCCTGCCTGCCCCCTCGGCCAACCCCCTCGGCTATCCCTGGCCTGAGAAGCCTGAGAAGCCCCCGTCGTCGGTTAATGGAGTTACACTTCCTGGACACACCTCTACGAAGGGAGTTGCTATACCTGGCGATCCTGGACATGGAGGAGGCGGCGGCGGAGATGACGATGATGACGGCGACCACGGTGGTGATGACGATGATGATCATGGCGGCGATGATGATGACGATGATGGCGACGACGACGACCACGGAGGAGACGATGATGATGGTGGAGATGACGACCATGGCGGCGACGACGATGATGATGGAGGAGATGATGACCACGGCGGAGATGACGACGATCATGGAGGAGACGATGATCATGGAGGCGACGACGGCCATGGCAGCGATGACGACGGCCGCGGACACACAAGCGATGATGACGACGAGAAATCCCTCTTCGACTTCAGAATCGACCTCGGCCTCGACATCATCGACAAAGCACGCAACATCCTTGGCCATGGCATGGATATTGGCTTCGGCACCAATAAACCAGCGGGCAAAACGGAGCCTGATGAACCCGAACCCTCCCAGTCCGAGAAGGAGACATCCACGTCCACTTCAACCTCATCCTGCACCCAGACATACACCATCGCTCCTCACTGTACTCAACCATGTGTCGTCTCGCAAATTCGAAGCCAGGGAACGAGCAGCTTCACCACCAGCTGCGCGACAGCCACCTGTCGAACCACGCAGCTCTGTACTAGCATCGAAACCACCACCACAACCACTTACACGACCAAGAAGCCCAAGCCCACCGCCGGCTGCATGGCCGGAAAGTGTCTCTCATGCCAGGATGACAACAACAAGCTGGAAGCTCGACAAGGCTGGTGGGACGAGGACATTCTCACCGAGACCATTTCCGAACCTGAAGAATGGCACGAAGGCGAGTACGAGTGGTGGGAGAAGATGCGCCGCGTCGCAAAGTACTACGGTCCCGGTCTGGCCATGGGAAGCAAGACGGGACACGACTCCTCGGCCTCCTGGGAAGCTTTCGGTCCCACCCCCCACGGCGGCGGCGCCGGTCCCGTCTGGGGCTGTACCATCATCGCCTCCTTTTCCCCCGAGGGCGTCTACGCCAACCACCTGTGGGAGATTCCCAACTTCAACATCCCGCCTGATGAAGAGAAGTACTTCAAGGTCGAGAAGGGCTACCGAGAGCCCTACTACTTTGAGCAGAACGTCAACCGCTTCCTTCAGTATGGCTCGCTCGACACGCCCAAGCAGAAGGAATATCCCGCGCTGTGCCCGATGAACCTCCCCGGCGGTCCCCTCTACGGCGATAACTACCAATTCTTCCGCACAATCATGTTCGTTCCCATCGAGACGACGGGCAAGATGTACTACGCTCACCAAAACTCCATGATCATGTCGATTCTCACCGAGAAGTGCAAGATTGACAAGAAGTACATCACCATTTACGGGTACGAACCCAAAGAAGTGCTCGACAAGGACTTCCAGTACGATTTGGGCCGCGCCACACCCCCTGCCGACCGCCGCGCCTCGAACCCCTGGGACGGCCTCTTCAGCTGGCAGTACACGCCCAAGGGCCCCAGTGGCAAGAAGGAGCTCGTGGTTCGCTTCGAGAAGAGTATCATCCACCGAGATGCCTGGTGCGGAGACGGACTTGTCACGCAGCCGGAGGCCCCCGTCCGGTTTGACCTCAGACCGAGTCCCCCTCGCGATCCGAACCAGGATACGACTCGTCCTTCCGCTAACAATTCTCCCCCCCCTTCCGACGACGAAGATACTCCCCGCCCGTCCGACACTGGTACCCCTCGCCCTCCAGCAAAGAAGCTCAAGCTCAGACAAGATGAAGGAACCTGCCCACGCATGATCGCCTGCGGTCTCGGCTCTCCCAAGTTGAGCGTGTGCGACTACAAGAAGTTCCCTCCCCCGCCCCTCGAAGGTCCCTCGCGCCTCAAGCCCCGAGCACCCCCTTCCAACGACCCCGCCAAGGGCCCGATTCAGGCGGAGATAGATCTCGAATCAGAGATCATGATCGAGCCCAAGGACTCCATCGGCGGTGAGCGATGGTGGTACACCCGCATGCGCCATGTCGTCGACGAGCGAGGCCCAGGCTACGGCGGCGTCACCAACGTCCCGGAGATCTGGTCCACGAGTTCCATGGTCAGGTTCAACCAAGAGGTCGACGGCACGTACACGAACAGGCCGCGCTTTGGCGGCTCCGGACCCGTCTGGGGCTGCACCGCCGTGGTCGTCGCGTCCCCGGCCGGCGTCTGGACCAGTCACATATGGGAGATTCCCACCTTCAGCCTGGGTGCGGAGTTCGGCAGCGGCGACACGACCGAGTGGGCCAGGATCTACCCAAGATCGCAGATTGAGTACTTTGGAGAAGGCGTCGTGGACTTCCTCTCCTGGGGCAACAATCGCGGCTCCTACAGGCAGCTCAAGGACGGCAAGGTCCCCACGCGCAACCCGGGCTTCGTCGAGTTCGCGGCAAAGAACTCGGGCGAGCCCTTTGACGTCAAGACCAAGACGTGGCTCTGGGCCGGCATCATCACCCGCGCTCACAAGGACATGAGGGGCCCTTCCTTGCAGTATCAGGACTCGGCGATGCGGACAGCGTATAGCTGGCAGGTGGAGCAGATTCAAAACATCTTGAAGCAGAAGCTGGGCATCAACGACAGAGACTTTGTCAAGATCTTCACGTACGCGCCACGCCCGAACATGGCGCAAAACAACCCCGGCATGCCGCCCGAGTCCGGCCTCGTCAACTGGCAATATCACCCCTCGCACGTTGAGGAGGGCACGAAGCACTCGGAGAGGAAGCTGCGCATTCGGTTCGAGAAGCACGTCATCTTTGAGAAGACGTGGTGCGGTTCTGGCAACAAGGTTATCATCGCAGACGGATCCACCAAGCCGCCTCCGCCTCCGCCCCCGTCGAAGCACCGTCGTCAGGAAGATGAAGGTGGTGAGGTCGAGGCCTGTCTGTTGGCGCATAACTCTTTGTCAGCTGCCGCTTCCGCGTCTTCCGTTGCCGCCTCGGCCGCCTCCTTGCTTCCGCGCCCTACCCAGATGTGTACCGCCGACGCCCAGTGCGGCTCTCTTGCATGCCCTCAGCCCCGGTTCGGTGCCTGCTTGTATGGTGCTTGTCGATGTGTCCTCTCCGAGAGCCTCAGCTACACCAAGACTCCAGCCACTCCGGTGCCTGGGATGTACACCAACACTGCGTTGCCTGTGAACTACACATCCCCGACAAACCTCATCACGTTGTCCACAGACTCCCCGACAAGCAGCATCTCTTCCAATGGTTCTACTTCAAGAACCTCCTGGACTGGCGATAACGATTGGTTATTCCCCACAGCCACCAAGAACGGTTCTTCTTCCACAGCCTCCGCGCTGTTCACCGTCACCCTCTCGGCCTGGGACCCCTCCCAGACCTCCATCATCGGCTGCAACACGACCCAGGACTGCTCTTCCCTCCCCTGTGGTAGTAACCAGACATACGCTTGTATCACTCAGGGCGCGAATCCCAAGCCAACCTGCCGCTGCGTCAACCGCCCCAAGCTCTTCGAGCCCTGCACCGCGCCAGCAGACTGCGAACACCTGAAGTGCGACGCAAACCACTTCTCCGCCTGTCGCCCGCTCATTGACTTCCCCGGAGCAGACCCCATCTGTCTATGCGATGCCCTCACCCTCAAGCCGGGCGCCTTCTGCACAGTCGACTCCCACTGCGACGGCCTCCCCTGCGACGGCACCAAGAACCGCCGCGGCAAGTGCATCAAGCCTACCTCAGACGACACCGGCGGTGTCGGCCTCTCGGGCGGCTGCCAGTGCGACTACTACCAATCCGAAGGCGTCGGCTGCGCCTCGCACGACGACTGCTCCACGATCCGCTGCTTCGAAGACAAGCCCTACAAGTCCTGCACCATCCCCGACGGCCCCCTCGACAAGGAAGCCAACTTCTGCGCCTGTGCCGCCGAGAAGCCTCCCCGCCGTCTCGCCGAGGGCGACAAGTGTACCGCGCACAAGGAGTGCGCCACGATCGGGTGCACAGAGTACGAGGTCTCGGTCTGCGAGAAGGACACGTGCCGCTGCCGCTCCTTCATGTGCAGTGGCAGCCGGGACTGCGACTCGAGCGCGCTCGACTGTGCTGGCAAGGGGAACCTGCTGTGCGGTGAGAAGGGTATGTGCGAGTGTAAGCCCTGCACTGAGAACTGGAAGGGCTTGACTTGTTTGGTGGATTCGGATTGCAACCACTGCTGCAACCGCGGGACCTTGCCCAAGTGCAAGTTTACTCGTCTCGAGTTCTGGTCTGGTAATGAGTGTCAGTGTGATCTTTGGAATTAGATGGGGATCGTTTCTTGGAGGAGAGGAGGATGGCCTTTCTTTTTTCCGGTTTACGACCTATCTGAATACTGGGGAGTGCACCACACTGGAGGAAAATGAAGTCTTGGAATGATACCGAGATACCGCCCTCAAGGCAAAGATTGAGATAACGAACGAATGAGAAATTCCTCTTCAACATGATGCTGTGTGTTGGTCGGTATGGGTGGTGAACACTTGTAATATGTCAAGAACTCCCCTCGTAGGCTGGTACCGAGTCTTTCTTCGACTAAGTGATTGACCTTGAACAAAATTAATCGTAATCCAATGACCTTGAAAAAGGTGTCTTCAAAGCTAAGGGTTTGGACTCGAAAGAGTGAGAGCCACTCAGCAACTTGACTACATGGCATCATCAAGATGGCTCTCATTATGACCTCGAACCTTTCATCTATGGATCGTCCAAGCTTGAGTTAACTCTCCAGTAAATGTGATATATGGTCAAGTCATATTCTTGAAGCAAGGCCTTGCAATAGCAATGGATCAATAGGCTCAGCAATGGGTACTGCGAAACCGCAAGTCGACAATGCGGATTGTGTAGCTCTCTGGAATTACATGAAGCTTTCAGAAATCTGATGTAGCTGTAAATTGCAATGATTTCTCTCCGGTTCTGTCAAGATGATGTTTGTATCGCCTTATATATAGTACAAGAAAAAGAAACATTGCATTTGAAAGCAATATCTTGACATTCAAATTATTTCCAATGCCTTGAATTAGGCCATCACTTTTACAACCTGTTAAAATCGTCTTCATTTTAGAACTCAACTCTATCCGTTCAAAACTCATTTCAATCGAACTAGGAACAAGATATTGACACGCCCAGACTAAAATGCTTCTGTAATAATGCAAGTTCATAATCCGTGATGGTTCAATGTCTCTATTACTATGAAAAGTCGTGAGCCGGATTCGCCCCTTTGTGAGGGCAAGTTCCCTCATCTGCAATTCCCAAACGCCTTTCTTAGTGTTGTCATGACCCATGATTCATTCACAATAATCTCATCGCTAGCAATGTCTTGAATAAGGAAACATCCGCCTCCACTGTCGACGGTTCTCAGGGCTTCACGCCAGAGCTCGCCGCACTCTCACCAACCTGCACCTCCTCATCAGGCACACCAACAGCAACACTGCTCGCGACGCTCATAGCCGTCAAAGACCGCTCCCTCTCACCTCCAGGACGTCTGCTGGAGCCGGCTATACCAGCACCTCCAGTAGTGACGCCAACGCTGGTGGCATCCGCCGCAGCCGCAGCTGAAGCATTTGCGCTGCTCGTACTCTCGCTCCGCTCCCTTCCAGCGGCGGCGGTCTTCTCCCTGACCATCTTCTCCAGATCTCGAATCCTCTGCTTCAGCACCTCGTTCTCCTGCTTGGCCTTCTCTAGTTCCTGTCGGTGCAATGCTGTCTCCTCGTACCGCGACGTCGTGGTCATTAGGCCGGGCGAAAGCTGCGCCTCGCTGCCGCCGGGCGTGGCGGCGACCGAGGTGTTACCGGTATGCTGCTGCGGCAGACGCTGCTGCTGGAAGTATGTCAGGCCACTGGTGCTGGTCGGGTCCAGATAGTGTTGCGACGGTGCCGGCGAGGACGATAAGCTGTGACGGGAGGCCACGCTGTCTTGGCGACCCGGTTGTGGGGGCCGGGCGATGGGGATGGACATGGTGGATGCGGCGGCTGAGCCCGCTACGGCGGTTTGGCTTCGGGTGCTGGCGTTGGACGCGGTGCGGTGGTGTCGGCGGGAGCTGTTGGACGGGACGGCGGGGGTGGAGAAAGCGGCGCCGGAGAGGAGATGGGTGTCGGGTGCTTCGGTCGTGTTCGAGGCTGATGTCGAAGAGGCGTTGGATGCCACGGAGGCGTTCTGCGCTGTTCGAAGAAGTTGGAGCTCTCGTGTGAGGCGGTTCACCTATCACTCGTGGTTAGCCTTTGGTATTCCTGGAGCGTGTAAGTCTGCCTGGCGCACCACTGCCTCTTGCTCTTTTTCCAACTGCATGTGAAGATCGGACGCGGTGATGGGTCGCGGGTGACGGATGGGGCCTGGGCCGGAGACAGAGGGCTCAGGGAAGGCTGGCGGCGATGCTGCTACTGCTGGAGCCATCGGTGGAGATCCTACGGGAGGGTTGGAGGGCGGATGGTTGACTGTGTTCTGGTTTGACGGAAGGATGTTGAGGGCCGAGGAGTCGGAAGATTGCGCTGGAAGTGGAGGAGGCGGCATCTGATGAGAAGAAGAGCGCCGCGAGGTGCTATGAGGATGTGGCGAGGCCGGAACAGAGTTGAGGTCGGGCATCGTGACTGAAGGTGAGGTTGGTGATGTTGGTGATGGGTGTTGCTGTAATTCGACCGCTGATGCGAAGCTGATGCGAGAATGAAGCTTCTGTCTGGTAAGGAGTTGCGTGATAATAGCTGCGATATAGCTCAAACGCGTGATTGTTTGTTGCTTTGTTTGGTGGTCGCGGTCAACACGTCCTAGGTCGTCCAATCTCGCAACAGACTGTTTATTTGTCTGGGTTGCTTGGGTTTGGAGCTCCGTCATGCTTCATGCTCCCATTCATGCGTCGTTGCCCCACACACGGCCCCGCGATAAGGTGAGGTCAAGCCACAACCCCGCTTCTGCCACAATGGTGAAAGCCACCAAGTCCAGCCACAATATCTAGCTATCTTATCAATTCGTATCTACCTTATGTAATCTCACTCACTGAGGAACATTGGTTTCTCCTCCGCCGTGGACGCGGGTCCCATCGGCTGCCGTTGTCCCGTCCCAGTGACGCACGTTCCGCCCGTCTCTCCCTCTCCCTGTCACACTCAACTCTCACAACCGCCCCCGATCTACCACCATTGCGATCCGACGTTGTATTTCCGTGCGTGGTGCAAACTCTATGCGGCCCGGGTGTTACAGTTGAAATCCCATCTACCGCGAATAGCCTTACCAACGACAACATGCATTTCCGGAATGCACATGTTCGACTTCTGTGCGAATACAACCTCGCCGCCAACATCACATCAGCTCGAGATGGCCAGCGACACATGCCTTCGACGACAACGATCAAGATGGAGGGCAAAACCCAGCATGGCAATCCTCAACGCCGCCTAGTTCGAATTTGAGAGTTCTGGTTACAAGCTCTACTACGACCAGCAATAGCACCACCACAGCACCACCACACCAGAATCAAACGTTCAAGCGCCACACTCAGCCATCTTTCTGCCTGCCGGCCTGAACTCTCTGGTGGAGAAGTCTTCTGTTATCCTGGATCCGACTGCAATAACGGCATTACCCTTACACTTATTGTGGACGAAACACGGAGACAAGGTTGATAACGGAGTGTTTTCCACCGTTTTCTCGCAGATCACCCGCCGTTTTGCCAAATGTGGCTGCCTTCCTAGCGTCGGCGCCACACTCTTCCCCGCAGCTGCCCCGCTCCTGACGTTGTATGGGCCAAGCGCCCCTTGCGACTCCGTTCTCACCCCCTGACGACGGCACAGACGGCAGGATGGTTGGACGACCATGCAAAGAGATGCTATTCACCTTCGGCGCTTTTCCTCCGGACGTCTCGGGTATGCCACGCGTCCCCTGTCAACAGAGCTTCCCCCTCCCAAGCGCAATCTCTCCCCCGTCACTCATTGTCCAGTTCGAGCGGGCAGTTTGGTCATAGCTCCAGCGATGATCTCACCTCTGGGCAGCTTCTTTCGCTTCAGTCGGAAAGGAGGTCGGTTAACGACAGCGTTTGTGCAACGGCGGACACACAACGCTAATCAAAGTCGCTCAACGCTTGCGACTTTGACCGGTCACACAATCCCATTATTCTGGCACGATTGTCTTACCAGACGTCGTCCGAACAGAGTCTACCAACCGTTCTTGCCTTTTGGAACTGCACCCACCCGACGACCACTCTTCCCGCCAAGCTTGGCTTCCCGCCAAGCTTGGCTTCCCGCCATAACGTGCCCAAATATGATCGATCCCGCGGATACGACGCGGCGGCGGCGAAAAGCGGTACGGGACACGACTCAAAAATATGGAGCAGAATCTCTGCCATCGGTCTAGATCATTGCGGGTCATCCGTTGAGTACATGAGTACCGTCCTTCTGGCCCAGCCGCAGTGCCTCTTCCGTTCCCCTGGGGAGCCTGGGAGGGGGTGGCCTGCGATCGCCCGCTGTCAACATCGTGAGGAACTCGCAAAAAACAGGTTTTATCCCCTGCACCTGCTTCTGCCCGGTGGACACCTGATGAGGCTGAAATGTTTCATCATTGGAACTCGACCGCATTGGCACTTCACTCTTACTGCATTGTGATGCTGCACTCGGCCAACCTCGCGGATCGGGTAACGTGAATGGGCTTTGGGCAGGCGCGGTTTGCCATCCTCGTGATGTCGATGATGCGGGAGCGCACGCATCGGGTACGAGCACCGCATATTGACCGGGACCACACCAGTCACACCTTGAAGATATTCACCGGTAACTGACCCTCTCACCACGGCCGACGGGTGCGAATCCTCGCATATTCGTCCACGGGCATGATACGAGACTCGCCAAAATGCAGGTCGCCGTATTGGCCCACGGCCCCTGCTAGTCAAGACAATCTTCACCGTTCACGATACTCAGAGTAGTAGCTCACTTCACTGTTTGACACTTGACGGAATGGTAAACCAGAATCTAACGGACGGTACACACTCTCAGGTCATCCACTGGATTCCGCAATGGAAGTTCCAGCAATCTATGTATACTCCGTACTGTTCGGAAGGTTGGACTAGCTCATCGAATGTGGAGAATAGAAGACGACGAACACCTGTCAAAGTGGGTTCATAAAAATCTCATTTCGGCGGCTAAAATTACACTGGGGACCAGATCGTATCCGCCGCTAAGTCTGACAAGCTCGATTCGCTGTGGGACGTATTGGCACACCGACAAACTTCCCCATCCGAGAATAACACCGTCTTCTAAACGGAGACTAGCAAGCAAACACGCACGAAGCGGTCTCGCGTTCTGTAAGAATGAACAAAGAAAACTCGTTAACAAAAAATCCTATACCCGCTTACGCCTCTCCCTCTCTGCAGAAAGCTTTTCGCCTTTATGCCGTTAAAATTTGTGGTATGTTGAAACATTTCGATCGTAATGACTGATTTCGATGCTGGACACTCCCGCTTCCGCTGTCGAAGAGCAGGGGGAGTGCTTGTCGTGGTAGACGCGATTACCCATCTCTACATCATGTCGCTATGCAGTTAGCCTTGTGGACAAGGAATTCGAATCTTTTTCGAACGCAAAGATGACGTAAAGAGAATGCCCAGAGCGTTGAGCGGCCCTTGTTGGTTTCGGGTCTGTGGTGGTTGTCGACGTGCTTTTTTACATTGATCTAGGGAGAAACCGTCGCGGTCAGTCTCTCCTAAACCGCTTTCGCTCGGGTCTGATGGCCGAGGGGTACACGGATGCCGCATCTCAAAAAACGGTCGACGGACTGCGCACGAACTTTCGTGCTACTGCCTCGCCTGCCGAGATGCACCACCGACCTCGGCCCAGAAGAATTGTGGAGGTGTTTGTGTGTAGGATAGGGAACAACCGTTTCCTATCCTCTCCCACAGTTTGCCAGCTCTCGTCAAAAAGACAAAGGAAAAACAACGGAGACTGGACTTGAGAAGTATTCTGGCTGACTCGCCGCTGCGAACACTGCCCCCCCAGCGAGGCCCGAAAATCGGTCCCCACACGGAAAACGGTGATGGCATTACGTGACAGAGTTCGACAGCAGGTAGAAGCGCAGTGGGCAGCAAACGCAGAAAATCTGAATCGCGGACACTACTGCAGATTTGGGGTAACAAAGCATTGACCAACAAGAAGAGAGGGAAAAAGATCCAGAGAAAAGACATAATCAACCGTGAACAGAGAGGAAAAGAGGGAATACTCACAGCAATGCCAGCGTCAAATCACCGTGGATCTTGGCCTTGAGCGTAATCTCAATATCCAAGTTCAGGTCAAGCCTCAGCTTGAGCGGGTTCTTGCCCGCGCCGCCGCCGCCGCCCTGCATCTGCTGCTGCTGCTGTTGCTGCATCATCATCTGCTGTTGTTGCTGCTGCTGCATCTGCTGCTGGCGCTGGCGCTGCATCATCTGCTGGTTCTGGTTGCCGCCCTTTTGCGCAGTCGTGTAGTTGCCACCGTCGTCCTCTTCTTCCTCCTCTTGGGAGTCGTAGTCCTCATCATCGTCGTACTCGCCTTCGTCTTGCGAGTCGCCAGAGTAGTACTCGTCGTCGTCGTAGACCTCGCCGTCCTCGCCTTCTTCAAACTCCTCGTCGTCGTCGTAGTACTCGCCCTCACCTTCCTCGTCGTCTTGGAGTTCAGTGGGCTCCTCGAGGTCAGCTTCTCGTTCTGTGCGGCCAGAGTCGCGGGAGCGTACCTTTGCGGGCTCTGCTTGCTCCTGCTCCTTGCCTCCTACGGCGGGCTTCTTGTCGTTGTCGACAACGGACTCTGGCTCCGCTTCGTCTTCGACGCCGGCCTGGTTTGACGAGGCCTGCTTCTTGTCCGTGGTCTCTTGCCCAACGGGCTTTTGCTCTTCCGTCTCAGGCTTCTTGTCTTTTGACTGGGTGTCGGCGCCGGCGGCAGCATCTTCGGGCTTCACGTCGTCGCCGGGCTTCTTCTCATCTTCTTGTTGTGTCTTGTCGTCCGTCTTGGCAGCCGCGTCTTCCGGCTTACTATCTTCGGCCTTCTTCTCATCGGTGGTGGGGGCACCCTCGCCTTCTGCGGGGTTACCGAACTCCCCGACCGGTGTGGTACCTTCGGGCTTCTGCTCTTCCGTCTTTTGGTCTAGGGAAGACTGCTGCTGCTCCTCAGGCTTCGTCTCCTCGGGCTTGCTGCTATTGCCCGGCTGGTTCTGGTTGCCGGCGGCGCCTTGGCCTTGGCCCTTCTAGAGGAACTCACCATTAACACCGTGACTTACAGTGAGAGTGTATCGTAGTGGATGAGCGGCTTACCTTGTTCTTGTTTCTGGCCATTGTGTCCGAGTCCATTAATCTGACGGGGGTGGTTTATTGATATGTGGAAATGAGAACCTCTCAATCGCCCTTTCAGTGAGGTTTCTCGAGTGAAGCTATTCAGATGGGGTGTGAGTTGAATTTGGTGGTCGCGGTGTAGTAGGCGTTTAGCTCAATGTGTTTAGATATCTCCCCCCTTCCAATAAAGTGAAAAGAGATCAGAGTGAGTTTGTTCAATGAATATGGGAATCTTTTTCAAAATTGGAAAGAAAAAAAAGGTCATCTAAGAAGATTGGGGGAAAGCTAGGTACACAGGTTGGTATAAGTGAAATCGGATGCCATGAGAATCAACAGCATCATTACCTCACACCCCTCCCCCCTCAACGCCATCAAACAGGAATTTCTGCACAGGGACACAGGGACACTGGACAGCGAGGCTGAACCGCAATCCGGATCTTCGTCTCTTGTGACGCAATAGGGTGTGAATGTGGGAACCACGGGCTTACACACACCTACGCACTACCTACTCCCTACACGGGGATGGGTGGGAAAGGAGGACCCGGTGAACAGGCAACGTTGGCACAAAAGAAGGGGACCCAGCAAAAAGTTGGCCAAAGAAAAAAAAAAAAGTGGCATGGGCGGGTGGGAGTGAGACTCGAGAGAGGCAACGGGTTACAATCGAATGAGGTCTGGACCTTCGCGAGACCCAGGTTGGCCTCTGACTTCCGAGGGGAGAATGTCACTGTTGGCAGATAATACTGGGGAAACGGTACAAGGGGAGGGACGTGTACCTCCTGGCAAACACGTGTATAGACTTGGACCCGCCGCTGTGATATCACATTCGATACAGGTTTTGGATGAGAATCAAGATTTTTGATCTTCTGCTTCGGGGGAGCAGCGGCTGTCCGAACTCCCTCACCTGTGGTAAAGCTCACCGTATGCTGGCACCTGGTACGGGAAGAGCAGCGAGCAGGCACGTAGGCGACTTAAACTGCAGCCAGCCCGTCCTTCCCGATCGACAGGGTCCCTAGACACAAGAAGAGAGGGGGCGTGTAAGAGGTCCTTTGGCATAAGGCGATAAAGCAGTCTAGCAATAACGGTAGACAAGCACCAACTATGCGAGAGGACCAACAAAACAGAATGAGGATTGAGAGAGTGACGTCGACGGGCTGGGACCCGAAATGCGTGCTTGAGCCGTGGTTGGTCGAAACTCAGCACTCTGCTGCGTTGCGAGCAAAGAGCTTCGGGAGCTACCCCGGTCGATCATGTTGGAAAAGTCTATGAACCTAGCGTGAGTGAAGGATGGGGAGGGATCTGGAGTCAAAGCAGACTAAGCCCGAGTGTAATCCTCTCGAGAGAATGACGTCGATGGGGTGTGAATGTATTGCACTTTAAAGAGGATTCGTAAAATGTATCAAAGTATCGAACCGCAAAAAAAGAAATGGAGTATGCAGAGAACAGCGAACGGTCTAGACATGCATATTGTGGACCACACCAAACGTGAGCATTGGGTGTGGGCTGACCCCAGACAGGGGTACCCGAAACGGGCATCTCGATCCAGAATGACTTCCACTTCTCTTCTCGTCCAGGCGCTGGGTGCATGTGGCCCGCAGACTTTTGTGAAGAAGAGTGAGAGAGAGCCTGAGAGAGGAGAAGGAGAGGGATATTCGATGCCTGACCGTACCGTGCCGTGACCGCTAGACCAGCCGGCCCAGACCTGCCACGCCTGCCAGCCACTCCTCGCCGCGGGGAGGAGAAGAGACGCGAGGCACAGGGCGTGCGTGAGTCTTTCGATATGATGACCACACGAACCCCATAGAACATACCCCGTAAACCTGTTTCTTCTGAGAATCCATCAAAGAAGGTCCCTCGGAAGCCCTCTGAGACAGTGACATTCCGGTATCGATCTTCAGGACTCCAGCAGCAAAGAGAGTAACTCGGCCCCGAACCACGTCCCAACGATCATTGCAAATCCGTTGATCCATACACACGCTCGCACCGGTTTGACCCCACGGCTTGGGCCAACTTGACGTTTCCGAGTCCCGACGCGACACGAAGCAGACCTCGAGTTGTGAACAGGCAACGGCGAGGCTCCAAAGAACTTTGACTTCAACTCACTTGAGCTCGTCCCTGTGCCCACTCTCACTCGAAAAGGCCAACGTCTCCCACCGCCCACAGTCACTCGCCCGGATTTTCGTCCCTTGATTCCCACTTTACCCTTCCTGCATTATTAGTCGCCCACCTCGGAAAACAAGTTCGAAACATGGTTATCGGTCTGCTCGCCATCGCCGCCATACCCACAGTCATCGGCACTGGTCAGGCCGTAAGCGCTCAGAAGAAGCAGAATGCCGCTGCCAAAGAACAGGCCAAGTTCAGCCTCACGGCGACAATGACCATTGACGGCAAGCAAGAAGAGTGCCCATGTATCGTTGTTGACAACAAGGTGAGCAAAGCCCACAAACCAACAGCCAACAGCCCACATCCAACGCCCTTCACACTCCCTCCGACTTCCCTCTCGATCGCCAATCGACCCCCGTTCCCGCGTCTGCAGACATCTGCATGCTCTTTCTCTTTTTCCTTGCTTTTCTCTTTTCCCCGTTACCCTTTGCGAGGGTTGGCACACCCACTCGGCCAACCTCGCCGCGTGTTTTGACTTACACTAGCTCCCTCGCCAACTTGGAAACCTTGCGACGCATCTCAGTTGGGCTAACACGCACATCCTCCCCCGCAGATATGGATAAGTCATAGTCTGGCACCGGCTCCAGGGCACAAGTTCTCAGGGTATTACTTCAACTACCCCAGCGAACCACCAATGCGCGCCTTGGTATCAACGATAGCGGAAGACCCGCCCATGTTGAACTGGATTTACGTCGACGCTGACAGCAGAGCACTCCGCCACGGGGGCCGCAAAGATACCCTAGGCCATGTTATAGGACCTTGGGGCTGGACTGACGATGAGAGGTATCTCTCACTCAGAGGAAGCGGGCTCGGCTTCGTAGCCGTACTGGAGGAGGACGGCAGGTGGGCTGCATATTGGGATCCGGATGGGCGGTTGCGGGAGGGCTATGATCCCGAGGACTGTATGGAGATAGCTCTCAGGCGGCAGATGGCGCTAGGCATTGAAAGCGCCTACGTGAAAGGATAGGCGAGCCAGATCATCGAGAAGGATAAACTCAGTGTGTGTCAAATTTTGGAACAATCCGGGGGGAATCCAGGAGTCTCGGAGCTTTGGGGGGAACGTGCAAATAGAACAGGTCTCTAGGCGTTCTGCAGGTTGCAAGGATAGGAATAGTTGGCATCTGTAACCCGTGAGCCCGTACATCGTCAGTGCATAGCATTCAGCAAGCTTGCAAGCTCAAACCAACTTACAAGAAGCTTGTTTAGTTGCAGGAATAGAGTAATGCTGCGTCATGCCTGCATTGGCGGCACCAGTGATCGCAAGTCCGTGGTGCGAGTCTGATAATGCATGATTGGGTGCAAGCCAGCGAAAGGTGCGCGTTGAATCCGAAAAGGAACAGGGATGGCAGACACCATCTCGACCTCTTTGGTGTTTTTTGGGAGCGCCGGGATGTGTTGGGCTGGGTTGGCCGCGCTTCCTCCTCGACGGCATAGGCAGATCGGGGACGCATCGAGCATGAGACAAGACCAATGCCCCAGCGGCCCCAGTGAATCCGCCCCCCCTCCCCTCCGCACGCATGCCGCTTGGCCCTCTTCAACGTCATTTCGGTCCAGAACATCGAGAGAGTCGAGTGGTGTGACGCAAATCTAGAAGGGGTGAGAGCAGTGAGAGATGGGAATCCTGGATGCCCCAGGGTCCAACATGATCTCATCAGCTGGAAAGGGTGTAAGCTTTTACATCCTGTTTTGACCCCTTCCGGATACTGTCCGGAATCACTTATATGTTGCGTCCTCATCCAGAGTCGTTGGACAGAATCAGACTTTGAAGAGACACTCCAAACTTACCGGTAGACAAAAAGCCCTTAATATCAGTTCTCCCTTCCTTCACACCAAGGAAAGTCCATTCGCCCGTCTTTGAACCATCAACTTCATCAAACTCATCAGTCACAATGGCCTCCCCCCGCGAGAAGAACAACACTAAGTACGCCTCCGAAGATGAGACCTCGGAAGCACCCAGCGAGCAGCAGAAGCCTCAGCGCCGTCAGCGCCCGCAACGCAGGCAGATGCAGAGACGCCAGCAGCAATCAAGTGGCCCTCTTGACAACCTCGGTGGCATTGGTGATGTTGGCGGCGTGACCAACGGCGTGCAGAACACACTAGGCAACGTTGCTGGTGGTGCGTTGCAACAGCAAGGCGGCGGTGGTGGTGACAAGAGCGACACCCTTCGGTTGCGTCTTGATCTCAACCTCGACATTGAGATCACGCTGAAGGCACGCATTCACGGTGACCTCGAGCTGGCTCTCTTGTAAGTACCACTCATTTCTCTATCTTCCCCCTCACCCTCCACAGTTACGGCCCTCCCTCTTGTCTGCGCTAGGTAGAGCTCCGATTCGTCCTCCCTTCTTATTCGCAGGCAAGCACGGGCTAGTTAGTAGCTTGTAGCCAAGTTCAAGATGGGCTAATGGGCTTTACCTCGTCTTTTAATCAGGAACTGAGAGACGTTTTCCACAGGGACCAATCTTAAAACGACATTCTTATCGTCGAATTTCTTTACAACACGGAGTCGCGGGTCTGAACAGTGGGCGAAATGCTTTTCGACCCAGTCTGATGGAATGTGTGGGTTTCTTTTTTTGTCGCCCGCTTTTACAGCCCAACCGTAAAAAGAAACGGTTGGGCCAGCAAGGGTTCGAGGAGTTGGTGGACGGATGGGATATCGGGATCCATCTGCCGCGTGTATTATGAAGGATTTGTGCATCATCGACATCATGAGATACGGACGCTATTTCGGGAAGTTTTATGGGTATCCTATTCGACGTTAGCCAAAGCATTCTGAACAGTTTCTTTTAACGAATGATACTTGACCAAGACCAATCAAATGATGAGATGCTGCAGCCATCGGTGACAAGCTCCCATACACACGCCCTCACCTTCCCTCAACTTACCTCACTCATATCTCAGTATGCTGACACTCCCCCCATACTCAAGGGACATATCCTACAGGGCCTGAGAACGCCAATGATCCCAAGCCTCGATAGAACTGCGAATCAACTCTGTTGACAGACTTAGCGCGTGTCGTTGGTTTCAGCACACCATCAATGCCCTCAGCCACCCGCTAACTGCCAAGCTCGTGTGGAGTAGCGTCGAAAAAACAGGCAGAGCCATGTGTTGTGACATCCGCCGTCAAGCATGCCAAGGGGCGGAGACGGTGGCCAGCAACCGTTTGTAGCGCCAATTTCCACTAGCCTCCGTCTGTTTCACGCTTCACGTCTGGCGCCGTTGATCTCGGTGACGGGGCAAATCTCCAATGCGACGGTGGGGTGCTCTCCACCCACCCAACCAGCACAGTCAACAGTGTGGTTGCCCATTCCTTCCAGAGGCTAGTGTCATCGGGAGCGAATTACGAAGGCGTGGGAGTGTCGGCTGGAGGACCTGGAAGAAGTGGCTGGATACACAGCTGGAAAGCGACGGCGCCAGAGACTACTGCAGACAATACTCGTTGTGCCTTGCTTTCCATGCGTCGTTGCTCCTGGGCTTAACTAGCGTTAGTTTATTCTGCCCAGAGACAACGCATTCAAAATTTCAATGTCCTGACGGGATCATGCTGGGATCCTGACTTCATTTCGCGTCGTCAAAAGTGCTCACCGAGACATGGAGATAGAGGGAAAAAGGAAGAAAGAACCTTGGAGTTTGGCTGGCCGATGTCAATGGTCAAGCCACAGAGCGGCTTCGGCCCTCCCTGTCCGTCCAATGTTGCCGCAGCGAAGCAGCCACATGATGCGATGTAACTCAGGCCCAGTATTGAGTTGGTGTGTGAGTGAGTCGTCTTTTTTGGTCGCCCGCCGCCAAATGTAACGGTGGAACGGCCCCCCCTTGCTCCCCTCTCAAAGTCTCCCCACCTCATATCCGTAAGAAGGCCCGGTAAACGGTATCCACAGTACCGTCTCGACTCTGTGTGGCGGAGACACTCGCAATCGTACGGAGACGGTCGAAAAACGCTAGACGTGCAGGGTAACCGTGGCTGAACGGGAAATTTTTGCGTCGCATCCCGGCGCATCGGGTGGGAGCATCAGCCACTCACGTTCAACGTCGTCCTGGTCGCTGTGAAAATGTCAGTCAAGCGATCTTCACCAGTCTCAATCGTCAAGCCACCTGCCGATAAACGTATCGCGCCGATCGTACTGCCTCCGTCTCATTTCCAACGGTCTGGACTCTTGTCGGCTTTCTTTTTCTTCGCCTCTTTGCGTCTCATTGCCTCTTCAGGCTGCCATCGAGATCATCCTTCGCCAGCCTGTGTCGGTTGTGGCGTTGATGGCACGCGGCCTTCGTCCATTGACAAACTCGAGACGTCTCTGAAGGTCTGCTGAAGCTGTTCGGGCATGAGGACCAACCCGAGCTTCTGATGAAGCTGATTCTTCCCACCAAGTGCCCTTTGAACAATCATGAGCCACATCTGAACTCTGAGTGTTTCGGCTGGGTCAATGTCAAGAGCCTTTTCCAGAGTCTGTGGTCGGTGTGTGGTCGGTAAGCTCGAAGCTTCCTATGGGTCAACTGAGTACCCCCGGACTGCCATCAACCCAGCTGAGATAGCGTCGACGCACGTGTATGAATGTCCAGGCTCATGCTCACTCACCGTGCTCTTCAGCAACAGTTGACGGCTAGCCGTGCGTTCCGTCCGTACAGTAGCTCAGGCGCCAGCCTAACCATTCAGCACCACGGCCGTTCGCACAGTCGTTCGTGTTTCGAAGGAAAACAGGCTTTTCCAGACCTTGTTGGACCTTTTGCTTCCAATCTCAGTGCTCTTTCGGCGCCATCTTCGGAGTCTTGCCTCGTTCCCATTCTGCCATCTTCACCACCCGCCAACGATCCCTTCCTCTCGTGCTTCTTTGCATGCCGTTTCCGAAGCACCCGGTGGAGACATTTGCGTGTATCTGGAGACACTGTGGAGTCAACAGATCTCGGTTCGACAAGTCCTTGAACAGTCCCATCCTTGCACAGCAAGCCTGGCAAGGAGTCAACGTGAACCGTCGCCCCGTTCGCCAGTTCTGGAACCCCAAGGTTGCCCCAGTTGCCAGTCTCGGCAGACACAAGACAGAATCCACTCTCGATCTCATCGTTGACCTGACGTCACAACGACTCAGCCAACCCCCTTCTGCCTTGCAGGCCTTGCAGAACCGCTGCCCGCGCCCCGCGAGCAATCAGAAAACCTCTGCCCGCGTGTATCGACCAAGGGGTGCACCGAGAGAAACGCACTCACGCGCACTCGACAGCAACACCGAACACCGTCCCTCCTCACACCTCACTTTCTCTCTCAACCGCCGCCCAGACTCTCTGAAGCAAGCAAGCAAGCAGGTCGGTCGATCGATCCTCAGGTGGGTTGCCGGCTCTCCATTCCTTTACAGCTGGCGGTCCTGGCCTCGCTTCCCTTCCCTCCCCTTTCCCCTCTCTTTGAAAGCAAGGCCTAGCTGACGCGGAACATCCTTCTTCTCCCACAGAATCATCCAATGATGACGGCGTCCGCTCCTGCTCAGCAGACTCCACTCCAAACTCTCCGCGACGAACCCGACAGCCCTGCCTCGAAGCCGCCTGTACAGCAATCTATGCAAAGTCCTGTACCTGCGCGCCCGGAATCCTCGTCGCACACTATGCACCATACCGAGCCACGACCTGCGGCTGGAGCCAGCGATCATGATCATACTTCCCGGCACGATGAGTATGAGGTTGTCGAGGTCGAGGATGGACAGGCTGGGGTGGAAGAGGCGCCCAAAGCCACCTTCTCACGCCCGCCTCTGCCTCGTCTGAACTCCCAGTCGCGGGCAGCTTCCTCGCCGGCGCCATTCCATGAAACCAATCCTCCGGAGTATCCTCATCGACAGGTTAGCTACACGAGCACCCCACAACCAGAGCAAGGCGGGCCTGTCCACCTGCAGGGCTCGCGGGAGATACCTATCCCAATGAGGCCATCGTCTACACAATACCAAACGGGTCCCGAGGCATCAACACCGCCGACAACCGAGACCACAGACAATGGCATAGACGAGGGCTCGCAAGATGCCAAATCATCGTCGCAAGGCAACACCCCGAAGCCACAAGAAAAGAATGCCCCGATCGCGATCCCAAAGGTCACACCTCTGTCTTCAGACCTTAGGTTGCCCCCAAACCTTGCTGAGCTAGCGCAAGGTCTGGATGGCAAGTACGTTGATGAGTTTGGAAACATTTTGGACTGGAATGGTCAAGTGCTTGGACGTGTGGAAGGTGACCTGCCGTCCATGATCGGACGACCAGTCTCAGTAACGGGCGAGATCTTCAGCGAAGACGGCGAGGTGGTCGGTTACGTAGCGGAGAACGATACCATTCCACCAACGCCTCCGTCTCCTAAGCCCATTGAAGGCATGGGAGACGGACTGAAGGTGGACCACTTGGGGAACATCCTCGACAAGCATAACAATGTCGTCGGTCATTTTGACGGCGCTCCTCTGGCAAAGTCTGTTCAGCAGACAGGCCAGTCGAGTAGCTCAAACCAGTCCAGCAATCCTCGACCCGGTTACATGCCCGACACGCATACTAGCTGCCCTCAATGTACTGCTCATCGACAGTCTAAGCCATCAGCTGATACTCCCAGCCCGTCCGAGATATTCATGGACGTCAAGTCAACCAATGATGGTATTCAGCTCATCATCAAGATCCCAACTGTATTTCACGGTGGTGGGAATCCCAATATCCATATAGGAACCAGATGAGCCATGTAATGGGATTTACGTATTTTGGATGGGTTGTTGATCTTCAGGAGTTCTGGAACCAGCGGTAGATACTAGCAAGCGGCGGCGTTCAGACGGTAGTGAGATAGACATAGGCCAGGGTTTGAATCGTAGTTGCCATCCAGACAGAACTTGGCAACGAACCGTTTGCACAAACTTGTGGCTTCGAGACCCATTACCTGGCCCGATGTGTGAGGCTGAAAAGGAGAACAAGGGCGAGACTTTCGGATGCTTGCGGGCGCATAGACGCGGATGGTGATTTGGGAACTTGCAGAGCGTGACGAATAGTAGTTGATTTTTCGTGTTTCGAACAGCGTCATGACGTCCGCTGTGCATGCGAGTCCAGCCTTCATGAACTTTCGCAATCCGCATTTTGGAAAAGAAAGTTGTTGGAAGTGACCGGGGGGACTGTGTGTGGAGGAACTGACGAATGAATGATGCAGGGCAGGGAGACCCCCGGGAAGCACTAGCCACACCAACTGAGCGTCTCCAAGAAAGGTGGCCGTCGATCGATCAGGAAACCAATGGTAATTCCCCAGGCTGGCTGACTGTCACACCATACCCCAAGGTGCATCTCCCCTTCTCAAGTAAGGTTGCGTCATGATAGCTGGGATCCAGCCGTCCAAGGGCTCGGACGAGGTGTGGCTTTGCGTCATGATGGGCGACTGGCAAGCTGGCCATCCCTCCCCCCATGAAGTCACCCTGTGGCGCGAGCAAGGGCCAGAGCTTCGATAGACGAGGGAAGCTCCTCGAGCTTGAGCTCCCCTTGACGTAAGATTGGGAGCCGACGTTCAGCTGGAAACTTGATTTGCGTTGGAGGATTTGAGGTATAAGACGTCTGACCGGCAGGTCTTTGTATCGGATTTTGACTTTCCTCTCCCAATTCAATGCAATCATCTCATGAACAGCTACATTTTCTAAGATACCCTGTTAGCGCTGAGTACAACGAATTTTTATCAAGACACGAACAAGAACAACAAGAAAGAAACAATAAGAAGACAAACAATATGGTCGGAGCTGCATCCAAGTCAGGCAGCAGCATGCCCGGTGGTTGGGGAAAGGGTGAGGAGCAGAAGTCAAGTGAGTTCACTTACACACGACTCATGATGAGTCGAACACTGACCCTTCGTAGCATACTCGGTCGAGCAAGATATTCAAGACCATGGCGACAACCTCGTTGCCGGTGTCATTGGCAAGACCGGTGAGGTGGTAGACGAGACCGGCAAGACTGTCGGCAAGGTCACAGAAGGCGAGGCCGGAGAGCTTGTCGGCAACGTCGTTACCGCGACAGGCGATATCATCGGCAAGGACGGCGGCGTTATCGGCAAGGCTCTTCCCCTCGGCGAGTTGACGGAAGGGGGCGAGACCAAGGAGGGCGGTGGCTTCAGCATCATGGGCGCCACCAAGGGCGTCAAGGGCATCGTCGACACTGTCGACGGCACTGTTCAGACTGTCAACCGCACATTACCGCTTGTCGGCGACCTGACCAAGGGTATTGGTCTGGGCGAAGGCCAGGGCGGTGTGCTCGGCGGCGTCCTTGGTGGTGGTCAAGATGAGAAGGGTTCCCAAGGCGGCCTTGTCGGTAATACTCTGGGCAACGTTACCGGAGCTCTCGGCGGTCAGTCCGAGAAGGGCACATCTTCAGACAACGCCCTCGGCGGCCTGCTTGGAGGTGTTTTGGGCCAGAGCCAAAGTGGTGGCCCTCTTGGCGGCGTCCTCGGTGGCACCGAGCCATTGAACCGCGACCAGTCTGTCACCGACAAGGATGAGAAGCTCACCCAGCTTCTTGCTGAGCAGAAGGAGGAGGCAGATGACAAGGCCTCATTGACCGAGAACGCGAAGCAGAACCTCTTCGAGAACAACGAGACAACATCAGAGGTTGCCCCAATCGATCTCCAGGATGTCGAAAAGTCGCAACCCGACGTTGACGCTGATGGTAAGCTCACAACCGGCGGAGAGAACACCCAAACAGAGACTGAAGATTCCCAAGGCGCCAAGACAGACCTCACAGAACAATCGACAATCGACGGCAAGAGTGATTTGCAAGAGGTCGACGCCGAGCCCATCGAAGAGGCGACAGAGGGTGCCGAGACCGTCAAGGATGACGCGACTGAGAAGGCGGGCACTGCCCAGACTGATGCTCAGTCCCGTGTTCCAGATGACATCGCTACCCTCGACATTCCCGTCTCGCAGATTCCCGACGGTCTGAAGAGTGAGCTTCCGGAAGATATCCAGACTGCCGACATCCCCGTATCGCAGATTCCATTCGACGCTCAGTCCAAGCTTCCCACCGACCTTGTTTCCAAGCTTCCTTCGGATCTAGCCTCTCAGGTTGAGGACGCCAAGTCCGGTGCCGAGACTGCTCGTGAATCCGATGCCACTGAGGACTGGGCGAATCAGCAAAACCCCGAGGAGCAATCCGAGGTCCCCGAGGATGCTCAGACTGGCGAGTTCCCCAAGACCGAGGGTGTCACTGAGGGTGTCGAGGGCGAGGGCTTTGAGGCCATCGACGAGGGTGTGGACTCCGGTGTGGAGGGTATCGAAGATGTCGCCGAGACCGCTACTGCGAAGACTGGCGATGTTCCTGACATTGACGTCACCGCTGCTTCTGAGTCTGCTCCCAAGTCTACCATCAAGGATGATATCAAGAGCGTCCTCAGCACCATCCGCTCTGCCATTCCCGAAGACCAGCGCACCGTCTCTGTTGCCGGCGACAAGCTTCTCCAGCCATTCGAGAAGTTCCCTGGCGCCCAGGTTGACGAGGAAGGAAGGGTCGTCTTCGACGATGTTTCCATCGGTCGCATCGCCGAGGGCAACCCGGAGGAACTTGTTGGCATGACCCTCGATGCCGAGGGCAACATTGTCAACGAGCGCGGCAGCATCATTGGCAAGGCCGAGCTCAAGTCTGAGGTTGCTGAGGAGCTTCTCAAGGACACCATTGACTTCTCCATTCTGAAGGGTGCCAAGGTCAATAAGGCTGGCAACCTCGTCAACGACAAGGGTGAGGCCGTCGGTCGCATCGTCTCCGGAATCCTCAAGCACTTGGTTGGTCGCAAGGCCAACGAGCTCGGTGAGATCTGGAACGACAGCGGCAAGGTTATTGGCAAGGCCGAGCCCATTCCCGAGACTGAGCGTGAGGAGCTTAGCGAGCCTGCTCCCTTCGAGGACTTCCCTGGCGCAACCGTCGAGTCCAACGGACACGTTCTCTTTGAGGGCGACATCGTCGGTCGTGTCACTGAGGGTGACCCCAAGAAGCTCAAGGGCAAGAAGGTTGACGACGACGGTGACATTCTTGACAAGAGCGGCAATGCCATTGGCAAGGCCGAGCGTTGGGAACCCGAGTCTGAGCCTGAGCCTGAACCGGAGGTACCTGTTGACAACTCTGCCCTCGCTGGCAAGCGTGTCAACAAGGCTGGCAATGTCGTCGACAAGGACGGTACCATCTATGGCCGCATTGTCGAGGGTGACATCAAGCGCCTGATCGGTCGTATGTGCGACAAGGAAGGAAATGTCCGCAGCGAATCCGGTGACATCATCGGAAGAGCTGAGCTTGTCGCTGAGGGTGACCGTGAGGGAGCCAAGGAGGGTCCCTTCGCTGAGCTCCCTGGCTGCACTGTCGCCAAGGACGGTACCATTGTCACTCCCTCCGGGGACATTGTCGGTCGTCTTGTCCAGGGTGACGCCAAGGTTCTCTTCGGCCGCCCCATCGACGAGGATGGTGATATTCTCGACCGCAATGGCAACCTGCTCGGAAAAGCTGAGCGCTGGGAGCCCGAGGCTGCTCCCGAGAGACAGAAGGGACCTATGGAAGGCCGCAAGGTTAACCGCAGCGGCGAGGTTGTTGATGAGGATGGCGACGTGATTGGCAAGCTCACTTCTGGTGAGATTAAGGCCTGCGCCGGCAAGCCCGTCAACGAGGACAACGATGTTGTTGATTCCAAGGGACGTGTCGTCGGTCATGTCGAGCTTCTCGAGGACATTCCTGAGCCCAAGGGCCCCATGGAAGGCAAGGTTGTCAACAAGGAAGGTTTCGTCGTCAGCGACAATGGCGAGACTCTGGGTAAGCTTACCAGCGGTGAGCTCAGCATCTGCGCCGGCAAGAAGGTCAACGAGGACAACGATGTTGTTGACTCCAAGGACCGCGTTGTTGGTCACGTTACTGCCATCTCCGATCTTCCTCAGAAGAAGGGACCTATGGAGGGCCGCAAGGTCAACAAGAACGGTGAGGTCTGCGACGAAGATGGAAACATTATCGGCAGACTTACCACTGGCGAGGTCACCATTTGCTCCGGCAAGGAGGTCAACAGCGATAATGACGTTGTCGATTCCAAGGACCGTGTCGTGGGACACGTCACCCTCGTCGAGGATATCGTCGAGGAGGAGGAGACTCCCGAGGAGACCGAGGAGGAGAAGCAGGCTCGCATCGAGGCTGAGGCCGACCGCAAGTTGGCCAAGAACCTCGGTGGCTTGATTGAGCAGGGCTTGGATCGTCTCCGTCCCATTTGCAAGATGATTACGCAGAAGATTGAGGCCGCTGAGCGCCAGCCCAAGGAGGAGCGTGACGAGGAGCAGCTGGTCAAGGATGTTAAGCCTCTCATTGAGGAGGGTGGCAAGCTCTTGACTGAGTTGAACGGCAGCGTTCGTGCCTTGGACCCCGATGGACGCATCCAGCAGAACGCCAAGGCCAAGGCCCAGACTCGTGAGGCTACTCCCGAGGAACACCACCTCGCCGAGGTCCTTAAAGAGGTGAGTTTATCTCTGATACGAATATCATCATGACCTTGAATACATGCTAACGTTGATGACAGTTGACCGGTACCATCACCGAAACCGTCGAAGGTGCCAAGCGCAAGCTTGAGGACCTTCCCAAGGCAAAGGCTGAGCTCAACCCTCTCTGGGGACTTCTCACCGAGCCTTTGTTCCAGATTCTGGCTGCCGTTGGTCTTTTGCTGACTGGTGTCCTGAACCTGGTTGGTCGTCTTCTCAACGGTCTTGGCCTCGGCAAGATTGTCGATGGTCTGCTCGGAACCCTCGGTCTCAACCGCCTGCTGGATGGCCTCGGCCTCGGCAGCTTGACCAAGGCTCTTGGTGGCGGCAAGAAGAAATGAGCGCATCTAATGATTACATGATTTGTTGTACTCGCGCGGTGGATCTATCGGATACTGTTTTGACGATGGTTTACGGACATGTAATTTCTTTGGCGTGTCATTTGTACGGCTTTTCGGGGCTTTCTAGCAAAAATGTTTGGATCTGGTTTTGTAAGAATAGCAATGGTGTTTAGTAGTCTTAGCGACCAATTTGTACGGCCTTTCTAGTTATTTGTTGTTCATGCTTGTTGATTCTTGTGTTTCTTCGTGATCGTATGTTGCTATCGTGAAGCAAGCTACGGCTTAAGCTTGGCTGAATCGTTGAATCGAAAGAAAGGTGTTTGGGTGTGTTGGGATAAGAGAAACAATCGTGAGGGAGTGAAGTCAAAAAAAAAAAAAAAAGGTAGAGTTTTCCTTCCGACGGGGTCGCACCTTGTGCCTTCCTTCGTCAAACAAACAAAGGTCGTGTGGCAGGTGGGCAGGTGCGAGGTACAACCTTCCCGGTGGAAGCGCAACTTAAGGTACAAGGCACAAGACACTTGAGGCAGGGACCACCCATTGTTGTTGATCCCAATGACTCCATCACCCCCAACCCGCCCTTTCCTCCCTTTACACTCTGGAGTCTGAGTCTGAGGTGGGCTTTGCCTTCCCTCTTTCGGCTGTTTCTGGTCTTAGCTTGGAGCACCTGCCGCGAGACAACCCCGCTCCTTTCCCAATTCGACAAGGCAAGCAAGAGCCGCCTTCCCAGTTACGGACTCGTCGTTGATGATCGTCAACTCGTCGCTTCCTTCTTCGCTCGTCTTATTGTCCGTTTGGCATCTGCCGCTTGTTCTTAGCCAACTTTTTATTGCAGCTTGCCCCATCCGTGTGTTGTCCATGTGGCTTCCCGTCCTGTCATCCCTTGAATCCCGTGCATGTGCCGTGTTTACTAGTAGCCCCCCGTTTGTTCGTGGATCGAAACATTGCAAGCCGATCCGCCATCATCCACGGGCCATCTCATGGGCTTCGAAACCGCTCGGCCGAGGCAGTGAGACATGACACCACTTTCGTGCTTCCTAAGCCTGAGTAAATCACCAATAGTCGCATTTCCAATATCCCCGAGTTCCAAACAGACAAGCAAGCCCGTCCTTCTGCCATGATTACCATCAACGCTGTGCCTGTTTTGCCCGTTCGGGTGGTGTGCCCCGCGATTTAGACTTTTTCTTACTATTGCTTCCCTTGTCCATAACGCCCAAAAACAGGGACCCCGAAATGCCCCAATGCTCCCTCAATATCGTGCCGAAGGGCTGAAGCCTGTTTTTTTGCGATGCTCCAGGCCGCGTGGTGAAGCCTGAAGGGCCTGGAAGGGGCAGGTTTCTATTAATTAACCATGGCACCCTCGCACTCCTCGCAGCATTCAGGGCAGCATTTCTCTCCGTGTTCATCTGGATATGCGGGAGCGTTGGGGATGGGACGACCATAATCACTTGGCGCGCTCCACTGCATCACAACATGGGAATTATCGAATTGTTTTGGCTGCGCCGCTCGAGTTACAACACAGTCAACATTCGTACAGATCGGCATCGACGAACGGATACTATACCAAAGTCCCATAGTCCACGAACTTTGGATCCACGCATGAAGACACGGCACCACACACGGCACCTCACGGCAGGCAGCTACTCCGACTAATATTTGATTCGACTCACGATGTGTCTGAGGCGGAAACATGAGACATCCCATTTTCCGACAATTTGCAGAGGAACCACGACTTTGCTTTTTCCGTGCCTGTTAATTTCACAGCGAAGACGATCCGACCCCATCGGTGGGACAGAAGATGAGAGACGAGACTCACGAGAATGATCTTACCATCAATCGACCGCGATGGCAGGCGTCACCTGCGATGCAAGCTACCGCGACACGCACCCCTAGGTAGGTCCCTAGCCCAGTACCGGAAGGCGTCCGCTCCGGTCGGCTACTCTCCTAGCGACATTCTTCAGCGGGCCCTCCGCTGTCGTCCCCCTTGCAGCTCCTGCGCTCCGTCTTTTGGATTCCCGCCGAGCTCGGCGATATTCCCGCTCACTGTCCGGACCCACCAAACTTCGACAATGCTTGCTCGTAGATTAGATAAGATAACGGATAAGACACCTCAGCCTGGACAGCTTTATCGATAAAGCAAGCCATCGAATCGAGCGAGCTTTCCCTCCTCATCCTCAACAAACGGAAGGTGACGTCAAACCCAACGCCGCCCCTCGAGCTCCAAGCACCTACCTGCCCGTCACCTTCCATCCAACCACCAGCGCACCATCACTCGCATGCCGCATGACGGCATCAACATGTCAACCGCCGCAATCAGCAACCAGCTGCTAACCCCCCCCTCATTCGACCATGTCCCACCACTCAAAGAGCGCCCTTCTCTCTACCTCACCGAAGAGCACAAGGTAGGTAGAGGTCAGAGAAGCGCCTCCGTGCAACGCCCCTACATTGACGCAAGAGCCCCTCCATACTGAGACTGGACCGGCCTCTGGCCCCTCTTTCCTCGTCTGGATGAATATCGTAAACGTGATGTAGAATGATGTACCACAGGAGTATTCCCTCCGTCCTAGCATAAGCCGTGAGCTACCTGCCTTAGCCTTCGTATTTAATCCATGTCTCTCCATTCCTAAACGTGTCTCTCTTCTTCATCCACCAGCCTCATAAACCACGACACGACCAATCCATTCCGTGACAACTAAACTATTCAGTCACCTCAGACCAAACTCCCACCTTACACAATCACTCAAAATGCCTGAAGGACGTCAATCCCCCGAGCCTGAACGCCAAACCGGCGCCCAGTTACAAGATCCCCCCGCCTCAGGCAAGGGAACCGACAACGCCTCCAACAAGGAACAGACCAACAAGGAGTCTCTCGATGTACGTTTGCCACCCCTCATTATCAATTATAGCCAGTCCGCGATACATGTTCAGAGTCTAACCGGATTTTCCCTCATCACAGAAGCTAGAGTCCAACCCCAAGGGACCCCTCGATGACGCCCTCAAGGAGAAGTTCTCCAAGACTCAGTAAAGAAATGGGCATGAGCGTCATTAGTGGCATTTGTACAAAAAGGCGTTGGGAACATGAGGCAATGACATTGCATACTGCGATAGTGTGTGAGACTGTATTCTAAATACCTAAACTGCTCGAGAAGCTTCTGAAACAAGCAGCGTCCACTTTGCCGTGAATTCCAAAGATCATCATGTCCTGCCTAGTCATGATGTGCGTAGAATGCCGCGTATGAAATGGCACCGCCGGAATCGAGCCAGCCTGACTTATCCTACACCATCTCGACTACGGTGTCAATCACTCAACGGTTATTTTGCAAAAGTTCGTCAACCACCGCGACCCAAAGCCTCCAAAATTGTGAGGTTTTTCCATCATCCATAATAATCCAAACACGGTAGAGTCACCTTTCACGAACGAAGGACGGAATCACCGGCATGATTCAGATGGGCAATACACACAGCCAGGCCAATGCAATCACATCAAATTTTAAAGTTCAGCGAGTTGGACAAATGCTCGATGCTTTGATTTGCATTCAAAGTCATAACTACCTAAGTGCCAAGGAAAATCACACGCGTCGCAATCATGAAACGTTTGTGCCTAATGAACCCAGCCAACGCCTGCCTTCGAAACCTTTTGCAAACCAGTTCTCATCACTCTTTTACAAGGGAGTCTTCTCGTCGGTGGCGGCCGACGGCTTAGACAGAGGAACAGCTGTCGTGGGGTCGGGTTGGATGGGAGATTGAGTGCCGATGGTCTCGCCAGTGGCAGCGGGGGCAGCCTTCTCCTTGCCGAGGAATCTCTCGAGACCGGAGGCCTTGTAGGCGCTGCCGCCGTGCTCCTCCTTCTTGAGGTCGGCAAGGCGACGGGCCTCGGTGTGAATGTCCTGCACCTGTCTGGAGCCGGTCTCGTAGAAACCAACAATCTTCTTGCCAGTGGGCGTGCTGGTGGCCTTCTCAAAGTACGAGCTGAGACCGCCAAAGATGCCCTGGGCCTTGGCAGTGATGCCGTAGGACTGGTCCGTAGCCTTGGCACGGTCGGTTGCGTGGTACTTGGAGTCAAGACCTTGGAGGGTGGTCAAGAAGCGGTTGGAGACACCGTGCTGGCTGTCGAGCTCGATGGCGCGCTGCAGGGCGGCATCACCGACAACATATCCTTGAGCAAGGTACTCGGCAAAGATGCGAGAACGAGGCTTCTCTTCTTGTGTGATGTCGTCCGAGTCGCGGTCGGCGTTCTCCTTGTGGTGAGGAGCATCATCGGTAGGGTCGCCACCAGCGCTGGTGACGGTGATGTGAGAGGTGCCGAGCTGAGTGTTGTTCAGGAGAAGAGCCGTCTTGGCAGCAGTCTCCTTCTCGAAAGTAACGGCAGCATCCTTGGTCTCGCCGGCGGGAGTAACCTCAATGTTGGTGATCTTGCCGCTGCAAAATGTCAGCAGTTGTTCAATTGGAGCTACGGTAAAAACAGAGGTGGGTATCAGGCCATGGAAGAGCCGACAGGATTGAACTTACCAGAAACTAAAGAAGTCCTTGATCTCCTTGTCCTCGGTCGCCGAAGCGATGTTCTTAACGTGAACGGTGGTGTTTGACATGATTGCGGTTGGTTGGCGTTTGAAGTTATTGAGAGTGTTGTGAGAAGTGTTGTAGGAGGGAGTTTTGTGAGGGGTAACTGGAGACTGGATGGGGTATCAAGGGCGGTTATGTACGTTGTCTCTCAAGTTGGAGGGGTATCTGGGAACAAGCAGAAAATGAGTCGAGCAGGAAGAACGTGGCTCGAAATCGTGTGGATGATGGGTTTTATGTAAAAACTGGACGTGTCTGGATGGGAATGTTGGAGGCGAGTACCTATGATGATCAGACGAAGGGTCATGAGAACGCGCTTTACCTTTTAGCCAAGGCAGGCAACGAAAGAGCAGCCATCCACGTCCCGACATGCCAGCCCAGACTCAGGGACAGAAGGGGCGGCCTCCAGCTGGTGACGATGCTGGGCACCACAAAGAGCAGGGACCCTGTTGAGAGAGAGAAAGAGGGGCTACCCGGTGGTAGCTGCCCTGTCTGGCTGGGCATCGAGGAAGCAAGTGCAGGAGCGAGAGCGGCAAGCAAGGAGCAGGGGCCAGTCTGGGCCCAGTGCCAGCTTCCATCATCAGAGGGAGAGGGGGAAAGTGGACCAGGAGGGGGCGAGGTCCAAACGTCATCGCCTGCGGATTTGAAAAGCTCGTGCCAGGAGTGGGGAGAACTGTGGCTGTGCTCGAACCAGCAGCATGGAAGGAAGCCCCACTAACAGAGCCACACTCCAGCCACGTATCTCTCCCACCCAATCTTGCAGCTGAGATACCTTCACATGCTTCTCCAATCATCCCATCTACTGGAAGGCTCCAGAACATCAGACGACCCTGACATCCTCCCTTCATCCCATTCTGAGCGACACAGATTCCCCAACGAAAACACAAGGGACTATGGTAGATGACGCTCTTCGGTACGGATACGACACGACTGCTTTGAGGACACACTGCGACACTCCCATCCAGTTGTGTTGCGACGCGACGACAGGGCAACGCGGCTCGTGGCTGGCACTTCACATCTTCGCATCTCAGCATGCATGGAAGAACTCAGAACTTTCTCATACTCGATACCCCGCGCAACGTCGTCTCATCTAACTACCCTGGCTTACCACCATCATCTCTTGTGGCTCTGACGTTCCTAGACCTCCCAGCATCACATCTGACGCCTTCTGGCTAATGATAAAGGTCGCCACGGCAGGGAATGCTCCGGGAGCCCGCGGGAACACACTCGCGTCGACAACCCTGAGCCCGTCCACGCCAAACACCCGAAACTCGGAATCCACCACCGCCATGCCATCATCAGCCGCACCCATCTTGCACGTCCCTGTAGGATGATGCCCAAAAGTCTGCTCCCGGATCCAATCCTTATCCGACTCCGGGTTCGCATCGCCGCAGCGGCCATTACTCTCGACTTGCGCACACGGAGGTTCGGCCGGATCCACTGGACCCCACGGACCTTGGACGTCCCGCATGCTCCGTCGGCCCCACGCCACTACCTCCGCTAGTGCTTCAAGGTCGGTCTCGGCGCCTTCCTTGTACAGTTCAAAGTTGATCTGCGGCGGTTCCGTCGGGTCTGCGGACCGAATCTTGATGTATCCGGCTGTGTTCTGCGGATGCATCTTGACTGTTGAGAAGCCAACGGTATTCGGCGGATCGAGGAGCTCCGGCTGCTGCACCTCGGGCCAGAACCCGCGGAACGCCCTTGGCCAGCTGAAGACGAAGACATCTCGCTCTCCGGTCAGCGAAAAGTTGGACTTAAGAAGCAACGCGTTCGAGTTGTAGCCTGGCCGCATGTACGGGCCCTTTCCCTGTCGCCACAGCTCTTCACATGGGTCTCCGGGGCTTCCTTTGGCGCAGATTGGCTCGTTGGGATTTGGAGTAGCCGTGAGGTTAAGTTGAGCGTGGCCCACAACCGGGAATTCTTGGTTGTCTTGGAGGTTTCGCCCCACGCCCGGCAAGTCTGCCACGACCTCGATGTCGAGAGCTTCAAGGTCCGTTTTGTTTCCGATGCCGCTGAGCTGTAGTAGCTGGGGCGAGTTGAAAGCACCGCCTGCAACGATGACCTCCCGAGATGCCATTACTCGTCTTGTCTCGCCTGTCGTTGACGCGTTTCGCCGCACGTCGGCACCGTACGTGGAATTGCCCGCCAAATACTCAACGCCCACGGCCCTAGGCTTTCCACCCTCCGTCTCTTCAAATAGGACTTTCGTGGCCAGAGAATTCGTCGACAAGGTTAGGGGCCACTTAGGAGAGCCATCTGCGTTCTTGGCTGCCAGCGTCTCATAGATGTACGTGCGAGAGCTGTACCGCTCCCACTTATCCGTGGCATGAAACGACAGCCCCCACATGCCCTCCGTCGTGTCTCTACTCTCGCTGAGGAAGTTGCCGTCGCTGCCCACCATCTCGATGAGCTTCTCCGGGTCTTTCCCAATAGACCGCAAGTGCGACTTGAGAATGTCCATGAGACCAGGGTTATTGAGATACTGTGACCCATTGCCTAGATTCGTGTTAAAGTAGCCGTCGAACCCGTGACCCGGCGTGCCCTCAGGGAGATAGTTGTTCTTCTCGATCCTCTCAAAGATTTGACGAATGCTCTTGTGGCTTTCCCCATGCTTAAGTTAGCTATTCCTGTCCAAATTTCTTAAGATACCTTGACAATCACGGAATCAATACTCACTTCCATGAATCATCCCCCGTGACATTCTGCACAAAATCCCAATCCGAATCATTAGGCAACCACGTCGCCATCGCATTCGTCACGCTCGATCCTCCCACCGTCGCGCCGCGCGGGTACCACACCCCCAACAACTCTGCCCCCTTTGGCGCCCTCGCCGCGTTGCCGACCCAGTACGGTCCGATACCAGTTCCATTCTGCGAGGGCAGCCGCCACGTGAGGTGGTTGTTCCGCAGCTCGACCTCGTCATCCGCGTGATGCCGTACGAAAAAGGACCAGCTGTTGCTCGGGGTGATGAAGTACCCGCCGTTGGCGATGACGGTGCGGATGTCGTCGCGCTCGTCGTCGCCTGCTTCGAGGAGGAGGGTTGGGTGGCCTGCGCGGGCGAGGTTGCAGGCTAGGGGGCCGCCTCCTGGGCCGGAGCCGATTACGATGTAGGTGTAGGTTGAGGTTTCGTTTGGGGCGGGTTGGGCTGTGGTCGTGAGAGGGAGGTTGAGGAGAAGCAGGAGGAGGAAGGTTGTGAACGCTGTGATTGTGGAGAGGACCATGATGTGTAAGGCAGGTTGATGCTCCTGGAATAGTACTAGAGATCGTGAAGAGGAGTCTTTGAGGTGGGGTGTGAAATCATGAACACTGAACTGATGCATCCGACCTTAAATAGCCATGAGTCTCCCACATGTCCTTTGCCGTCCTCTTGCCCTACTTTCAGAAGTTTTCCATGACGCCTCTGTAGATCGTGGCTCCCCTGTCTCGCTTAGACATCTCCCCCGCATGAGGAAGAGCTCTCCAAAGCCCGATCTACATCCCGATAAGCTTACCGGTGCCTTGGCGGGTGTAACCGTTGCAACGACAAGGTGTCGATGCAGCTTATGGTCGACGCGGGGTTCAACCCCGATTGGGATTTACGAGGCGCGATGTTCCTCTCCCTGCAGATGGTAATGACGGGTTCTTTTTCTTCCCGAACGGCTTTCACAAAAGCCACATTACTCCCAATGTCTGGCTTCCTTTTACCGATGGTAGTAGTAATGTTTTGTCATATAGAACTGCTCCCTTACTCAGCCTCGAGTAAACTGATGGAAAAGGCCATTCAATTGGGGCGACAGAATTCCAGGGGAGCCAATGGCATTATCTACCTCCTATGCTACCAAGGCCGTCGTCTTTGCAACTATAGGTATCCAATTATCATATGGAGAACGGGAATCGACCATCTTCACGACATAAAGTAGGCCAGATGACTAATACTCTTTCGACTTCATCACGCGGAAGGTACGACCTTGATAGTGGTGATCGCGCCTTCCAGGTTCCCTCCCGAGACCTCGTCATCCGCACCTTCCATCTGAACGCACGAGAAGGGTATATACCCCCCCTCAAGTCCAATTCCGTCACCAGCCAGCAGGCGCCCCCTTGGGGGTCAGGTCAAAACTGGCTGGTTGGTGGAGTGGTTGAAGTCCACGAACAGCCTAATCGGTGAAGGCGAAGAGGTCCCGTGTTCGAGTCCCAGCATGTGCGCCAGAGATGTAGCCCCCAGCTCGCCACCGGGGGGGTGAACTCTTTTGTTTTTGTGGTTTTTTGGAGGCATCTAGACATGGTAGTTAGAATCATGATGTATTGTGCTGCACTATCTCACTTCTGAGAGGCTACAGCCTGCCTTGCTAGATATCAGTCAATGACACTTGGTTTTGGTGGCAGAATATCGACTTTATATGCCGTACTACATGATGGGAGACATTTCAACCTGGGGCCGAGTAACCTCTTTCAAAGAATGAGACGAGACCTACTAGCGCTCGACAGAACCGTTGACGTTAACGACAAGAGGCAGTTGTCAAACGCAGGCGAGCACAAGAAGAAGCGCCTTATGGAAATCGTCGAGGGATGGAACAGCGGCTGTTTTTGAGAAGCGCGGCCTCAAGGTTGTGCCCAATGGGCAGGATGATGCTGCCGCCCCTGCCGCTGTCTCTTCTACTGACGGCTCGCGGTTCAGCTTTGGTCCCGCGAAGTTTGGGGCCCGGCTTGGCGGGGGGATGTTTGGTGTGGATTTGTCGTCTGAGAAATCTTCTTCTGAGAAGTAGTCGATTGCACTTGTTTTCGATGAGCCCCCATTGTAGTTGAAGATCGAGAAGGGAGGGTTTTATATAGAGTGGGGAAGGCCAAGCTGCGGCATCATAATACGGTTGCAGAGTGAAAGAATGGCAATAATTACATAAGGTATCTTGTTGATCATATTTCGGCCATTGAAAACTTCTTATTGGAGCCGAAACACTTTGCCAAAACCCAACGTGCAAACGTGGGAACGAGGAGATCAACGTGCACATCCAAAAAAAAATATCTTTACGCTTCTTACCCGAACCAGAAATTCGCAAGGTAGACTTTGGCATATTGGATCATGGAGATTTTGGAAGTATCCAAATTCTCGATGGTCTGGGCGCGTTGGAGAATGTTCCAATGTAAGTAAGCCCAAATTAGAGATCTCTCTACCCTGGCAACGTCGGACTGAGCATTGAGTCAGCCGGGGTTGACGAGGGCCTTCGTTTGATGGATGCTTTGTGCCGGTATCTCGTGAATGACGGAGTTCGAAGCTTTGCCGTATCACGTGCCTGTGTTCCGGGAATAGAATAACACTGAGCAGATCCCGAATACATAGTCTCATCTGCCTTCGCATTCATTGTCACGGAGTCGATCAGTTCCGCAGAGATCGTTAGGACTTACTGCATCCGGCGATGAGGGGCTCACTTCCACGTAAGATGGAGGCGGTAAACCATTTTACTAATCTACTGGGCTGGAACACGGATTCGGAACATTTCACGTGCTACTTTATTGACGAACTGCTGTAATCTAAAGTTACTAATACATCGAATATGATAGGTTGTTCATTTCCAGTAGCCAAAGCATGCTTTAATGAGATATCTTAGATGAATGACACGAATTGAGAGTAAGACACCAGAAATTGATTAGAGTTCACTTTTCCTCCTGGTATTCTCGGCAACAATATAGGAAGAGGTATCTATAGTAATACAAAAAAGAGAAAAAATGAAATCCGAACACACTCATTCCTGTATCAATACTCCCGGATATCGTCGTCACGTCGTTAAATGTCACGAGTTATGGCACGCAGCAATGGGCATACGGAGTGTGGTAAAAGTGGCTTAACTATCAAAGTGGAAATAGACAAAAGGAAAAGGTCTATATACACGATATCTGAGATAGACACGTGATTCAGCACGTGACGGGCACTTTGTGAGGTGCGATTACTATCCCTGTTACGTGACATTAAAACAAGCACCTCAAATCACCGACCAGGCCGTCAGCGGCAACCCAACCTCTGTGCATCACACTATTTTCGTCGTCGGATCCGCATTCACATCCGTCGTAGTCTTTCCCTTCAAATAACTCCCAAAAAGCTCAGGCTCCTTGGCCGGCGGCATGTCACGGAGCGACGCCGGCACAGTTTCCACGTCCGTCGTCGTCTTGCCCTTGAGATAACTCCCAAAAATATCCGTCTGCTGCTGGTACTGCTCAATAAGCCCCTCCGTATCCAGCACGGGACTCTGCTGCGAAAAGGAAAAGGAACCGTTACTGCCTGCGCCACCGTTGGATAGCTCGAGGCACTCGTCGTCGTCGCGGCTCCGCGTCGTCTCGACTGTTTCCGTGGTGACTTTGACCTCGTGCGTGACAAAGATCATGCCCATGCTGTTTTGGAGGACGGGCCAGAAGACGGGGAGGGAGGCGCAGATGGCGGCCATGTCGATCTCGAGAATTGAGAGGGCCATGGGACCTGGGGCGGCCCAGGTTGGGTCAAAGGTTGGGTAGGTTCCGGCGCGCGAGCGGACTAGGGATACGAGCCGCCAGGCAGAGAGCATCAGGACTCTATCATGCCGTCAGTCAGTCAATGAGGAAAGTGATGGTATCATTGTGTTCGGAAGCTATTCTAGATGAGAACTTACAGACTGCCCAGCAAAAAGAGACCGAGAACGGTCTTACGGGACCTCTTGTTGGCCTCGGTGTTGAAGTATAGCGGTAAAGGAATAGCAAAGATGATGAAGTCAAGAATCATGTTGCTCGTGGCGTGTGCCTCATATGTCCGTATCAATTCCTCTGCAACCTGCGTTCCGAACCCCCAGCGTCCGCGGGTGGGTATTGACCAATCCCAGTAAGCTGCGACGGGAATGCATGGTACCCAGGCGAGAAACATGAAGGCGGCTCCCCACATTGCCACGAGGCAGATCATGACTATGGTGAGGATTCGTGATTTTGAACCGCGCTCAAATATCCGTAGGTACTGGAGCAGGATGGCAACCTTGATTAATGACGTTGAGATCGGTAATGTGCCGTTGCAGATGTAGAAGATCTAGTACTAGGCGGTTAGACTGAGTTATTGATTACAAGGGGGAGGTTGGTTACCTTCATGAACTGAATGAACCTATCATACTGTATGAACAATAGATGATCTCCGAGTCCATAGTCCATGCCTTATTCACTGGTTAGCACGTGCTGCGGACTAAGTAGGCAGGAGAAGATGCAGGATGGTCTGACATACATATGCAAGTGCCAATACTTCCAACCGAGATTGAGATCATAACGAGCACCAGAAAGAAGTCATCCCATCCTACTGCTCGAACAATAAAGATGCGGGTCCATATTCGCATGCCAGCACATAGCAGTGCTAGTATCTGCATAACACATATTAGGATGATATTCTGGGTCAGTATAGCGTAAATATGCCCGGTACCAGGAAGAGGAACCTACCAGGAATGATATCACGATGCCAAGCATAACCGGTTTTTGATTCAACGCAGGTCTTGGGTCGTTAAGGTTATTCACCTTGCCAACCAATTCCATAAAAGACGTCATGATGGAGGGTATACGAGTCCCAGTAAAGGGATATTCGTAACAACTGATTGGCTAAAACCACCTGCACATGAGGTCCCCGGGTTGATGTAGCCACGGGGTCGTCGTCGTTATCGCCGTCGTCGTTTGTCGAAAGGTTGAGTCTGTGTGGGGGGGGGGGGGGGGGGGGGTGCGTGGTCGGTTTTGGTGGGGGGGGGGTTGTCGTGTCGTGGTTGTGTTTGTGGTGGGGGGTGGGGGTGGGGGGGGGGGTGGGGGGGGGGGGGGGGGGGGGGGGGGGGGGGGGGGCTTGCAGACAGAAGAGTCGACCACGAACAAGAGAAACCCATGTGGAACAACCCTCCAAAGGGGGCACTGCTGAGACCTTATGGGAACAAAAGCACCGGAAGCATCCGGTGTGGCTTTCGAAGAACAGTCAACCAGTAGAGCATATCAAGCACATGGCGCGCCGCCGCCTCTTTGCTGGACCCGTGGGACGTGTGGCTCGTCACACGGCAACGTCGAACCTCGCGGCCGGCAAATGCTCTCCTACGAATTTACCACAACACCCGTCCGGGAAGGCCTTCCTTCCAGTTCCTCAACCTGAACGAACCAGGACGCTCTCGAACTTGGTCTTTCCGGCTCCGTCACCCCACCTCACGAATGATTGACAGCCCTAATGCCTTCTGACGGGCGCATTCACGCGGGAAAGAAAGGGGGAAACCACCGTGCTCGCCATGGTCCCAAAGCTCCGGTTCGTGTTAGCGTCCGCCTCTCATGTCTCTAGCGCCTCCTGCCCACCAGTCTGCCTGCCCTCTCGCAAAGGTGGCTTGCCGCGAGGCTTGAATCCGCTGCGCGTAGCTGGAGCGGCAATGAGTGAAGAGACTGAGAGGTTCGACGCATGCGGCGATCTGAGTGGCGGCGTGGATTAACCGACCCAGCCGCGTTGGGATAAGTCTATGTAAAAAAACGCCGCGGTTGTGTGTCGTGCTCGATTGGGAACCCATCATGTCTTGGTTTGGCAAAACAGAACCCCTATCGAAGGTTTGGATGCGAGGCCCAAAATTTAGCAAGAATTCTCTTCTTTCTTCTTCTTTCATTCTGTTTCCTGGGCAGAAAAAAGACGTTGAGAGTTATTCTGCAAGGGCTCTGAGAAATAGGAGGACCTTTTTCTTGCTGGAACCGCCGATCTCGTTAACCGTTTTCAGTCAGCCTTGGGTCCTTTTCCTCAAGCCTTTTTGCTGATTGTGGCTGAAATGAGGAAAGGCCTGGATGACGGAACGCAAGCAAATGGCCTGATAAACCATCCTTCGCGCCCTGATCAACTGTCTTACATCGCTATTGCCCATCGTTTCTGGGCAAGAGCTCTCTTACTCTTACTTTCTTTTATCCCTCCAAGTTTCTCCATGAACCGTTTTCCTTATTGTTCACCGTAGTCAATAACAACTTCCCCCTTGCTCGTGTGGCTTGCCCACTCTCCCCCCTTTCACATCCCTCCTACCTCACTTGCCGTGGTACCCAGGCACACCAGGAAATCCTTTGAGCTCGACTGCCGTCGAGAAATGTGGCGTATAGTTCTTCAAGAAAGGAGTCCGAGCGCCCCGCTATTACGCGTAGGATCGACAACAGACTCGTTCCTTATTCTTCCCGTGTGCCTGGGTCGTCTCTAGGGGTTTCGCAAGTGAGCTCGCGTAGGAGGCCAAGCATCAAATTGGCTGCTCTAGTCTGCATGTTATGCAAATTTTCCCACCTGTTTACGATAAACGTGGGAAGCACGGATCAATAAAGCGTCATCTAGACTTGATTCCTTCCACGCCACTTTATTTCCATCAGGGATGCTGTGGACTAGAAGAGCTCGCGGAAGCAGGTCCGTGTATCCCGGTGGGATGGTGGGATAATTAATCCCTTGCTCGCCTTGCCTTTGTCTCGGGATCTTCACCTAAAGAACACATGGATTCATCAGAAGGGGACTTGATCGGGCAATCCACAACTCAATGCGACGATCAGAAACAGCTGGGTGGTTACTGGAGACTGTTTCCATGCCTTCTTTATCATTTAGTTTCTTCATTTATGGTTCTATCATATGCTCATAATACACGGTCCCTCCTTGCCATCCCTGTCAGGCCAGATCCGATTGCCGAACTTCTTTGCCCTGGGCCTGGAATGTAAGCTAAAAATGACTTGCAGCCTCTGACGCACCCAGGGACCACACTCATCCTAGCAGAAAGACTGGCAATCTCTGCAAGCATGTGGTGCACACGTTGTCTTCAAGACAAGGCGCACACATTTTGACCGTTTCACCAACAACTAACATCTACCTAACTTGAGCAAACCCACTCAGCTGGAACCAGCAAGCTCCTCCTCAAGCTTGTTCAACTCATCCATCAAAGCGTGCACAGTCTTCTTCTGGTCCTCGCTGGCCTCAACATACGGGCTCCGCGGCGCGAACAGCTTCTCCTGGCCCTTCAACCCGGCCCGCGGCGCCGTGTACACGGACGCGGCGTACTTGATGGTCGCAATACCCGCCTTGGTCGCCTGCTCCGCAAGGGCGGCCTTTTGGTGCAGCTCGACGGCCTCCTTGAGCTTGCCCTCGTTGTGCAGCTTGTAAATCTGCACCGTGACGCGGGGGAAGACGTTGGCGAAGGCCGCGATGCAGCCCGCGCTGCCGGACGTGAGGCCGCCGAGGAGGAAGTCGGACTGGCCTCCGTAGGTGGCGAACTTCTCGGCGGGCAGCTCGGCGGCGAGGCGGACGATCTTGGCGACGGCGCCGCAGGTGAGTTTGACGCCGACGATGGAGTCATGCTTCTTTGCGAGCTTGGCGATGGTGCCGCTGTCGAGGTCGATGCCGTTGCAGACGAGGGGGAAGTTGTAAAGCACGATAGGCAAGGGGGTCTTCTCGGCGACGGTGTTGAAGAAGCGGTCAATGACCTGCGGGGTGGTTTGCTTGCCAAAGTAGGCCGGGGGCAGGACGAGGGCCGAGTCGGCGCCGGCTTCTTTTGCGTCGGAGAGGAGCTCGAGGACCTGCTTTGTGGAGTGCATGCCGCAGCCGGCCATGATGGGGAAGTCTGGGCCGGTGGCCTTGCGGGCGGTGGCGATGAGGGCTTTACGCTCTTCGCGGGTGAGGAGGAACTGCTCGGCGTTTGTGCCGAGGATGACGAGGCCTGCGAGGCCCGTCTTGGAGAGGTAGGAGTAGTACTTTGCTTGGGCTTCGAGGTCGAGCTCGTCTGTCTCTGGGTTGAAGAGGGTCACGGCCGGGGCCCAGATGCCTTGTGGGGGAACCTTGCTGGGAGACATTTTGACGGTCTTTGTTTCTAACTTTTAGTCTTTTGTTGTTGTAGATTGGTAGAGATCTAGAAGATGAAGGATAATGAGAGCTGCGTTGAAGAGAATAGATATATGAACGAGACAAAACACCTTGAAGGCTGAGAATATGAGCTGCAGTATCGAAGGCTTTAATGTTCCAACAATGTCAAACGCGCCGGGTATCGTGACCGAGGCTAGCAGGACTATTTATCGGGATGGTATCCGTTACCCTCGACCCCAGAATGGGCAGATAACTACGGGTTCCTATCGGATATCCGCTCCCCGGATCTTGACCCGATTCCCCCGCATTCGAGGCCGAGACCGGCCGTGCATGGACAGGGGTATTTCCGGCCGACACCCCGATGCTCTTTTCCACAGAAAATGCCGTCTCACCTTATTAATGGGGCGCTCTTCAGTCCTCCCCCTTCCATCTTTCTTCGCTTGTCGCGGGTATCGATTCTTCTTGCCAAGACTTACATGCAGTCTGCTGCTAACGGAATCTTTGCAGCTTTTTTCATGCAGACAAAGACGTGCATGCAAGACATAACCGGCCAGTTACCCGTTGTGGCGGATTTCTGCACGCAGCCACTGCCAGAAAAGCAAAAAGGAAAAAAAAGACGCGAAAGAAAAGATCACCACCACTTGATCACCAACATCAAAAGTGTAACGGGCCCTGGCCAGGATTCGAACCTGGGGCCTCTTCCAAGATGGTGTCTTGATTTTTAAGTAACCCTAAGGAAGAATCATACCGCTAGACCACCAGGGCAGAGGACGATGGAAATCCCACGATGTCTCGGTTGTGTAGCGGGGCTGTGCTGGAGTCGTCTTGAATTGTAGGGTCCCGCAGCAAGAGGGCTGAGATGTGGGGAAGAATCGTGGAAGCGGGTCAGGAAGAGGGCAGTACACTAGTGGCAGTTCGCGACGATAGAGTCAGACCGACCTGGTTGAGGAGACTGATGAGTTTCTGCTGGCATTGATTGGACAAATGCCTGCTGACAAGGAGTGTTGTCGGCGAAACTGCTTTGACTGGACGGGGGGGGGGGGGGGGGATCAAGACTTGACCTCATGGCTTGAGGCAAGCTTCTCATTCAACAGCTGGAACTTGTCAGAGGGATGTTCGTCGGCGAAGTGTACTCTTCTGGATGTGGAGTGCTTGGTCTGTTCCACATGAAATGAGGTGAGTTCAAAGTGTAGACATTGATGATATGGCTTGCAATGCAGGGAACGGCTTATTGCTAAAAAGTCAATTCACAGGAATAGACTGCACAGTCGATCAAACGAGTCGAGTTGCGATTGATACTTGATGAAAACTGAATTAATTAGTCTAAAAGTCATCGCAGAAATGAATCAGATCCTCCAAACTCCAAAATATGCATTCCCAATCAACTCCATCACTCATGTTCCGATCAAGCCTCAACAGCTCCCCACGCACCACCACCAGGCGACTGAATGATAACAGTCTCCCCAGCTCTCAACTTCGTCGTCGCCTTGGCCCCCAAGTTAACAGTCCGATCCTTGCCAGTCATATCATCCTTGACAATAACCAAATTCAAGCCCGCCTCGCCATCACCACCGCCCTCCATACCATACGGCCGCCGGCTCCGGCGCTCGCTCAGAATAGAGCACTGCACTGGCACCCGGAACTCAATCTCGCGAATCGTCCCGTCGCCGCCCCTGTTCTTACCTTTACCGCCCGACCCGCTGCGCAGCTGGAAGCGCCTCAAGATGCACGGGTACCGCTTCTCAAAGACCTCGGGATCTGTGATGCGCGTGTTGGTCATGTGCGTGTGCACGCCGCTCTGGCCCACCCACGTCGGGCCCGCGCCGGCGCCGCCGGCAATGGTCTCGTAGTACCCGAAGCCGTCCTTGTGCTCGCCCGTCACGGGGTCCTTGCCTCCCGTGCCAAAGGTAAGGTTATTGCAGCAGCCCTGGCTGGCGGCGGAAGCGCTGAACGCTTTGAGAACGACATCGGTGATGCGTTGGGACGTGAGGACGTTGCCGCCGACGACGGCGAGGCCGGCGCCCGGGTTGAGGATACTGTCCTTGGGGATCACGATGTCGATCGGGGCCAGGCAGCCCTGGTTAAGCGGGATCTGGGAGGAGATCAGGCCGCGCAGGCAGTAGATGATTGCTGAGTGCGTGATGGCGATGGGCGCATTGGTGTTGCCGAGGACGTGCGGGCCGGTGCCGGTGAAGTCGAATGTCGCGGAGCCGTCCTGGGGCGAGATGGTGATTTTGAGGCAAATGGGCGTGCCGTCGTCCATGTAGTCGACCGCGACAAGAGGCTCGGAGCCGAACTTGACGAGGGTGGACTGCATCAGCTCGCGCACAGCGTGCTCGGCCGTGTGCTGAATGGCGTACATGTACCGGTGAACCGTGGCGAGGCCGTTTTCTGTGATGAGGGCCTTGATGAGTGAGATGCCCTTTGCGTTGGCGGCGATTTGCGCATTGAGATCGGAGAGGTTATCCTGCAGTCTGCGGGTGCCGGAGCAGCCGTCGTACTGAGCGGGTTCCTCAAGAAGCAGACGGCGGACCTCGGCCTCGTTGAAGCGACCTTCGCTAACGAGTTTCGTCGACTCGATAGCTGCACCTTCTTGCCAGAGGGCGTAGGAGGTCGGCGGCATGGATCCGGGGAGAATACCGCCAATATCGGCGTGGTGACCTCGCGAAGCAACGTAGAAGGCTAGCTCTGGTCCGTCGAAGACGGGAGTGATGACTGTGATGTCGGGCAAGTGGGTGCCGCCGCAGGAGGGGTGGTTTGAGACGAGGACGTCGCCGTCCTTGAGCTTGCCGGCCCATAGCTCGTGCTGGTAACGGACAGCGAACTGCATGGATCCTAGGTGGACAGGCACGTGGGGGGCGTTTGCGACGAGGCCGCCATCAGGACTGAAGATGGCGCAGGAGAAGTCGAGGCGTTCCTTGATGTTGGTGGAGACGGCCGTCTTCTGAAGGGTGCGGCCCATTTGCTCGGCGATGGACATGAAGCGGTGGCCAAAGACGGTGAGCTGGACGGGGCTGAACTCTTCCTGCTCGCCGTTCGTCTTGGCAACCTTCTCAACAGGTGCGCGATCGATGACGACGTAGCTCTCGAGGACTGTTGCCGTGGTGGACGGCGTGACAAGAATGGTCTGGGTGTTGTCAATGATCAAGGCCGGGCCAGAGATACGGGCACCGACGGGGATGGTCTGGAGCTGGTAGACGGCAGTATCGAGGTGGCCGTGACCCTCAAAGTAGACGCTGTTGGTGCCGCTGGGCTGGGGAGTTGAGACGGCGGAGCCCTCGACGGACTTCATCTGGGCAAACGGGCTCTTCTCAACCTTGGACCGAGCTGCGCCAGTAGCGCGAACGCGAATGTCGTCGACCATGATGGACTTCTCGGGGAAGTGGAATCCGAAGCCCCGGCGATGAGCATCTTCGAATTCCGTCTTGAAATCCCAGTCTGCGCCCTTCAGGATCATCAGCGAGCTGCTGGATCCAGCATATCTCATGTTGAGGTAGGTGTCGTGAGTGATGAGATCTTCGGTGAAGCCCTGCTTCATTAACTCCAGAGTGGCCTGGGAAGACAACTCCTCGAGCTGCTCCTGGATGCTGCCCTTGGTTTCGTCAGAGTAGGTGATGGCAGAAGGCTTCTGAATTTCGTGGACAACGTCTGCAAGCGACATGCCGTACGCTGAGAGGATGGATGAGTACTTGTGGATAATGACGCGAGAGATTCCCAGCACCGTGGCGACGGAGCACGCGTGTTGACCGCCAGCACCACCGAAGCAAGCCAAGTGATGTGCGCCAGCCTCGTAGCCGCGAGCTTCCGTCAAAGCGCGAATTGGGCTCGCCATGCCCTCGTCGGCAACCTTGAGGAAGCCGAGAGCGACTTCCTCGGGGGAAAGCAGAGAAAGACCAGAGGCCTCTCTGTCCTTGTTGATCTCGCTCGTCAGCTCTATGAACTTGGCGGCTGTGACTTCTCGGTTCAACGGCTCGTTTTCCTTGGGGCCGAAGACCTTGGGGAAGTACTCCGGCAACAGCCTACCCAGGAACAAATTCGCGTCCGTCACAGTCAACGGGCCGCCCTTGCGATAGCATGCTGGGCCAGGGTGTGCAGAAGCGGACTCAGGGCCAACATTGAAGAGGCCGTTCTTCCAGGTCAGGATAGAGCCACCTCCAGCAGCGACGGTGTGAATATCGAGCTGAGGGGACTGGATGGCGATACCGGCGGTAGTGGTCTCGAAGACATGGTCATAGACACCGGCGTAGCGGGACACATCTGTCGAGGTACCGCCCATGTCGAAGCCAATAACAGGCTGGCGCTCCTCGTCATCCCAAGAAGTTTGGGCGTAACCAACAACACCGCCGGCGGGTCCGGAAAGAATCGCCTTGAGACCGCTAAACTTGCGGTAGTCGACGAGGCCACCGTCCGACTGCACAAACTCGATGCGCGTCGCGGCCGCACCAAATCCGCCCTTGAAGTTAGCCGAAATAGAGTCAATGTACTGCCGAATGACGGGCGTGAGGTAAGCGTCAGCCACAGCAGACATGCCACGGGGCACGACGTTGATCATAGGCTGAACTTCGGAAGACAGGGTGACGGAGAAGCCCATCTCAGAGGCGACCCTGCCAACCAGGAGCTCGTGGTCTGGGTAGGCGTAAGAGTGGACAAAGACAACGGCGATGGACCGATAGCCCTGTTCTCTGACCTTTTCGAGCTGCGTCTTGATTTCTTCCAGATCTGGCCTCTTGAGGACGCGGACGGTCTCGCCGGTGACGGCCGTGACGAGCTCAGGATCATCGGACGTCGGACTCGTCTTGATAGAGGCGGGATCCTCGGTGTAGTCCTCCATTGTGATGCGCTCATCGACTTCGACGACCTCATCAAAGAGGACCTCTGGCCGTGCAACTGAGAGGTCGAAAATATTTGGCCGTGACTGGTTGCCAATAGCCAACAGGTCACGGAAGCCCTTTGTTGTGATGAGGGCCACGCGCTCGCCTTTTCGCTCAAGAAGGGCATTCGTGGCTACTGTCGTGCCCATGCGAATGGACTCGACGTGGAAGAGGTCGAGCAGTTGTCCTCTAGGTAATGTCTCACCGGTCACCATCTCCAGAATCCGCCGGATGCCTTCTGTTGGGGCATCTTGGTAGTTGGCGGGGTCGACAGAGAGGAGCTTGAGGATGATGTCTCCCCTGCCGGGTATGGCGGCGTGAACATCGGTGAACGTACCACCTCTGTCGATGGAGATGCGAATGCGATGTGACTTGACCGTCATGGTGATGTGTGAATGTGGTGCTTGCTGCTTGCTGCTTGTGAGAAGGCTCGTCAAGAAGACGAGTCGGTAAAAGAAGTTTATTTGGAGTATAGCAGTGATTCAAGCAAGACAGCACTGGGTAATATTTGACGTGAGACAATATGTCGGTGATAGAAATGTGACGATGATGGCATGGTAAATGTTTATATTAAGAATATCTTCGCCCTGCCTCTGTCGTGATCATGTAACAATTTGCCGCTACTCAGATCGGGAAATGGGGCTCGGCAGGAGGCCGCGATCGGGTATCCGCTTACCTGGAAGTCACATATTTGCTAATACGCTTTCCGATGAGGCCATCCGGTCAAACTCAGAGAGTAAGGTTTACCTGGCCGGCGGCTGATACCAGGCCGAATCGCAGGCTTCTCAGATGCCATAGCCATATCGGCCTTTGGCCGGACGTCGCCATCGCAGTTGACCACCGCTGAAGAGTGAAATAAGACTCCTAACTGGTCGATGAGTCGGAGTGGGTCCCCGATCAGCCTTTCAGCAAATCGAAGTGCGGCCTTTGCCCGATACTTGATAAGGCATGATGATGGAAATCGGAGTCAAATGGCGAGTTGGTGTCGAAAGTGGGAAAACGCAATTGTGGAGTTTGTGGCCGGCAGACGCCCGCGTGTAGCCGTCGGAGTGGGTCCCCGACGATAACAGTGTATCCTCCTGACCTCATTGGTTGAACTAGGTAGCCATCGAATTATCTAGGGGCCGACGTCATCCGATCTCTGAGGCGGTACGTACCGAAGACCGAAAGGGGAAAGGCTCCATCATCGGCAAAACGACCGCCGTCACTCGTAACGCGAACTCGTCGACAGCTTTCTCACCCCTCCAGCAATAACCACGGCTGTGGGGAATTCTCCATAAACACCGATCCTCCAGCCCGATACCAAGACCACGATGCATGTTGGTCCTCCAGAACCAGGTGATTTTGCGCCGACAAATCCCCTCCGCAAGCAGGGTGCACGGCCAGGAAACTTCCACACCTTGCGTTCCCCGCGTTGAGCCTTGACAAACACCCCCATCCAAAGAATTTCCATTTGTCACAAGCTCCGTCTCGAGAACCTGGGGAAGTGGACGATATCAACGGATAACTGCATCTCCCGTGCCATGGCAAGGGGCTCGACCATCCCCACCTCTTCCAAGTGACTCCGTGAGAGATATGTCATATCGGCATTACCAAAATGCATGTCAGAATATGGCTCCCATTGCACCATCTCCGCCTCAAGCAGGGCCTTCATCATCCCTATGTGAAGTCGGAAACTCGAGGCCTGTGGCGTAAGTTCCTTGATTTTCTTCATCCTCATCGTATGGGCTTCCTAGAAGTGTTGCTGAGCTTCCAGAATAGATGTGCCAATTGCCGACAAAGACGATCCTACTGCTCGAAAGAGAAGCCTACCTGTTCACGATGTCGTGACAGCGGCCTGAACTGTACGTATGAGACGAGTGTCAAGATCACCGTCACAGAGGCGTCAGTTCAATAATTAGTCTCCAACTCGTGAGGTATGCAACTAATGCCATGATAGCTATCTACGAGAACTCGAAGCTAAGGCTAAAGCGTATGACGGTGAGTGACTAGCATTAATCATTTCAGTCACATACTGATCGAGTTCTAGACTCGCTTCTTCGGCAGTCTCAGCTACCAGCTCCGATCTCTGGAAAAGCGCCTGCCCACCGCATCTCAGCCGAAGAGCACGAGGAAGGATTTGAAGATGAACATCCCTTGCTCGAGCCGTTCAATCAGATGAGCGTTCACAAGCCCTCGACAAGCTTCAAGGGCCCTGGTAATTCGGACAATTTTCTACGCAGTGTGAGAAACCTTTCAGGTTTCTACGGCGACGACGGGAGCCTGGACGCCAACACAAACTTTTACGAGCCAAGTGCCCTACCTTCAAGACGTGAAAAAGCGAGGACGCAAGTTCGACTCCCGCCTATAGACATTGCCCGACGACTATTTGCCGCACAGTACACCTATATTGGGACGATATTCGCCTTTACGGATCCTAAAGCCAGCTTCGATCGCTCGCTCATCGAGGCGTCTCGAGGTCCTCCTGATCCCTCTGACAGAGAAGCATGTTTGTCATACGCAAAGGTCCTCATCATTTTGGCTTTCGGTCAACTCTACTCTGTCAACCAATGGGTCGATTTCAGGGGTCCGCCAGGGTTCGACTACTTCACGCATGCCTTGAACCTATTACCCGATACCCATGAAGAAGGATCGTTGTTGTGCGTGGAAACACTGGCCCTCATCGGGTATTTCATGCAGAACATGAACCGTCGTGATGCTGCGTTCTTGTATACCGGTATGGCTCTTCGCATGGCCATCTCGCTTGGGCTGCATCATGAAGTCGGATTTAGTGCGGCACCACATGCTTTGCAAGGTCAGGATAACAACCCGACCGCCTTGGATAATGCGACACGCGAACATCGTCGCCGAGTTTGGTGGTCTGTGTATAGTCTAGATCGCATCCTATCGGTCAAATCGGGAAATCCCATCACCATCCAAGACGAGGATATCGGCGTCGACCTGCCTTCGAGACTCCAGACGGAAGCAGAATATTGCCCAGCAGTGGTGCTTCGGCATTATACCGAGCTCTCAAAAATCCTCGGTGAAATCCACAACGCCATCTATCGTAAGACCAGCAAGACAGCGCCTAAATCTGGAAAACGCTTAATGGCATCGGTTCAGAGCATCGTTCTCAGCCTGTCCAAGTGGAATAGCAACTTACCAGATGAGCTTCGGTTTGACCCTGCTCGGCTTAGCATTAGCCGCGAGAGCGTCAGCACGTTTGCGCATTACTATCAGTGCATCAACATGACTGCGCGGCCCTTGCTCTTCCACGTTGTACAGAAGCGACTCCAAAAGATCCGCGCCAGCAGCGATGCAGGGGAGAAAGAGCGAGGCTGGAAAGAGGGATTGTCCCAAACGACTGTCAGGGTTATCGACATGTGCATCGGTGCGGCGCAGGACACTATCAACATCATGACCGTAGCTGCGCAGAGAGATCTTGTTGGTAAGTGCGGTTACACAACTTTTGCCCGATACCTGCTTCCTTTCATTGGCTGACCGCAAACGACCAACCCAGCAACATATGGATACATGGACGGAGAACATGTCTTCTCAGCATCCATCGTTCTCGTCATGGTTTGCGTCGCCTTCCCGACAGACCCGTCCAGCATCATGGCGATGAACGCCGGTCTCGATCTCCTCCGAGGCATGGGCGAGCGAGGCAACAGCTACATGGGCGCCCGCTACGAGCTCCTCGCCAACCTTCGCTCGGCCGTCATGTCCGGGACAAACGCCCACGCCGAACCCCTGCCTCCGTTCCCGACAAGCTTCTCGCCGACGGAATCGCTAGTGTTGGCAGGAGCAGGAGGAGGGCTTCTTCCAAGTACACAGCCGACTAGTAGCAGTAGTGTACTGCCAATGACTACGGGCGACACTCGAGGAGGCCACATGGCGATGCAAGGCGTGACGGGTCAGCAGCGGGTGACGTTCCCCGTCGTCGACAACAGCTCCCTAGGTGAACCCTTTTTCGATGAGAGCGTGAGCACGGTGATGGACTTTGGGCTCTGGGAAGAAGGCTTTGCCGACCCGGCGATGGACGCGAGCTTTGACTTTTCGCAATGGACTCACGCGGCTGGCATGACTCAGGCTGATGATAGGATGGATGTGTGAAGGAAACATATGGTATCTACATGTATATCTTACTATTATGATTTGATGATAATGCGAAGCTTTCAGTCCTTTCACTTGGGCTACGATAATCCGTTCATGACCCGAGTCCTTGTTTGTGGATACCGGCTTATCTTGCTCTAACCACGGAATCTGCCCATTTGACGGCTTGTCTGAAGGGGATCTGCAGGGCTGCCAGGGGGGAGGGGCTGATATGTATCAAGGGATCAAACTCAAATGGGTTAAATCCCGAAAGCTTCGGACAAGGCGCCCGGAGGCATCATCCCGACATCACGCCCGGTGGCTGGGCAAGCTAACTTTAGACAGCGTAGACTCGACGCCAATGGCCTGGTTAGAGTCAAGAAAACCCATCAACCGACACTGGACAACCCAAGCCATTATGGACAATCGTTATTCGTTACCGAACCGTTCCCCAAGTCCCAAACTCTGTTCAAATGTGTTCCATTCCAAAGGGTCCCTATAGGCTATTCGAATCCATCCTGGAGACTAGTTTGATAGGGGCGCCACTCCGACGCCGGGGGCCGGGTGGATACGAGCAACTATCAGCGCTATCAGAATTGTCGGTGGGGAAAGATGTGGGAAGTCCCAAGTTCCCCCGCAAGTATCAGGGGTCGGCGAGGACCTCCGATCTTCTTGGTTGGCCGTGGACAAGTTCGCGGTAGATGCTTTAGGTTATCCGAACGGAGTAGTAAGGGACCAAATGCTAGCCAAGGTCTCTTAGGAGTGACTCTCCGCGCGTGTCTCTCTCTAACCCCCGCGATGCTACCCTTGATACCGCGTCAATCCATATGTCCGTGCCTGCAAATGGATGGCTCGGCAAGAGATAGCGCGCCCGAGTAATTGTCGCTGACCATTCCCTTGGTGTTTGTGTTATCCGTCTGTCCATATCGTTCCATTATCGTCAATGGCACATCACGCATAGGTTGGCACAATCATAAAGGCGGTCTGCCCCATCGACTGTTTCTAGATTAAAGAGATCAACTCCTCACCACCTTTGTCAATCCCGAGACTTCGGTAGCGAATCTCCATTGCCATTGAACCCCGACTACTGCAGAATTCAAACTACCGGTCTGCTTGGGATTCTATCTAGGCTACAAGTTCACATCCAGAAGCCAGTTCAGCCATGGCGACCATCTCCACTCCAGACGACGTCTCCGGCGCCGGCGTGGAGAAGGGTCTCGGCAGCGACATTGATCGCTCTGAATCCAACAATGGCACAATGGCAATCGAGTCCCTTGATCCCGCGGCCGAGAAGAAGCTTCTCTTGAAGGTTAGTAAAATGCCTAGTCTTAAAATCCGTGCCATACCTTTATAGCAAGCTGACGCAATGACACTCCAATACAGCTCGACGCCTACTTCGTCCCAATCATCATGGTCGTCTACCTAACCTGCTTCCTCGACCGCACAAACATCGGCAACGTCCGCGTCGCCGGCATGCCCGAGGACATCGGCGCCACAACCCAAGAGTTCTCGACCGCAATCTCCATCTTCTACGCAACCTACGTCGTCTTCGAGCCCCCATGGACAATCATGATGAAGCGCATCACACCGCGCGTCCTCCTCACGGGCCTCTGCATCATCTGGTCCCTCTCCACCGTCTTCTCGGGCTTCATCCACAACATCGGCGGCCTCTACGCCGTCCGCCTCGTCCTCGGCATGTGCGAGGCCGGCTTGTTCCCTGCGCTGAATCTGTATCTCACTATGGTGTATAAGCGCGACGAGCAGGCTAAGAGAGTGTCGTATCTGTTTGTGTGCTCTGCTATTGCGGGCGCGTTTGGTGGGTTGTTGGCGTATGCGCTGTTAAAGATGGATGGGGTGGCTGGGTATGCTGGTTGGCGATGGGTGTTTATTATCGAGGGTGTTGTGAGCATCCTGATTGCTCCGATTCTGTGGTTCGGTCTGCCGAATGACCCCTCGAATGCGTACTTCCTCTCCGACGAGGAGAAGCGCATGATGAAGATTCGTGCTGCGCAGCGTGCTCAGTATATGGGAAGTGATGAGTTCAGCTGGGAGGAGATCAAGATTGAACTTCGCGATCCCAAGCTTTACCTGAGGTACGTTCAAACACCACCAAGGAGACATCTACCCCTGTCTTTTCTCGATAGAAGACTAACATTAGTGCAACAGCGGAGCCATCCAATTCTGTCAAGACATCCTCCTCTACGGCTTCAGCACATTCCTCCCTTCCATCATCGTGTCCATGGGCCGCACGAGCATCGAAGCCCAATACCTCAGCATTCCCGTCTTCCTCTTCGGCGCCATCGCCTTCCTGGCGACAGCCTACATCTCGGATCGCATCCTCGTCCGCGGCCCGCTCATCTTCCTTGCCAACATCCCAGGCATCATCGGCTATATCCTCATCATCTGCCCGACGAGCAGCGGCGTCAAATTCTTCGGTACCTTCCTCTGCGCCATTGCCGTCTACAACGGCCCCGGTCTCAACCTGACGTGGCTCAACGTAAATGTCGCGCCGCAGTACCGCCGTGCTACGGCAATTGGTATGCAGCAGGCTATTGGCAACTGTGCGGGTATCGTTGCCGGTCAGATTTACCGCAAGGCGCCGTATTTGCTTGGTAACGCGTTCTCTGTCGGTGCGCTGGGTGTTGCGCAGCTTTTGGTTGTTGGAAAGTGGTTCTATATCCGCCACTGCAATGAGATGAAGAGGAAGATTGAGAGTGGCGAGATGGAGGATAAGAGGAAGGTTAAGACTGGTGATTGGGAATTGGATTTCAAGTATCACATGTAGGAGGAGATGCCGCTGTATTAGAAGTTTCTCGTCGGCTCTTCGAGCGCCGAGTACTAGCATTGAATTTTGGACAGACATAGAAGAGAGATTTGAGAATATGACTGTAATTCTATGAGCCAACTTGCCAAGAAGAACTCGCTGTGATGAAGCTGTCTCCCGGATACATTCTTAACGCCATGATTGCTTCCATCACCTGCAAATGCCTACTACCTACATACAGTAATTATCTAACATCATCCATCTCCAGTATACACTCTTTTGGAAGCCACTTTCTGGCGTGATTACTCGTCGAAGGATGTGTAATCAACACTTTGACAATCACGCCGTAGTTTTGTTGATTCAGCGCAGTGACAAGATTCCTCAAGAACAACACAACATCCCCCAATCCTTGAACATGGCGGTTCAATTCGAGCCATAAGGCTCCGTCTAAGATCACAAAGACAACCTTATCTGTTGCAGCCAAAACCAAATGACGTAAGAGCATGCAGAGCACGTCAAGTCGCTGTGCTCTGACACCGTCTATGAAGCTCAAGTTGATAGCCGAGAGATCGACGTCCCGCGGTGTGAAAGACTCTGCGATGAGAGAATTCCAACACCTCAGGACGCCGCTGGCGCCAGAGTAAGGGTCATTTGGGCGATTGTGCTGGCCGCAGAGATACACCAGCGGAATGCTGCGCTCGGATTGTCTGGCTACCAGCTGGGCGAGAGCACATGAGAGCATTGTTAGCGGAGATGCTGCTTCTTGCTCTGAGCTAAGCTTCATCCTTCCTTCGATGAAAAGTATCTGAGACTCGTTCGACTGGAGCCAAGAGGCAAACTTCTTGTCGCGGAGAGCCAGCATGGCGTGGCTGATCATCTCTGGGGGGCAAACTTTCTGTGCATCAATCATAGACGTGACCATGTCTCTCTGAATGACTTTTGGATCGAATCCAATGCTAGAGCGAAGCTCATCAAGTGTTACAAACGCTTTTGCGACGAGATTTTCTGCTTTCGGGTTGTCTGTTGTTTTTAGGTCGTCAAAAGCAATACTCATTGTCTACCTCGAACGGGCAGGGTACTAAGGCAAAGTATAAGGTAGTAGAGGAACAGACTGACCTCGAACCCAGTCGGCGTACTTCAACTGGCTGTTCAGTTGCTCCTTTAGAGCCTTGAGTGATTTGTTGATGTGCTTATGTTGACTCATCAAGACGACATTGCGGAACTTGGCCACGTTGCCCTCGATATTTTCCTTAATAGTGTCTTCCTCCACATTCTTGCCAAACGTTGTCGGTCTCGTGAGTACCTTGAATGCTCTCTCTTTGAAAGTCAGATCATTACGCAGAAAATTTGAGATGTAACTCGAAGCTTTGAAAGCGGTCCTTACCCAGGGCTGACTTATCAATCCATTGCAGCATACTCTCTACACCGTCGAGGATTCCCAGATACAAGTCTTCGGCTGCTTTCCAGACTCTAGGGTCATCGTCATAGATTTCCACATATTCTTCCGTCTCTTCTACGATGTCTGGCAGACTGTCCAGACAGTTTAATATCTTGTTTCGAACTTCGTCTAGGCGCTTGGCTGCCTGTTGTCACAAAGGAAGTTATGAGCCACAAGACCAACGATATAGGAAACTTGTATCTTACACAGAAAACAAAGGTCAGAGCTCCGCAAAGTATTCCAGTAAAGTCACCGTTTGGCAGAAATGCTACAAGCATTTCCAGATTGGATGCATTTCGCTGGAAAGATCGCCCGGCCGCGCGAAAAGGATTGTGTCTCATTTTCGTTTTGGCATTGTCTTGCTCGACTGCCTCGGACGCCATGATTCTCACATCTTCCCATTGAAAATCTTTTTCCACGTCAAATCTCGCGAGGTCTTTGCGATTAGTTTTCTGCGCGAAAGTACTTATCAATGTCTTGAATGATTTTGTACGTTCGTGGACTCTGAGAGCAAGCTTTCGCGTCAGTATCAATCTTGACAAACACACCAGCTTTGGAATACATTACGAACCCGAGGAATAGGGCCACTCACCTAAGAGATGCCTGTTTTTGACGCCTCTTTTCCGAAAATTTGTCCCGAGCTGAGACTTGCCAGCTCCGGTCCCGCTCACCGGCGTGAGTTTTCATGAAGGTGCCGACATAATCAGCCATGATTGTGTTCCGAAGGGATCCAAACTTTCCTAAAAGTTTCGAGGAAAGACGTAGTGGAAATCCTTTCTGCTTCTTCTTCGACTGCCGTTTCACCTGATGGTAAGGCCGCGGAAAAGGGGGGTAAGCGTAAGCGCTGGCATCAATACCAAGATGGGGGATGGCGGCGTGTCTTGGCGTCAGCATCCGGGAGTCGGCATGCAGACCTGCTGTGAGGGGTTGGAAAGAGTTGTATCGCTGCCGGGCTACAGCTTGCCTGCATAAGATTGATTCTAAAGGGGAACAAGGCGCTTATCGTTAAACATCTCATCATCAGGCTGACCAATAGTTGGCAAAGCTGGCACCCCCCCTTGAAGTAGCCCGAACACTCTGTACGTGCCTGCCTCCGGCATTGAGGCTCCAGTTTATTGGCCTTTGATGCCTGTCATCCCAAACAGCAGACATGATGAAAACTGCTCACTCCCAGGTTCTTTGCTACTTGGGGTTCTTTACCTTGCTCATTGCGACCCAGCCACACGCGAAACGTTATCGCTACTACTGCTTTACCCCAACCTCAATAGAGTTGCTACCCAGCCGACTTGATCTTTCTTCTGGGAGCGATAGCTCATGACACCTCATGCTTCACGATTAATCAGGTCGAATGAGACATACTCCCAAGTTCCCGACAGCTAGAGAACATGTCTTCGACGTTGGATGTGTCGATTCACCCCCCAAGGGCTGATATTCCGCGGGCTACAACTTCTCATTCCACCGAGGCGTCGAGTCTGATCTCACAGAAAGATTCCAATACAGAGACTGAAAGCAAGGAAACGATATCCTCTATACCTCTTGTAAGCACCGCCATGTAACGGACGTAACGATGCAGAATTTTGCATCCGATGACTAATGCTCAACAGCAAAAGTCAAGTCATCATGACGCCTCACAAGAAACTCTCAGCCAGCAAGACGCCGAGGAATTGCCGTCTGGTACAGAGCCAGAAGTCGATCCTATTCCCGATGATGTCTCAAGATCCGATATACCCGACAACGTCAGCGAGACCTCAGATGGAAGTCTTATGCCCCGAGACTTCAGACTGTTCCGCGGCGAAGGGAATTTTAAATTGGTGACAGTTGCGCGAGAGCTTCAAAGCATGTCTTTGCATCATCTTGATGCGTCAAGGACATACCATCCTAATAGCGCGGCAACGTACTTCGCCAACCATCTGAAGATGATGAACTGGATCTCTGAGGTGATCAAAGACAGTAATCGACCTCCTCTGGTACCTCCGAGTGAGGTGAAATATGAAGAGAGGAAGCGGTACCTTTCCGGGAAAATCGAGTGCAAATGGAGGGAGTGGGTGGACTTACCTCAAGAGTACGCGATTGAGATTTTGATAGAGGAAGAGCCTCTAGACAGGGAATATTTTCGGAGCGGTCCCGATAGTCGGTCACATGCTAAACCCGTCATTCTACAGCCCCGGGACAACGATATTAAAGTGATCCCTTCGAGGATATCAATCAATTCTTTGGCGGTAAAGAGAGTCCTTAGTGCCCTGTCGAATGGAGCCCTGGTTCCGAACCATCCGGCCGACAATTACACGATTTACCGCCCTTTCAAGGTTCTCCAATGGCTTGAGCCCAAGATCCGCGAAAGATTGTCGGAGATCCAGGAACTCTGTCTTAGCTCCAAAGACAGAGACATAGAGATTAAAGACCCAAAAGTGTCGACTGAAGCCGAAGTCAGTGAAGAAATCGAAACGAAGGATGCAAAGCCAGCAATGACAAGAGAAACGAGAGACAACATTATATTCACTTCGGCGTACGATTGGAAATCTTTAACCCAAGATGAACTGCAAGAAGCATCTGATGACCTAGGCACCCTTGTGTCTTGCATTGATGAGTACATTCTTCCCTTGGGGAAAGCAGTTGAGGGATCAGGCGATGTCCGGGTCCACTACCAAGAACTATGGCATGTATTCAAACCGGGGAGTATCGTCTACGTCAAAGATCCAGCAGTTCCCCAGAAGCTGTGGCGTGTGGTTCAAGGCAAAGGAGGTCAAACACCACAATACCGGCAACCTGCGACTCAAGCCACTAATTTACAGCTTGGAGGTGCTTTGAACGACTCGAGGCCTCTCCCTTTTGTGATAGAATGCTATCACATAGACTTCGATGGCGTCCAGTTCATCCGCGTCTTCAAGAACTTTAAGTTCGAGATGCTCAGGGATCTGACCAGTATTCGTTCCCTTCCGATCATTCCCTTGAGAATCGCAGAGCGAGATGGCTTTGTTGACATATCAGGCTGCAAGGAAAAAGGACAAGATTTCATATCCTACACAAGATGGTCCTACAGTTATTACCGAGGTCAAAGTCTGATACACGAACCTGAGGGAACTATTCTACGCCGTCCTGAGAAGGGGGCGATCACTTCTGCTGTGATGATTTCGGAGGCTATTGAAAGCCCAGTGGTTGTGGATTTCCATCGTTGCCTACAAGAAGTTCCAAGTTGGAAGCCCGGAAGATCGTCCAGAGGCAGTTGGGGCTTGGCCGAGGTTACTGAAGAAAAGAAAGCATCGCCACCATATTCTGCCCCCCCTCCAATCATTCCCCCAGGAGTAGACGATGATCGAGTATGGGATGCTCGAATGGCGGAGGAAGTTCTCGAATACACCGATCAATCTCAGCCCGTAGAGGTTTACGGCCGAGAGTCTCCTGAAGGAGATGAGATCCTCCTGCTTCCCAACAGAGTTTTTGCTTTTGTTCTACGTACACGTCAGTGGGGTAAGTAAATGGACATTCTTTCAGCAAGAAGTGATTTGATTTCGCTGACATATGGAATCTAGCTTGCATTCCTCTCGGGTCTGGCTCACTTGATACTCAGGGACATAGCCTCACTAGAATGGGAGAAGACAAGAAGGCATGGGACTACCTTCAGATAGACGACAGTCACAGAACCATAATCAAGTCTTTGATGGCAACTCATTTTCGCAAGAAGAAGTCTGAGCGGCGTCAATTCGATATCATCCAAGACAAAGGTATTATCATGAATGGTGGACGTTTTTCTGAAAGACCTTAAAGACTGACAACATTCAGGGAAGGGCCTCATCGTACTATTGCACGGGGTTCCTGGGGTGGGCAAAACTTCAACTGCTGGTCAGTATTATTCTCAACTCTATGTTGGCAATTTGGATGTATACTAACAGTATGGATCGCAGAAACCGTCGCAGCCTACTACAACAAGCCATTGTTGCCTATCACTTGCGGTGCGTACCATACTGCGAAGTATGGATTTATCAGAACAAGGCTCTGACTCATAAACAGGTGACTTGGGGATGACTCCAACCGAGGTGGAATCCAATCTTCAGAATGCATTCCAGATGGCCCAAGCCTGGGATTGCGTTTTGCTCTTAGACGAAGCTGACGTCTTCCTGGCCGAAAGAAGCCAGGACAACATTGAGCGAAACGCATTAGTATCTGGTACGTTTGAAGCGGTATCTAGCTCCCATATTTGTGCTGATTCTTGAATACAGTCTTCCTTCGCGTGATGGAATACTACGAAGGAATTCTCTTTCTCACGACCAACAAGGTTGGCTCCTTTGACGAAGCCTTCAAGTCCCGCATGTCCATGGCCTTGTACTATCCACCCCTCACCCACGAGCAAACCAAGAAGATATGGGAAGTGCAAATGGATCGTACGGAGAAACTCTCAATCGCAGCTGCGCCGATGGACCCGTCGCAACACGTAACATTCAAGCGCGATGAGATCGTAGCTCTTTCTACAACTCTTTGGAACTTGCAAACTCTCAGGGATGACCACAAGCCAGTTTGGAACGGAAGACAAATCAGAAACGCCTTCCAAACGGCCGTGGCGCTGGCCGAATTCCATCAGCAGGAGAACAATATCCCGGGGCCCATCGTTGTGAAGGGTGAGCATTTTGAGAAGGTGGCCAAGGTGTCCCATGAGTTCAACGCGTATCTCTACTCCGTGAGGCACGAGCGCCTGGAGAACGAACTTGCCCACAAGAAAGAGCATCGCTACGACGACTTCAACCGGAATCAATTTGGCTTCGGTGGACAAGGGCTTGGAGTGCCTCAGCAGGGAGGGTTTCAGCAGGGTTTTGGGATGCCCGGAGGCTTCCAGAATCTGCATCAGTTAGGTATGATGGGAATGGGCATGCCGAACATGGGAATGGCTGGGCCTGGGTTTAATAATCTGCAAAATCAGGGTAATCCCATGGCCTCACAGTCCCCGCAGGCCGGCTTCGGCAACATGAATAACGTTGGCATGGGGATGGGCAACATCAACATGGGCATGGGTAACGCTGGCCTCGGAAACGCTGGTCTCGGCAACGTTGGTCTGGGGAGTGCTGGAAGCGGCGGCTCGAACGCAGCCATGGGTGCACAACAAAGTAATACCAACAACGTAGGTATTCCTGGCCAAACTTTGGGGGGACAAATGACTCCCCAACAACAGCAGCAGCTCCAAGAACTTCTTCGGCTCCAGCAACAACAGCAGCAGTAGCGTTCCCAGTAGTCATAATCTCTTATGTCATTAGTTCCTTGATTCTCATGGCTACTTGTACTCGTGATAGATACATGGATGTGACAGATGCCTTGGTAACTTAGAGCCATTCCAAGATGATGCTGTCATACAAGAAACCTCTCCACTGAGTGTAACGAGTAACAGTGAAGCCCACAGTAAGTCAAAGCACCCACTTTTGGGCACCCCCCCCTTTTGGGCACCCCAACAAAACATAGCATCCAAACATCAACACCAACCACAATCAATTAATTAACTATCTTCTACTACCATAATAATATAATCAAAATTCTCCCTAAGTAATTCGACCCCTACGAGTCAATTAGGACTAACTAAACGGTCGCTAGAGTCCTCCTAAGCTTTCTATACGTTCTAAATATCCGCGAACCTAGTGTTTAGGTCTAGATATATAGTCTTTTTTTTCTTAAGCCTTATGCGCTTAATCCTAGCCTTAAAAACTTAAACTTAGTACTAAAATGTGGCTAATAAGTAGGCCTGCTCTTTAAAAGCTTTTTTTACTTTTTAGAATAGTAGTCGTTAAGTACTATTATCTAAACTAAGCTCTATAAATAGCTTTAAGTAATTATAGAGCTCGCTAGCCTTTTTAGGAATTAACTAGTTAATAATAAAGGTCGCTAATACCTAGTTAAGTAGTCTACTAGTATTACTAGTCGTCTACCTAGCTTCTGTGCCCCTTTTAGATAGTATAACTTATATAAGTAGGATTATTAAGTTAAGAAGTAGCTTAGCTATGTTAAGTAGCTATAGTCTAGTTACTTTCTACCTACTTTATATATTTAACGACGTTAAACTAGCTAAACGAGTAAGCTAGTAGTAGCTTAAGAAGTACCGCTTTCTAATAATAGTAAAATTGTTTATTATATCCTCCTTACTAAGCTCCTTTTTATATATAGACTTAATAGGCTTAAAAATAGCTATATCTAATAGTTAGAGGATATAGGAAGCGTGTAGTAGTAAGAATAATAAGTAGACGTTATTTTTATAGTACTCTTATATAAAGTCTATTATTGTATAACTCCTATACCTATTTAGTACTAATAGTCGAGGCTAGTTTAGCTTACTAAGCCCCTTAATAGGGGAGGTCTTAGTTTATAATAAGAATACTTCTTTTAGCTAGTAAAAAGTAGTCTCGTCGGTTATCTAGCTATTATCTATTATTATAAACTTCTAACTATTATAAGCGGTAAGTTAAAAAGGGAACTACTACTATTAAACCGACTTTCCTTTGTAAATAACTAGTAGTTTAATAGCTCTACTATTAATAAAGATATACTTAATAATTATTACTTAGGTACGCGAACTAGGCTCTTTTTTTTATACTACTATGGCCTCTACTATACCTAAGACTAGCCTATTAGCTCCCTTACCCTCTATTATACTAGTCTTATTTATATTATACCTATTAGCCTATTTAATACCGCTAATCTTTAGTATATTAAATAATCTAAACTATTATTTAATTATATTAGTAGTAGCTTTATTAACGCGGTGCGAATTAATTAAATAACTTCTTTAAACCCTTATTAATAGATTCTTTTTAATAAAAGCGTTAATCTATCTCTTATTAAGTAGTTTATTATCCCCCTAGGACCTTAGAACTCGCTTAGTAAATTCCCTAACTTATTTATAAGTTAGTATAATACCTAGGTAATACTATATACGAATTTACTAGGCTAGCTAGTCTTCTTATTATAAAAGAAGCCTCTAAAGCTCTGCGAATACCCTCGCCCTTATCTAGTGGCCTCTTTTTCGACCCTAAAGTATTATCTTAAGAACCCCGAACTTAATCGAGGCCCTTTTAATAGAGAGACCGTTTTTAATAGTATTAAGTACCTATTAGAGCTTATTTTTAGTATACGATACTATTACTTACTAATTAGTAAGTGTGCTAAAAAGGAATGCATTTGGACGATTTTTATAATTGTTATGTTGAATTAAAATAATAGGTAGGGTTTTAATGTGGTGGCTGGGAGGGATTTTTGGGGGTGCCCAAAAGGGGGGGGTGCCCAAAAGTGGGTGCTTTGACTTATTCTGCCCAGCCTTGAGAACGTCGGTATCAATCTTGTACTGGAAGAACCGCCACTCGCCGCTCACCTTGCCAGACCGGTACAGAGCAGGATCGCTAGTCAACGTGTCCTTGCTCAGGGAGCCGTAAACCTGCCCGTTGACGTCAATGTCCAAAGCCGCGCTCTGCGAGTACCCAGCCAGCGACACGCTGAGCAGCGCAGTCTTGTTTGCAGCGAGGTCCGCCGAGGGAATGTCAAACTCGATCGTCCACTTTCCGATGGCGGACTGCGCAAAGTACCAATCCTCGTTCTGGGACTTGCCGACGGTGAAGGTCAGGTTTGCGGGGCTCTTCGCCGCCACGCCGTGCTGGTAGGGCACGCCGCCGTTCTTGAAACCGTTGGCCTTCTTGTCGAACTCGCCGATCTGGAAGATCTGCTTGCTTTTGGGGACGGTCCACGAGAGCTCGCCGAGGTTCAGTGTCTTGTCCTTCGTAATGGTCAGGGGCGCAGTGAAGTTTGTGTAGACGTCAGCCAGCTTGCCACCGTTGGAGGTGGCGTAGACGGCGTACCCGCCAGTGCGAACATTGTCGAAGGAGAATCGACCCTTGTCGTTGGTGTACGTCGTGTAGTAGTAGTTCTTGCCCTGAATCGAGGGGCGGATGGTCGTGTCGGTGTCACCGAGGAAGACAGCAGCGCCAGAGGCGGGACGGCCGTCGGAGAGGACCAGAGTTCCCTGGACTCCGCCACGAGAGTGGTAGGCTGTGTCCTTGAACCATGTGTAAGGGACGTGTTTGACTTCCTCCTTGTGCTTTTCCGCGGCGTCCGCTACGTCTCCATTGTTCTTTGCGTGCAAGTGTTAGCGATATTGGGACACTGACTTTTGCGAGATCAAGGTGTTCTTACGAGATACCACAACCAAGGTCCCCAGACCTTGCCTGCTGGCTGAGGCACTGTCTTGCCAACACGGAAGTGAGAAGTGTCCTGAACGACATTGAGCTGGACTGCATCTCCAGTCTTTGACTCTCGGTGGACCTAGTCATCAGGTCAGAAATTTGCCTACGAGATTGCAGGAGTCACCTAATAACTCACCGTCAAAGTTTGGCTCAGGTGGTCGCTGTTGTAGTACTCCGTCGTAGGATGGATGTACCACGACCCGGCTTTGGGGCCGTAGACGCCGTAGAAGTCACGATCCCTGACAGCATTGGACCAGTCGTACTTTGTGATGAAGGACCCATCGGCCAGTTGCCAGGTCTCATCCTGTACATTGGTCGCGGTGGCGTAGAGCGAAAAGTCGGGCAGGGGCTCATCTTTGAGATGCGTGCGACCGTTGAGGAAGACGTCGGGGGCCAACCTCCACAAAGTCCGGAGGATGCTAATGTCGGGGAGGGCCCGGTTGACAAAGTACTGGTACGCGCCGGTCAAGTCGTCAAAGATCACCCAGTGGAAGTCACCGGCAGCGGCGGAGAAGCTGACATCGATGTAGTCCGTACCGCGGGATGCGATTGTGGCGTTTGTGAACTGGAGATTGTTCTCCCCATCTTTTTTTGCAATATGTCAGTCAGCACAGCTTCATCAAGTAAAGTTGCGATGAGATGGTCGTCTTACCGTAGCCGACGTAGTGGCCGGCAGCCGAACCCACAAGATCGGCGCCCGGGACACCCTCCCAGAAAAGCTTGGTTGCGTAGAGCCAACCCTGTGTCAAGTTCCAGTGATCATTTCCAATGACCCAGGTCGAGTCATTAATCTGCTCGAGAAAGGGACCCTTCCCGGCACTGGCCAATTTGCCGGCCAAAGCCAACGCGGACAGCCGAGAGAAGTGCATGATCTTGAAGCCTTGAAAGCTGTCTTTGGGGCAGGTTCTCAAGCTGGAGACAGGTTGCAACGAGCGACTTGACTAAAGGTCGTCGGTTCGAGGTTCCGAATGGCTACATGGCTTTACATCTTATACTCAGCAAGTCAAACTCTGATATCAGACGGTCAATTGAAGCTTTCTCTCTTCGGCAGGAGCCGACAGCGTCATGCGGGAGTTGTATTGTCAATGGGGTCCTCAGTGGAGAGAATTGCCGATTGACGCATCGAAACCTGACAATTCGTGATAAGGCGTTCGCACTGTAGACTCACGCAGCAAAGCATAGCTAGAACACAGTGTTTCCAGTCCCTTGGGAAACTTGACGTTGTCGAAACAAGGCCGAATCTCCGCGATGCCCATGTCAAGATGTCAGTCTAAACCAATGACACCATCCGGGCTCTATCAGTGGTTGGTGGCGCTTATGAAAACCGTTGCGATGAACGCCATTGATGCACATCTTGCACCATCGGTTCCCACTCTTTCGGCATTTCTTCCGAAGAAACATTCTACGCCAGCCACCTAATTGAAAGACGATCGATTCCTCCACCAATTGGCAACATGTTCAAGAAACAGACGCGATACTAGGTTTTCGAACTTTGTGACCTGTTGTTAGTGTGTATTTTTTTGCAAGAGGTTCGTTCGACTTGAACTTTGCTGATCTCAACAACGAACATTGCGCGGCCGTGACGCACGCGCTGTTTTTCTTGCTGACACTGGCTACAGCGCATTAAACCTTAGACTCCGAGGGCCGACTCTTGGAGTCTTGAATCGGGAATCTGAAGTTACGTTTGCACTTTGGCCCCTCGGCATTTGATCGAAGTGGTTTGTCCAAACATTAGAAAAAGATCGAACTCTGTTCGATAGTCAATTAACAGAGAAGGAGTGCTAAGTTTCAAGTTTTCTTTCCCTTGTTCTTCCCCTGTGCGGTCATTCTGTGAATAGTCTGTCTTTAGAGAGCACTAAACAGCAGTACACATTTGCCGTCTCTGTCCTTTTTTTACCTTCAACAAAACGACACAAATACAAAATGTCTCTACTACGATTTGGTGCATGGTCCAATTTCAGTAATAAGTGCATCATTCCAGTCAAGCGATACTGGTGATGAACACTTGCAGTTTCCATAGCCATCAACCTAGCCAAGGCCGTACTCTCCTTATTGGCTGTACACTAGATTTTACAACCAATTTTCGCTTATGCCTGAGCAAGTTCAATCATACAAATGAGAGTCACGAATTTAGTCTAGGACAATTGAAAACTTGTGGCATCAATTAGGTAACTTCATTGACAACTCAACATGTATGCTGAGTATTCCATTCCGATGCGCGCACTTCCTCACCCCTTCTTGAAGCCATGAGGTATCCTGATCATTGCATGTACTCCACGTTCTGCCTGAGCATGAGCAACAAACTAATTCTTCTATCGACGGTGTAGATTGAGCTAGAATCGGCAATTGTCTCTTACTTATTGGCAGCCTGAGTCCGAGAGTGCCATTACTATTCACGCGCGCCTGCTGAATCAGTTCACTACATGTACGTATACACAAAATCAGAACATGGCCCTTCAAACGGAAATCTCCATTTTGAGAATTCATCGAGTCTGCTGTGGCAATTGTTCAAATTCGTGTTCAACCTCCCTATGACTCAAGCCAACTCAACACGAGTTGACGCTGGATGAATTGCATCTGTTGAGATGACTCGTGGGCCTCGCTGACGTTTGAGTTAATTATCTAGTTGTCTACTTCAAGGGTCGGAGGTCCTTTTATCCCATCCATATTGCATATCAATATGGGGAAATCAATTCTTTCAGTAATCGCGTGGTTCTGTCGTCACTGCCCACCAAACCCTTCAAGTCTGCCGTCAACCACTACCGGAAAATGATGATCAGCGATCTGGAGCTCTGCTCGCAAACCCGCCAAATGTCGAAATTCTGCCCGTTGAGCCTGCAGATGAGCGTTGGAGCCCTCCCCCAGCTTGGTGCAGAACTACTCCCACGATCACCACACCCACCCAAATTCGTACACCAGCAGAACGGATAGGCCAACCTACGAAAAATGTCTTGGCGGCAGTCAAATTGACTTTGCGCGTGCAGTGCGAGTTGAACTTTAAAGACACCACTGACGCTGGAGTTGCCGGTGCGCAACAGAGTTCGACAACTGCCCCAGACGTGCGCTCTAGAGAGTGGAGATGGTTTATCAGCAGAAACTTTCGGATTGTGGGAACGCAGCACCCCGGTTAATTTTGTTATAGCACTGTCTGTTATCGCCTTCAGCAAAGAGGGCTACCTGGCGATGGCGTAGCATTGTAAGAGAACCTTAAAACACAAAATCGAAAGCGTCCGATCCAAGCGCATGCAGATCGCTGTAGCTTCCAAAGAGGTTAATCTTAGGATATACGTGTTATATAGTCGATTAATAAGTAATCCGTAGACGGATATAGTCTATTTAATAATTTAATCTATGTCGTAATAGCTTTAACTATCTATAGCCTTACCGCACGTTACGTAACCTCGGTTATATAATTACTAAGGCTTACTTCGCTCGTACCCTTTATATTAAAATAAGCTTTATACTTATTTCCTATTTTTAATAAATAACCGTTCTTTTTATATATATTAATATCCTTATAATAACTCTATAATAATTATAAGCTTAGTTTTAATTTAGACCCCTATACTTTTATTAAAAAGTTATTTCTTAGGGATTATAGTTTACTATATCCTTTTTTATAATATTATTTAACCCCTATTATATCTATTAATTTTATTCTTAAACGAACTAATATTTTTTAAAAAGACTACTAATATTCCTAAATAAAAGCTTAATTATTAATAAGATTAGCTTAAATAGTACCTCGCTTTACGAGTTAAGGCCTAATTAAAAAACGTTTAGGACTTATTAAACTTAAACGACTTTATTTTTTTATTAAATTTATTACTTTTTATTAAGTTTATTTTTTTAATTAAGGAGTATATTAAAATATAAAATACTACTTAAAATTAAATATATAAAATAACTTCAATTAAATATTAACGAAGACTTAAGGAGTTTATTTAATAATAAACTAAATAATTAGAAAATAAGATTATAATCGAACTTTTTATTAAAAACGATCGAATTGAGTAACTAGTCGCTTTAATAAAATTAAAAGCCGTAATAATAAATTAAGTACGTTTTATTAAAAAATATACCTTTTTTATTTAATAAACCGCTTTTAAAACGATCTTTTATTAATAAAAAGAGAGATTATATAAATTAATAAATTACTAAATCTCTTTTATAATTATTTAAAAAATATTAGAAAATATAAAAGAGGAGCTTATTAATTCTTTAAACTACTCCCTTCGTATTATAATTAAAGTTTTTAAATAAAAGTACGTACTAAGTAATTTTAGTTCGTTTATAATTATGAAAAAGGAATTTAATATAGTTATAAATAAAGTAAACTTTAGTATTAACTTATTAACTTAAATTAAAAACTTCTTCTTAGCTTATTATTGAATAACGTAGCTTAAGCTACCCGAAGTTTAGGGGACCCTCGCTTTAAAAACCTTTTTTTATATAATTATATATTATTTTATTTTAAACTAATTTAACTAAGAGCTCGTTAAGATTATTAAACTAAAGTAAAAAAAAGAAGCGATCCTTAATATAAAGTATTATACTAAGATCTTTAATAACTTTTTATATAAAGAGGTAGTATATAATAAGAGTTATAAACGAACCTCTATAATATTCGTAATATTAATAAGTTATTTAAACTTCCCTAAGTAAAATAAAGTAATTCCTAACTCGTTTATTAACTATTTTTATAAAAAGACCTATTACTAAAAGCTAATAAACTATATAAAAATAAAGCTTATTTTAATAAATAAAACGAAGTTAGAATACGTTTAGCTAAGTATTAATAACGCTTAGAAAATAATTTCCTATTTAAACTAAAAAAGATATACCGACCTCTATACCGATCTTATTTAGAAAAGTTAAATTTATATAAAACCCCTTTTTAAATAAAATAATAATAACCGAGATTATTTTAAAAAAACGACTAAAATTAATAAGCTAAGTAATAAAAAGAACTCTAAAAAAACTTACCCTTTAAATATTATAACTATAATTATTAACGTCGGTCTACTCCCTAAGCTAAGTATAGAAATAAATAAGAATAGTAATTTTACTATTTTCTTTATCCCTTTTACTAGCCTATACCTCTTTTTTAAAAGTATAATTATAAATAACTATAGTATTATTTACCTTATTAATAACTAATCGCTTTTAAAACTAGATTTTATTTAATAAAATAATAGCTCGGAAAATATAAATTCTAAAACGGCCTCCTATTTTATTATTACTAAAGGAATAAGGATTATGTATAATATTTTTATAAAACTAAAGGGGCTTAAGATAAAGTACTTTATTTTTTATAATATTAGTTTTATTAAAAACTTTTATATAAACGTCGTATTAAAAGCTCTTTTTTAAAAAACTAATATTTAGTATTTAGGTTTTAACTATACCCTTTAGTTCGGTAGCAAATCTAAGAACGTTATTATTAAATAGCTTAAAAAAAAGGTTAATTTAGTTTTTTTAGAATATAAGCCCTATTCGTCCTATTTTTTATTTAGAAATTAGTTTTCGGTCGTTAATATAATTTTAATATATAGCGCTTAGTACTTACGTTTTTTATACTAATTAAAGAACGACTAATTAAATATAGCTTAGCTTTAGTACTTTAAATTTAAATATTTTATATTAATAATATTTAAAAAGCTCGTTCTAGCTACTCGGGGGTAAGGATTAAAGGACTAAGCTGTTTAGAATATTAATATTATATAATTATTTATATAAAATAGGTTATTTTATAATATACTTTAAAACGAAGAGTAATTTAACTTTATTATAAAGTTTTATAGGACCTTTTTAACTACTTATTAGTTTATAAACAAAGTAAGTAGTTAATACTAATTAAAAACGAGTATTTAAGTAGGATCTTTGTTTTTTTATAAGTTATAAAGACTTATAATATAGTATTTAGGGTTTTATGTTTTTTTAAATAATAAGTACGTATATAAAAAGGTATAGCCGTTTATAAGATCTAATAAAACGTAAAACGTATAATAATCGTAATTAATAATAAAACTCGTTTCTAAATATAAGTATAAGAGCTAAGAATAGACCTAGAGACTACTCCTTTATATATAAAAAAACCGAATAGAAAAGGGGAACGAGCTAGTTAAGAAATTATTAATAAAGTAATTAATATAATATTAATAGCTAGCTTATTAAATAAACTCTAAGTAAAAGCTATATTAGTTATAGCTTATTTATGTAATATTAGCCCTAGGTAACGTACTAACTAATTATTACTAATTTAAACTAAAGAAGTTTAATTTACTTATTATTTTAAATAATAATAACTAATAAATATACTAAAGCTCGCCCGTAATTTACGTCCTTATTAAGGGTAAATATATATATATAACTATAAAGCGTCCCTTTAGGGTCCGGTCCGCCTTATTAAGGGCTATCTTTACTTTTATGGGCAAGCTAGTCTATTAGGGTTAATATTAAGTATCTTTATTACGTACTTTAATAAAACTTTATAACTAATTATAGCCGGCCGCAGCCGTTACTAACTATTAATATTAACTAAACTTAAAATATTAATAACCCCGCTACTATAGTATATTAATTACCTTTTTAATAGCCGAATACTACCCCTTATTTTCTTTTTTTATTTTATTTAATAATAACCTCTCCTTAATATTCCTATTTAATACGCTCGCTTACGCTCTTTCTAAGCTCTTAATTATATTATTAAGTCTAGGCTTATTTATATTTTATTATATTAAAAGGGCGCTAATAAGGGCGACGCTTATTATAATATATCTATCCGTCTTCCGTAAGTTAATATTACTAATATAATATTTATTAAAGCGGTCTTTTTATAACTCGGGGTTATTTAATATAATACTTATAAAATTAAATAACTTCTAGCTATTAAAGAAGCCCTAAGGGTCGACGAGTTATTAATAACGTCTTAGTATTTTAATAAAGTATACTTAAGGTAGATAGTTAAATAGTAATAGTAATAGCGCAATAGTAATAAATAATAAGGGAAACGCCTTTAATTTTAATAAAAAAAACGAAGTAACGAATATATATATATACGAGTAAAGTTAAAATAAGGTAGATATTATGAGGTTAATATTATTTAATAATAGCGACGAGGGTATCTTTAATATTACTATTATAAGCTATTATTACCTAAAAAGGTAGCTAACTTAGCTAGGTACGTAAGCTCATAAAGTAGTAGCGTTAAGTACTTAATATTATTATTAATAATCCGTAGTTATAAACTTTATAAGAGGGAAAGTTAAAAAAGTAGAAAATCTAAAAAAAAATAGTCTATCGAGATAGTAGGAGTATTTATTAATACTATATATTACTACCGTATAATCGATATTAAGAATCGCCCGAGTAGCTAGTAAAGGCAAAAATAAAAAAATAAATAACTATAGAGCGTACCTTTTTAAAAAGGACTATAAAAAAGGAATTAATAAGAGACGTTTTAAAATAAAGTAGAGGGGATATATTAAGTACTTCGTAAATTATATACTAAACGCTTATAACTTATATAAAATCTAAATCCCCTCGCTTTTAAAAGTTATTATTACTTAAAATATAACGTTTAATAAGATAGTTTTTAATTTAAAAAATAATACTAAAACCGTAATTTATTTATTTAAGTTAAGGGCCGTAATAAATAAGATTTAATAGTTATTTATAATAATCGAACCTAAGTTCTAATTACTTAGAATTATAAATAAAAAAGAGGCTATATTAATTAATAATAAAGAGTAGTTATTATTATTTATACTCGTTTTATAAAAAGTAAATAAAACTATAAAAAAGCTTAGTTCGTTTTTAAATAAACGAAATAAGTAGCTATTTATTTCTAAACTAACCCTAGATTTTAAGAGTCCGGAGTTAGATACGAACCTTATTTAGCTAATTAAAATTACGAGCGAGGTTATAAAAAAAGTCGATCCTCTTATTAAAAGGATTAAAAACGTAATATATATATAAATAAAAATAAAGACTTCTTAAAGCTTTTATAAAAAGGATCTTTTTATTTAACTAAATTTTAACGAATCCCTTTAATAAATAAGCTTATATTAAAAAATAAAAATAATAAATAACTTAGTTAGCGACTTTAATATAATTAGTATATATAGTTATAAAGAGGATAAGTATATTAAATAAAGCTAGAGGTTAAAAAACTAATTACTAAAAGTATTTATTTAAAACCTAAGTTAATAAGAATAACTCGGGTAGTACTTTTTTTATACTTAAGTAAAAAGAGACTAGGACTTTTTTTTTAATATATATATACTTAATTAATAAAAAGCGGTTAACGAAGCGACTTAGGGGTATTAAATACTATATTATTACGTTTATATTATAATTAATAAAACGAAGTACGTTTTATTAACCGTAGTTTAATTTAACCGAATCTATATAAATTAATTAATTACCTTTCTAGGGAAGTAAAAGGATATTTTTAAAATATTAAAACCTCTAAGAAGTTAATTTATAAAAGTAATATAGTTACAAAACTTTTATCGTTCCCGTGCGTGTGTGTTTGTGTATGTATCCGTATGGTCCAGTCCTTAGTCGGCTTCGATTCCCTCTCTCATGTCACGTCACGTTGTGTTTGCTGGCACTTCTCCACCTGGTCGTTCCCTGTTCAGTGTCGGTGAGTTCCGAATACAGCGTAGTTTCAGACGAAATAAAATCCCCCACGATCCTTAGTCCCGGGTCCGGTGGTGAAGAGGGGAGGGGGCGATTCCAATGCGTGATGGCAACTGCCGTGCGGGTTCCATGTTGTCTTTCCTGCAGCTCCATCTCGTTGTAGCTTTATTGCCCGAGAGGCTGTCATGGCTAAACATAGAGGATACGAAAGCCTCGCGAATTGGGACTCGTACGTTGTCTGACAGACACCCCCTGAAATGATTTTGTGAATGTCTGATTCGGGTGGTGGGGGGAGTAGTCTCCGCTGCGGGAAGTCAGGGGTATTTTCACCAGTGCCAACACGGGCTTCAACGTATGGAAACTTGGGAAGTGAGCTACGGAGCCGCAAAGAACCCCAAACCTGGATGCTGATGGGATTTTTTGTGGTTTATGGTGGTTTCTGGGAGCCTGTGAGAGGCTCGTTTCCCTCGGGACGGACCCGCGTGGCAGGATGGGGTGGACCTGGCAGAATTAATGTCACACAGGACGTACTCCGTCTTGCGTCGATCGGAGCTTTACATTGATTAGGTCTGTGCCACGAACCGCCCCGACCACGCCCTCGACGTCCGGGATGGCGCTTCGGATGACCAGCCATCATTGCCTGTTTCAGTAACCGTTGGTTCTGCCATTGGATCTCTGTGTGGAGTGAGAAGCCCCCGTCATATATTCAATTCCATGGTTGTTTACGCGCCCGCATCACATACGGGGCCCGTACTACGCGGCCAACGACCAACAATCCATGTCATGGCCTAATCCATCGTGTTGTCGATGGCAAGCCGATGGACTCTATGGGAATAGGTGATCCAATGGCTCGGGTGAGCTCGTCGAAAGACCCAGTTTCCATCGCAGCCTTCAATTGTATATCAACTCGAGGTTGCCTTGCTCTGTCGATCTGTTCTCTCTTGTTGTTTCATTCCACAGTCACTCATTCTTTCATTCGTTCAACTCTTTTCTACACCCTTTTTTCCAAGATGTTCGCCAAGTCCTTCCTTTTGGCCGCTGCGGCCCTTGCCCAGCAGGCTGCTGCCGTCTCCGTCACCGGTACCCCCGAGGGTTTCGCCTCTGGCACCACCGGCGGAGGCTCCGCGACTGCCGTCACCCCCACCACCAACGACGAGCTGGTCTCGTACCTCGGCGACTCGTCCGCTCGTGTCATCGTCCTGACCAAGACCTTCGACTTCACCGACGAGGACGGCACCGCCACCGAGACCGGCTGCGCTCCCTGGGGAACCGCCTCCGCCTGCCAGGTCGCCATCAACAAGGACTCGTGGTGCGACAACTACCAGTCCAGCGCCCCCTCCGTCTCTGTTACCTACAACAAGGCCGGTCTCAACCCCATCAAGGTTGCTTCCAACAAGTCCATCATCGGATCCGGCTCCAAGGGTGTCATTGTTGGCAAGGGTCTGAGAATCGCCGGTGCCGAGAACGTCATCATCCAGAACATCAAGATTGAGAACATCAACCCGAAGTACGTCTGGGGTGGTGATGCCATCACTCTCGACACCACCGACAACGTCTGGATCGACCACGTCACCGTAAGTGCTCACTCGTTTGAGATCTGAGATTGCACACCACTAACAACCTCGAATCTAGACCTCCAAGATCGGTCGCCAGCACCTTGTTCTCGGCACCTCTGCCTCCGGCAAGGTGACCGTCTCCAACTCTGAGTTCGATGGCCAGAGCGACTACTCTGCCACCTGCGACGGCTACCACTACTGGGTCAACTACTTCGCCGGCTCCAGCGACACCATCACCTACATGAACAACTACATCCACCACTTCTCTGGTAAGTCAACGTGAAAGGAAAATTACACCAGCAAATGCAACAGAAAACTTACTCACAACTATAGGCCGTGCCCCCAAGGTCAACGGAAACTCCTTCGTCCACGCCCTGAACAACTACTGGTCCGACTCCACCGGCCACGGCTTCGAGGTCACCTCCGGCGGCTACGTCCTGGCTGAGGGCAACGTCTTCAGCAACGTCGCGACCGTCATCGAGGCCGGCGGCGACGGTGCCACCCTTGCCATCACCTCCTCCAACGCTGCCGACTGCTCCTCCAAGATGGGCCGCTCTTGCCAGGCCAACAGCTTCTCCAGCTCCGGCACCTTCACCGGCACCGACACCAGCGTACTCAGCAAGTTTGGCAGCGCCGATATCCCCGACGCCGTTGCCGCCTCTTCCGTCTCCAGCAGCAGTGCTGGCTACGGCAAGATCTAAGTCATACCCGCTTTTAGGATTTGACTTTGTTACGCTCTTCTAAAATAAACCATTTCGCCCCGGGTCAAGGTTACCCCCAGTGGCAGTGGGATTAGCGGCAGCTTTCGATTCTGTAGATACCTTATCTTCTTTACAGCCTGTATAAATGACAGCCTTTCTTGGAAAAAAAAATTATCTTGTCTTGTTCCCCTGTGATGTGATGTAGTTGAACCAAACCTGACTCCTTACGTGCACCATATTTGGCCTTCCCACGAGTCAGTAGCTATTTTTGTTTCCGATGTGAAAATAAACAATCCCTAGCAAAAACTCTCACAGTTACTACCCGCTGTGCGCGAGCAGCAATGTTCAGTGGTTCGTGCGCTTCTCTGCCCGCGCCGCGCAACATCATTTCTGCCCGGAACTCAAGTCCGTTCATCCGGGGGCGATTGCCGCGTGGCCATCCCACCGGGTTTTATTAGACTGGGCAGATGCAACTGCTCGACAGGGAGAAGAAATTTTCTTTCTCACATTCTTTTCCGTTTCGGCTTTTGGAAATCGTCATCCGATTGTTGCCATTGACACCACAGTGATCGACGAGTTGTGAAAGTTTTGGCATGAATCAGGAAAACTATCCAACTCCAGACAGATCTTCAATGGCGGTTCGATACTTTAGTGAGACCATGAGCATGTCATCCAAAAGTTGCCTATTTACTCGAACTTTTTGCGCCGCGTTGAAGAGCAATGGCGGTGAGTTGCGACAATGGATTTCGTGTTTAGTCAACTGGAGTGCTGAGACAACTGTCAGTATGGGTCCTGCTGGGAACGGGTACTGTTAGCGCTTAGGGGCTGCATCAAGTACAAGCGACAAGAACAGGGAGCAGTCTCGGAGTGAGTGCGACACAGAACGGATGATGACCACAGCAATATACCTGCGGGCTTACTCGTTCGATCAACAGCTGAAAATTTCTCGATGATCTTCTTGATAATACCGTTACATGACGTAATTACAAGCCCTATCAGACTTGTGTTATGCTTAGGTGCGCGATGAGAGCTGTTACATCCCACATTCAGAGTTGCGCAATGATATGAGTTAATCAGTTCCATCTCGACTTTGCCTACCTTAAGTACGTAGCAGCAAATCCATTAGGCACCAACATAAAGTAGTCAAAATGAGAAGCAATCATTAATTCCGTACAAATTGACTCAAACTGCAGATCTCTTCCCAACACATGTAGCTATCAAGAGGCTATCTTACTCGTGTCGTCTGGTGCAATCCGGGATCGAAGAGCCCTAGTTGTTACATGTACTTGCTTTCAACCAGCAACTGGCACCATCTCAATGTTGTCCAGCCAGAACGTCGCATTCAATCCAAGAGAGAAAGGACATCTGAACTGCGCCTGTATCAGCAAGTCATAAACAGGTGTAAAAGACCCCGACTCAATCGTCTGCCACTGTTGCTCGCAGCCGTCCATGATAAAATACCCAGCCACCTGAGTACGTCCCCCATCATAACTAGTAATCGACAGATAGCAGCCCTGGCTACTGACAGATCGAACACGCGTTCGCATCACGTACTTCTGATATTTCAAACCATCTCCGCCGTACCCAGCAAAGTAGAATACTGGTCCGCCAGAATTTGCCGTCAATGGCGGTTGATTATTGAACCATACACTCCGCGAGGTTCCCGCACCGTTGTACCCCGGTGACGCGAACCCGAAGACAGGCTTGGCCCCGTAGACGATGTTCCCTTCTGCGGGCTTCTTGAGCCAGCTAGGAAACGTGACTGCGCCTGAGCGAACGTCTGCGAATGTGAGAACTTCTCCGTTCACTATTGGTGCAACATTGGTGGTGGGCGTGATCATCTTGATTTCGAGTCTGTCAAGAATCACCCACGCCACTGCACTTCTCGGACTTGTCGCGCTGATCGTGACGGTCATAGCATCGAGAGCTGGTGTGAACACAGCAGTAACTGTTTGCCAGCTTTGGAGCTGCTGAGAGTCGGCTGACTGGGTCACGACTGACTGAACGGTGGTCGAGGGGGCGGCAAGTTGCACTGCGGCAGTTGGGGGTTGACTCGTCGTCCCGCCGAGTTGGCATCGGAGTGACACCTGATACGTTGCGCCTCTTACGACGTTGAAGGTCTGAACGAACTTTGTGGTACGGACGGCGTTGACGGAGGCAAAGGACATGTTGTAGGCCAAAGCATTTGCGTCGCCTTGGACATATGAATAAGTAGTTTGGGACGAGGTGGTCACCGCCCATGTCTGAAGGTCGGAGGCGCTGCCGAAGGTCTTTGAAAATGTAGCAGTTAGGTCGTTTCGGTAGCCTGGGTTGCAGGTGCTTGCTGCCGCTGCGGCCGAGCTTGTGGTAGAACTGGAAACGATGCCATTGCTGCTGGTTGAGCTACTACTGATGCTTGAGCTAGAAGATGAGATTGATACTGAAGAAGTGAAGGACGAGGTAAAGGTCGATGTTGGGGACGCGGATATGCTCGAGGTGCTCGACGCAGTGGAACTAGGGATTGAAGATGTTCCGGAGCTGCCAAAGATGGAGGAAGTCGAGGTTGATGAGCTCCCTGTCGTTTCCGATGAAGAGAAGGCAGTCGGTGAAGTCGTAGTCGCGAAAGACTCCAGGCCTGTTGAGGTAGTAGGAACTGCAAGACTGGAGGAGCTCGAAGAAGTATTCTCAGTAGACGAGGTTGATCCAGATGTGGCAACGCTCGCTGTGTCAAGTGAGCTGGTTGATGTCATTGAGAACGACGATGACGAGATAATAGGCGGATTGATGCTGTAGAGACTAAGACGATCGCCCCCTCCGCACCATTGCGAAGAGTCTCCCACGCAGACGTGCCCGCAGTCTTTCTCTGAAGCCATGGAACCCCCGACAGTGTTGCCGCAGTAGCACTCTCGGGAGTACTCCAGACCAAAGTAGCTGTACCCCTGACAGAAACTAGCACACTTCTCAGCAGTCATATCGTCGGCCCTGTAGTCTTTTGCAGAGAGCGAGCGACGCCCATCCACGTTATCGACCCAGCAAGAGGAGTAATAGAAGCCGCCGACAGTTGCTAAGTTCTTGACGACTGGAATCGTTGATGTTTGCGGTAGAGCATAAACTGATATGCGGTTGGCGTCGCCACAGATCTCTGTGCCGTCACCGCCGCACTTCATTGCACACGCAACCTCTGACTGTTTCGCACTGGCCGTATCTAAAGCCATCCCGCAATAGCACTCTCCCGTGAACTCAACGCCGAAGTAGGTGTAGTGGGAGGTGCTGCAAAACGAGGCGCACTTCTCGAGGGACATCGTGGGATCGCGGACAAGGTCTCCAGTGAGAACGCGCTGAGGCAGGTTATCGGTGTAGCAACCCTGGTAGACGTACCCAGAGACGGTAGCTGCTGCCGCTGGTGAGACGGGAGAGGGCGTTGAGCCTTGTGAGGGAGTCGTGCCGGGGAGCGATGATACCACCGGCGGTCCGTAAACACTGAGTCTCATGCCGGCGCCGCATAATTCGGCATCGGACCCGGAGCAAGTGAATGAACATTCAGACTCTGGAGCAGCAGATTGCGGCGCCACGTTACCGCAGTAGCACTCTCGCGACCACTGCGTACCGAAGTAGGTGTAACCCTGGCAGTGTTGAGCACAGAATGCCGCTGTCATGGTGTCGGAAGCGAAGGGCTTGTTGGGGAGCACCCGGTCGCCGTTGTCGTTGAAGCAACCCAAGTAGACATGGTCAACGAGCGTGGCGGGCTTCGGATTAGAGAACCCCAAATTGGTATAAATATCCACACGGTTCCCAGCGCCGCAGACTTCCAAGGGGTTGCCAGAGCAGGCGAAGCTGCATTCATTTCGGTCGACTGCAAGCGCTTGGCTCTGGATTGTATTGCCACAATAGCATTCTCTGCCGTACTCGACGCCAAAGTGGCTGTACTTTGTACAGAAGGAGCTGCATTTCTGAACTGTCATGGTGTCGTCGGCGATTGCTGGCCCTCCCAGTGTTCGTTGACCAGCGACTGCATCGGTATAACATGCTAAGTATGTGTACGAGCCATCGCGGGCCTCGATTGGAGAGTTGCTGGGAAGAGCTTTCACAAGGGGCAATAGAAAGAACAAGAGGCGGGCTGCCGTGTATAGATTCAAACGAGTGTGAGCCATGTTTGTGACACATGGAAGCGAAGAAAGGCGCGAGCATGACGGTGGATTTTTCTCTGGGCAAGGCGGGAGATCTTGTAAGATTTGTATCTCGGTTTGAGGTAAGCCACTTCGAGAATGATTAAATTACAGGGCACGACGGAATGAATAGTCACAAATCAAGGTCTAGTGTAGACCCGAAGACTTGTTACCCCTGCACTAGTACTTCCCCAAAAGCAAGTAGAGCCATGTGGTCGGAATCAGAACTCACTAGGTCTTCAATTAGAGTTGCTAGTGACTTGCCACCCTACCAACATGGCTTAGTGTTGGCGACATTCACTCTTCTCTGGGTTGGCGTCGCTCCGGGCTAGTTCACGTTGAGCACAAGCTCCAACCGCCACACAATTTCCACAAGCGAAAGCTGAAGATGCACTTCCCCTATTCAGAATTCGTTTGACTGTGGATAACTTCGGATTTCGCTATTCGACCCGATGAGCCAACTGATTCCTGCATACTGAATGATTCTAGAGGGCGTAGCAGTATCCACATCCGATATGGTGTAGTGGCCAACATGATGCCCTCTCATTTCCATGAGAGGTTAGGCATAGCCCCGAGTTCGATTCTCGGTTTCGGAATCTTTTGCCCTTGCGACCAGTGAACTCACTTTTGGCGTTCGGCAACAGCCGTCTGACTATTGAGGATGGTCCAATCCACTTTACTGGCGCATCGAGGGCCATCATTATACATCGATAGTCATGGCCAACCTGTCTTGGTTGATTATCACAACACCCATTCCCTCTGCGATTCCGGTAACTGTATCTCGTCTTAATTAGGTTTCGCTCTGCACCATGACTCCTCCCAGTCACGAATGGCCAGCTTCATGTCCTCTGTTCTGCGCTGTGTCGTAGATATGGGGGTTGCCGAGCGGCTCATCATCACAACCTCACCGACCGTGGGTAGATCGCTTAAAAATCGTTCCAATCTGAATGAGGAGACATCGAAGTCCTTTCTGTTTAATTGTTATGATGGGGTAGTAGAGTGTGTAATATTGACGCAAAACTTACTGAGTGTCATCGGCCATGGTCGCCAATGATCTGGATCTTTTTGACATTGTAACTGGAGGTGGTCTGGACAGAATTGACTTCAATTCGTTCCTCAATCTCGTTGTATTACGAAGTCGTAATTCTGATCAAAGTCTCTCTGCATCTATTTATGGACAACTCCATTCTACTTGATCTGAGCATCTCCTCAACTGCTTCTTTAATAGCTAAAATTTTCCAATCATGTGCAGTGCTCTTCCATGGCCAAATACCTAGTACCTACATGATCGCGATGTGAAGTCTTAGTCGTTGACCGCAAACCCGTCCAAAAGCCTCTAGCAACCGTACTACAGCAGAGCACAAGAACTTTCTTCGATATGAAGAGCACTATTGTGTTTTGGGTTCGTCGTGATTGGTAGATTTCCCTGCCTCCAAGTACTTGGTCGGGATCGCTCCAGCGAATGAGGCAGCGGAATGTGGCACCCTATTAGTATCCCTATTATAGGGTAGTTAGTTCGAACCGTAGTTAACGAAGAGATTAATTAAACTATATAAATATCTGCGTAGTAGGTATAAAAAGGAGGTTCTAACTATAAGTTAAGCTAGCTATAATAATTATAAATAAGGCCCCTAATTAGCCCCTACGTAGTCGGCTATATACCGCGGTTAAATTAAACTTCTAATCTAATACTAACTTTCTCTTTCTTTTATTAATTTAATTATTATAATTAGAAATATAATTCGACCTCGGGCCTATTTATTATATCGTTTCCTTTTTTTCTTTTTCTTTACTCTTTTTATATAACCTATCCTTCTATTTATATAATAACTTTTTTATTACTTACGAATTACTTTAATCCCTTATTTAATACTACTTTTATAAAAGCGTTTACGAGGTTATTTTTATTATTAATCTAACGGATCTTAAGTATCTCGCGCTTTTTATACGATTACCTAAGGGCTATAATATTAATTATAAGCCTTTTTTCTTTTATTGTTTTTAATTTAATAAGGTATTCGTATAGCGAGTAGGAATTAGTATAAATAACTATTAAAATAGGTAAAAAGCTAATTCGATCGGTAATCTTTTTTAGCGTTATTAAAATCGCATAAGAGAGGTTAACGCCGTTAACTATACTATAAACCTCTAATACTAACATACTTCTCATTACCCGCTTATTTTTAATTAATAAATAATAAATTATATTATTATATATAGTAAATTCGCTCTTACCTATACTCTCGTTAGCTAGGATAATTGTTAGATTACGAGGTAGAAAAGGGGCCCTATTAGGTAGTTAGGTAGGGGTAGTAGGTAGGCAGTCTGGGCCCGTGTAGACGGACCCTTTTACCTACTTATACTTACTAAGGGACCGCGGGCTCTACCTACGATCTTCCCCTCCTATATATATACGTAATAGACTTATACTAACTTATTAACCTAATCGTAACTAAAAGGTCTAACCTACTTACGTATATACTAATACTAATTAGTAATTAAATTATATATATATTTTTACCGTAAGTTAGTAAGGATATAACCGTAAAAAAGATAGCCTCGACCTACTTTACTAACTATTCTAACTTACTAACTTAGTTCCGTCTATCTAACTAATAATAAGCGGCCTAGTTTATACTACCTTAGCTCTCTTTTACTACTACTAGCCGATAACTAATTAACTAGTCGTAGGCTATTGAGAGCGTACTTTATTATATACGATCTCTTTTATTAAGACTACTACTATAAAAAGATTAACTACTTTACTACTATTATTAACCTTACCTCTACTATTAATATTATTTTTATTAGCTTTATTACTATTACTAACTTCTCTCTAATCGAACCGCTCGTAAAGGAATCTATTTTAAATATATTATAGCTAAGCGCTACTTTAAACTAGTAATAGGTAAGAGGAGATTAACTACTAAAAGATTAATTTAATAATTGCTAATATACTAGCGCTTAGTAATAGCAAGACCTTCGGAATTATAAGTACGTTAATAATAAATCTCTTATTAATAGCGAAGTATTCCGAGATACTAAAAAAAAAAAGATTTCGATAGTAATAATAGTAGGGATCTATTTTATATTATTAATAAATCTATCTCTTTCTAACTTAATAAAAGCTCCGAGACTAAACTAATAAAAAAAGGTACGAGAAATACTAAAAAGAATTACTAATTAGTAACTAATAGAATCCTCTATTTATTACTAAAAGTACGGTTATAAAAGGCCTTTCTTCCTTTTTTATAACCTTTTACTAACCTTAGTAACCTTCTATTTATATACTTCGTTAAAAGAGCAGAATTTTCTAATTAGTAATAGTAGCCCGCTTATTACTATTAAAACGATCGCTACGACCGACTTACTACTCTTTCTAACCTAACTAACGTTATACTATAATTATAATATAACGATTATATCTTATAGTAATCTTTTATTATATAACTTACCTCGTAAATATATTATAATAACCGCCGGCCCTAGTAGTAAATAAGAAGGGTCTAACGATTAGTTAATATTACCTCTAGCCTACTTATACTCTTAAATTATAGAACTATACTTAATTTTAATTTATTAATAGGACTACGTTAACCTAACTTAATAGGGCTTATTTAATATTATACCCGCCCTTATAAATAATAAAAAGCTTAATACCTTTATCCTCTATATAATAAGATATTACTATCGAGACGGCTTAATAGGCGAGGAGCTATAAAAGGACTTTAAAACCGACTTCTAAAGCTAAGAAGTAGGGGACTTTTTAAGAATAAAAAGTATAATTCTTAGGAAGCTAAGAAACTTTTTTATAAATAATAATATTAATTTAACGATTAGAAATCGTAGTTAAATAGTAAAAAAGATCGCTAGCGCCCTTAATACCTAATACTTCTCTACCTAGACTTTTAAAAAGATCGTAGCTTATTATAGCCGTACTAAATACTTTAATATATTATATTACGATCCTTACTTTCTCTATTTATTACTTTTATAGTTAGTAAATACTAACGATCTTATTTAGTAAGCTAGAGAGATAATAAGGGAATCCGTATAACCCTAACTCGCTTAATCTTAATAATTAAAATTCTAACTTTAGCCTCGCTATCGACCGACCGACCTACCGCCTCTTTAAAAAAAAGAGGAGGAAGAACTAAAGAATAAAGTTATTATTACTTAATAGCGAAATCCACCTTGTTAAATATTATATTTCGATATAAAAACTAAAAACGATATTATACTTAATACTCGCTAATTAATTAACCTCGCTAAGCTCTATAATAATAAAAATAAGTATAGTAACGAGAAGTACGATATTTTTAATAAAAAGCTTTGGATTTTTAAAGTACTATACTAATAAATAAAAATTAGCGGACGATACTATTCCGGTACTTTCTTAAATATACTTAAGAAAAGGGCGTTAACTTTTTATTTTAACTAACTTAGTAATACCTCTAACCCGCTTAGTTTTAATATAATATACTAGAGGACTTAAGAATACTTCGAGCCGCTTACGAGCTATTAAAACTACCTCGCTAAGCTTTATAACCTCTATTAATACTCTATAATTCGTAAGAACCTAAGTAAGTCGAATTAATAAATTCTATAAGCGCTAATTAACCGTATTATAATCCTCTATAAAGCACTAACTACCTAGAGATCTATTTTTAATATAAGTAACTAACTCCTCTACTACGTAAGTAGTATATTAGAATATAGACTTACTATACTTAACCCGGTACTTATATTTATTAATATTTACTACTAGCTTAGTACTTTAATTAATATTATAGAGAGAGAGCGTAACTATAGTAAGTAGTAGTAGTATTTTTAAAATAGTACTTATAATAAAGAGGTCCCCGCTACTTACTAGACTAACTATACTTATAATAACTCTAATAAAGGGACCCGATTTAATAAGTAGAATTAACGCAGCCGCGGCACTATTAATAAAAAGTATTTCGTTTATTATAAGACCGGCTATTAATTAACTAAGTACTTAAAAAAAAAGTAACGTTAAGTATATAAGAAGTATAAAAATAGTAAAAAAAGAAATAAGAGATCTATACCGAGCTTATACTTATAGTTCCTCGCCTTTTATAAAGGAACCGCCCTTACTAACAACGACGATAATAATACTATAATTTAATACTTTAATAACCTCGACTTTAACTATCAAAATAACTACGAGGACGAAGTCTAGATCTTAATAATATACCTTACGACTACTACTAGCGGTAGAACCCTTATAAACATCCTCGCTACCTAGGTAATAAAACATAGCCTTATTAATACTATTTTTATTAACGAGTTAACTAAGCTTATAAAACTAGCGACCTCTTTTTCGTTAAATAGGAAGTACTTATTAGGGGACTTTTAAAGTATTATACTTAATACTGGCGCTACGGAATTCTTAATTACGGGCTACCCTTAACTCCTCGTATTATAATAGCGACGACTTAAAGTTACTTTTAATACCTCTAGAGCTAGTAAAGTAGGTATTCGATTTAATAATAATAAACCCGTAAGGTTATTAGGATTTACGGTCGTTAGTACCCTATTTAGTAATATTACTTTTTATATCTTATTAACTAATACTCCTTTCTTATACTACTTAAAGGATATAGATAAGCTATGAGTATACTTTAATAATATTAATAACTTACTAGTTAAAGGAGATATTATAATACTTATTATTTATAAATAGGGATACCCTTAGCTTCTGCTCTTTAATAATAAAAAAGCTATTACTAACTACTTAATAGAGAGCGAATTGCGCCGCTTATATTAGCGCTTCGGCTACCCTTTAGTTCCTCGTTTCTTAAAACTACTTTAGTAATTTAGTAACGATATAGAGATCGTAGCCCTCGAGAAGCTTACGAAGATCTATTAATAATACTAACTTAACGCTACTACCCCTAGCTAATTTAAATTCACCCTAAGAAATAATTACGATTTTAATTATAAAGTCGTAATTAATATAATATATTTAATAAATTATAAGGGTACTAACCGACTAGTACTTTACGTTATTAATACTACTACTTCTTTTTAAATAGCAAAGTTCCTCGTAAATATAACTACGAAGTATATATAAGAAGCTCTTTAGCTATATTAAATCGACGTTTACCTCGGTTTACTAAACTAGATTATTATAAATATTAATAAGAACTTTAGCGCCGCAGAGTTTAAATCTTTTACTAAATTTATATTTATTAAGGTTAAGGAAATACCTATCGAAGCTTATAATAGTATTAGTAAGGCTAAGAAATACCACGCGGTACTTAAAAAGGTATATAATATTATTTAAAATAAATACTTATCGATAAGCGCAGAGGCTATATTTTAAGCCGTAATTAAAGTAGTTAACGATATAGTTAGCCTAAATAGCCTCGTTCTTATACTCCTTGTTTTCGGAGCTTTTCTACGCACTTCTAATAAATCTCCATTATTACTAAATATTACTTAACGTATAAAAGTAGTTAAAAAAGTAATAAAAAAAGTCCGCAGACTTTATATTAATAAGTAAATAAGCGAGGTACTAACTACTTAAAACGGACTAAATATTTCCTATATTATTAATTTACTATTATAGTTAGATATTAAAGTCTAGTGAGAAAGTAAAGGATAGAAAGGCCTATTTAAGCTCGTCTTAATAAATAGTACTACTTACGTAATTGTCGTAGAGTCACTATAGGGGCATCGACGTATATAAAGAGAACGGTTATTTATTAGAAATAGGAAATAGGTACGAAGCTCGCTCTAATATAGAGGGTGCGAGCGAAGTAGGCCTCGGTAATTATATAACTAAGGTTACGTAACGTGCGGTAAGGCTATAGATAGTTAAAGCTATTATGATATACCCCCCTAGACGAATGCACGTCTAAAAAAAGCGCGCCTAACTACCCGTATTATTATAAAAAGGTCTACTAAAAATAGAAAGCTAAATACTAATATATAGGAATCTATTTATAAAAGGAATTATAAAGTAAATCGGTCTGCGCGTAGAGTTATAAGCGAGGGGTAAATTAGCCGTAGATTAACCTCCGTGTTCGTTACTATAAGTAATCTTAAGGCTATATTATTAACAGAAGGTACGACCGAGGGACGGCCTCTTATTAGCTAAATAATCGACTTACGAGTTAAGGGTAGTAAATATATAAATTTCTTACCGCTACCCATAGTACTAACTTTCCTCCCCTCTTTAACCTATACTTATATTACTACCGTACGTATATACCCTTACTTTTTATTTCCGTACCCGCGTTCCTATGCGTACGCATTATTAAAAAAGGATTTTTATTAATAGTATCGTTTTTATTTAGATATTACTAAAACGATCGGCTAGAAACCGCGCTCGTACTACTATAGTACGAGAGGCTAAGAAGTATAAGCTTAAAGCTACGGCCTTAGGGAAGAGCGGCAGCTCCCCTAGCCCCCCCTATAAGCCCGAAATAGGTAAGTAATATTCCCTCGTCCCCTACTTTAGTTATAGTACGGCCTTCGTTTATTTAATATTAATCTAATTACTTTATTTAATAAGCGGCGGCCTTATAGCTGAACGAGTTATTTAAGAGGGTAATAGAGGTAAAGAGGGTTTATAGCCCCCTCCCTTACTCCCTTTTAGAGGTTAAGAAGACGTCCTCGTTTCTTAAGAGGACGGCGTAAGTAAAGAGGGTTTATAGCCCCCTCCCTCGCCTCTTTTTAAATAAAGAGGAAAAGAAAAAGAAGACTTTCCCTAGGAGGATTAGAGAGGTAAAGTAGGTTTATAGCCCCCTCTCTCGCCTCCTCCTAAAGGGTATAAAGTAGTTAACCGTACGTATAATACTTTTTTAACTATCGTCGTTTATAGAACTAATTCTTAGTAGCGGACCCTCTTAATACTATTTTTAGTACTAAGGTTTAATACGAGCCGGTACTTCTACCTCCCCCGTCCGGTTATAAATACCTTAGGTATATTAAGAGCGCCCTTAGTAGCCGTTCGGACGGTACGTACTTCTTAAGTTCGCGTATTAGTAATAAATACTAACGCTACTAAACCTATAAAAAGTCGGGTTATGCCCCTATTCCTAAGGGGTATATATAGTTCCTAGGTATAAAGTTCCTATACTTTAAGCGGGAGGTAATAAGAAAGTTAGTAATAGCTATAGCTATTAATATAAAACCGCTTATACTTTATAAAGTAAGTTCTAAGCCGTCCTCGTTTTATTTATTATTTATAATCCGATATATAGACCTTAACTCGCGCGACGGCGGCGTTATATAAGGCCCTTAAGTACGACGGTTTCTTAAATAAAAGAAAGGGTAAGGGGGTTTATATAAACAAGGCCCTAGTAAGAGAGGCGTCTATAAGCGCTCTCTTTATACTAAAAGCGTTGTTAAAAAAACTTATTAAGGACGTAACGGTATTAGCTACTTCGCTTACGAAGGTAAATAGTATTTAAATCGGAATTAATATTTTTATCGGTTTATATATCCCTCCGGGCGTATAGCCCGCGTTAAAGTCTTTTTTAAATAAATACGCGCTTACCCTCTTAAGTAAATAGCCTCTTCCTAGGTAACCCGACGGGGTCGCCGGAGCGACTTTATGCTCCCTAGCTATGGGCTACGTTTTTTAATTAAGAACCGGGCCCCCCGGGCCGTTTTGCTACTTTTTAAACGTCCCCTCGTTTAGTATAATTATCTCTCGTATATTTTTTATATTTAGGAGCGATACGAAGTACTCGAACCTCGCTTTAGAAAGGTTCTTTATAAGACCGTTGGCTAGTATTTTATTCGTCGGTATATAGACTACCTAGAATAAGCCTCTCGAGTGCTCTTATCGTAGTTATATATTCTAAATATCGACGTAGTATAGGTAAGTTAAGATACGTTCCCCTTCTTCTATTACGAGTCTAATTATTTAATAATTATCGTAATATACTTTCTATACGTTACTAAGCTCGAGCGAGATATCTTTAAAAAGGCGTTTAAGAGCGAGTATTTCCTTAGCTATATATTCTAAGCTTAGTAGTTCGGCCTTTATAATCGACGTAGTTATTATGTTCTAACGAGCTACTTTTTACTAAACGAGGCTATTAAAAAAGGAGATTATAAAACCCTACGAGGATCTTCGGGTCTCTTTATTATTTATAAACGAAGCGTCGCTTACGATTAGTAGTACCTAGCTACCCCCCGAGATCCCGAAGTATATTACTAAGTATCGTATATAAAAAAGATATTGTATAACCTAATTTATAATAGAATAATACTAACGGGATGGGTTCGTTAGGAACTAAGAGAGTAGAGCGTATATAAAAGCGACGTCGGGCTAAATTATAATTGCTATATATAATATCGATCCGACCTTCTCTTAAAAAGACTTAGTCTCGCTCGGGGATATAATCCCTAGGTTCTTCTTAATTAGGACCGTTAGTAACGGGGTCGTAAGAGTAGTAAAGTCGGTAAGATCGAACTTCTTAGCTACCCTCTTAAAATACTAATCGTAGGCTAAGTAGATCTTTTTATTTAGTTAATTACGAACGACCCTTATCCTAAGATATTACGAGACTAGCCCCTAGTCTTTTATCTCGTACTTCTTTTTAAGTCCCTCGGTTACTTAACTAGCCTCGTAGACATAGTCTTTATAATAGAGAACGAGGATATTATTTACGTAAAAGAGGACTAGGACCCTTTTAGCAAAATCTTAAAATAGGCACGGGTCCTCGCTTATAAGTAAGAGACCTAGACTTTTAAAAGTTAACGCTAGCTCCTCGTATTATAATAATAGAGCGTCGCGGGCGCTATATAAGGCCTACTCGAGTTCGACGCATATTCTTAGCTTATAAAAGCTATTTAGAAGCTTATAAATAATAGGGGGGTCGCCTAGCTTTCTAATTACGTTTAGAAAGGCGTTTATAATATTATATTAGTAAACTTCTAAATCGAATTAGGTAGTAATAGCTATAGCTACCCTAAACGTCTTAGTAGCTAGCGTCGCTGCGTAGGTCTTTTCTAAAAGGTATTATTCTTAAAAGTCCCCCCTAACGCAAATTCTCGCTTTATAACGATCGAGGTAATTATCGCTATTTAGCTTATAATTAAATACCCATTTAAAGGGTATCGGCTTAGAGGTAACCGACGCCCTACTAACTACTTTCTAAGTATTCATTTCCTCTAGCTTCTAGATTTCTAACTATACTACCTCTACGAATTAACTTCTTAGAGGTTCTAGTATTTTAAGAATATCCTTCTACTTCCCTAGAGGGGTAATTAATTAATCCGCGTGGATTCGGTTAAATTAAACCGCAGTTAGTAAAACGTACTTCGTTTTACTAATTACGGTATAAACGTAGTAATATAGTATCCGATACCCCTAGGTTACCTCGTTAACTACTTTTTACTAATTAAGTATATACGTATTAAAAAAGGAGTCCTAGTCTCTTTTTACCTAAGTATAGAAAGAGTACTACCTAAGTCGCTCTCGTCGACTCGGGTCTTAAATAAATACCTCTAGCGGTTAGTTTCTTAACCTCCGGCTTCGTTTAGTATACCCGTCCTCCTCTTAGCTATATATACTAACTATATTAGAGTCGCTAGCTAGGTCGTTTACTATTTTTATTTCTTAGTATAGGCTCGCTTACTAAAGGGGTTCGTTAGGGTTTAGTTAAGTAAAAAGATCCTCCCTATAAGAGCTCTAAGAAGTCTTTATTTTTATTTATACGTATATTATATCTTCGATCCTCTTAATAAGAGGATCGACTTCCCCTACGGCCTCGTTTATAACCTCAGTTAGCTAAGCGAGGTTTATATTTAACTCTAGACTTTTAAAATCTAGGGTTAGTTTAGGAGTAAGTAGCTACTTACCTCGTTTACTTAAAAACGAACTAGGCTTTTTTATAGCCTTATTTACTTCTTATAGAACGAGTATAAGTAGCGATAGCTACTTTTTATTATTAATTAATACGGCCTCTTTCTTATTTACGATTCTAAGTAATTAGAGCTTAGGTTCGATTATTTTAAGCGGCTATTAGATCTTATTTACTACGGCCCTCGACTTAAGTAAACGAATTACGGTTTTAGTATTATCCTTTGAGTAAAAAGCTATCTTATCGAACGTTATATTTTAAGTAATAATAACTTCTAAAAGCGAGGGGATCTAGATCTTATATAGGTTATGGGCGTTCGGTACGTAACTTACGAGGTACCTAATATATCCCCTCTGCTCTATTTTAAAGCGTCTCTTATCGATTCCTTTCTTACGGTCCCTTTTAAAAAGGTACGCTCTATAGCCGTATATATACGTCTACCCCTAATAAGGACGTAGATCGCGGGCGAGCTTCGGCGCATTTATTAGTTACTACTACTTAAAATAATAAGCGAACTAGACTTCTTTAGTTTAAATTAATAATAGCTAATTAGTGCGTTACCTAGGGCTAATATCGTATAAGTAGGCTACGGCTAATATAGCTTTTACCCAGAGTTCGTTTAGTAAGCTAGCTACCGATATTATACTAATCGCTTTATTAATAATTTCCTAGCTAGCTCGTTCCCTTCCTCTATTCGGTTCTTTTATATATAGAGGAGTAGTCTCTAAGTCTATTCTTAGCTCCCGTACCTATATCTAAAAACGAGTTTCGCCGTTAATTGCGATTACTATACGTTCTACGTCTTATCGGATCTTATAGACGGCTACGCCCTTTTATATACGTACTTATCGTTTAAAAAAGTATAAGACCCTAAATACTATATCATAGGTCTTCGTAACTCGTAAGAAGACGAAGATCCTACCCGAATACTCGTCTTTAATTAGTATTAGCTACTTACTTCGTTCGTAAGCTAGTAAGTAGTTAAAGAGGTCCTATAAGATCCTATAATAGGGTCGGGTTACTTTTCGTTTTAAGGTACGTCGTAAGATAACCTATTTCGTATAAGTAGTTATATAGTATTAGTATTCTAAACGGCTTAGTCCTTTAATCCTTACCCCCCGAGCGGCTAGGACGAGCTTCTCGAGTACTATTAGCGCGAGATATCTAGATCTAAAGTACTAGAGCTAGGCTATATCCGATCGGTCGTTCCTTAATTAGTATAAAGAACGTGGGCGCTAAGCGCTATATACTAAAATTATATTAACGAGCGAAGACTAATTTCTAAGTAGAAAATAGGACGAATAGGGCTTATATTCTAAAAAGACTAGATTAACCTTCCTCTCGAGCTACTTAATAATAATATTCCTAGATTCGCTACCGAACCGAAGGGTATAATCGAAACCTAAGTACTAAATACTAGTCTTTCGGAAGAGAGCTTTTAATACGACGTTTATATAGAAGTTCTTAATAAAACCGATATTATAGAGAGTAAGGTGCTCTATCCTAGGCCCCTTCGGTTTTATAAAAATATTATATATAATCCTCGTTCTCTTAGTAATAATAGGATAGGAGGCCGTTTTAAAATCTATATTCTCCGAGCTATCGCTTTATTAAATAGAATCCGGCTCTAGAAGCGATTAGTTATTAACGAGGTAGACGGTACTATAGTTATTTATAACTATGCTCTTAAAAAGGAGGTGTAGGCTAGTAAAGGGGATAGAGAAGATAGTAGGATTACTATTCTTATTTCCCTCCGTGCTTAGCTTAGGGAGCAGACTAACGTTAATAATTATAGCTACGATATTTAAGGGGTAGGTTCCCTTAGAGTTCTTTTTATTACTTAGCTTGCCGGTTTTAGTCGTTTTTTAGAAGCGACCTCGGTTACTATTACTCTATTTAGAAGGGGGTTTTATATAGATCTAGCCTTTTTAAGCGAGGTCGGTACGGAGGTCGGTATACTTTTCCTAGTTTAAGCGGGAAATTATTTTCTAAGTATCGTCGGCGCCTAGCTAAATATGTTCTAACTTTATTTTACTTATTAAAGTAAGCTCTACTTTTATATAGTTTATTAGCTTTTAGCGGTAGGTCCCCTTATAAAGGTAATTAGTAAACGAGTTAGGAGTCGCTTTATTCTACTTAGGGGAATCTAAGTAACCTATTAATATTACGAATATTATAGGGGTTCGTTTATAATTCTTATTATATACCGCTTTTTTATATAAAAAGTCGTCGAAGATCTCGGTATAATACCCTATATTAGGGATCGCTTCCCCTTTTCGCTTTAGTTTAACGATCTTAGCGAGCTCTTAGTTAGATTAGTTTAGGGCGAAGCGACGTATAGTTATATAAAGAAAGGTTTTCGAAGCGAGGGTCCCCTAGACTTCGGGTAGCTTAAGCTACGTTACTTAATAGTAGGCTAAGAAAAAGTTTTTAATCTAGGTTAATAAGCTAACGCTAGAGTTCGCCCTATTTATAACCGCGTTAAATTCCTTTTTTATAATTATAAGCGAACTAAAGTCGCTCGGTGCGTACTTTTACTTAAGAACCTTAATTATAATATAAAAGGAGTAGTTTAAGGAATTAATAAGCTCCTCTTTCGCGTCCTCTAAGATTTCTTAAGCGATTATAAAAGAGATCTAGCGATTTATTAATTCGTACGATCTCTCTTTTCTTAAGTAAGAGATCGTTTTAAATACGGTTTATTAAATAAAAGAGGCGTATTCTTTAATAAGACGTACCTAATTCGCTATTATAGCCTTCGGTTTCGTTAGAGTAACTAGTTACTTAATTTAAGCGTTTCTAGTCGCTAGTTCGACTATAGTCTCGCCTCCTAACTATTTAGTTTATTATTACGTAAACTCCTCAAGTCTTCGTTAGTATTCGGTCGAGGCCGTCTTATATACTTAATTTTAAGTAGTATTTCGTATCTTAACGTACTCCTCGATCGAAAGAATGGACTTAGTAAAGAGTAATAGATTCGATAGGGAAATAAGGTCGTCCGGGTCTAGTAGGTCCTAGACGTCCTTCGACCGGGCCTTAACTTATAGAGCGAGGTACTACTTAGGCTAGTCTCGTTAGTAATTAAGCTTTCGCCTAGGAGTATCGGTAGTCTTTTCGGAAGACATTAGTTCGTTTAGGAATAAGGTTAACGAACGTAATAGGGGTTAAATAATATTATAAAAAAGGATATAGTAAACCGCAGTCCTTAAGAAGTAACTTTTTAATAGAGGTATAGGGGTCTAAGTTAGAGCTAGGCTTATAATTATTATAGAGTTATTATAGGGGCATCGATATATATAAAGAGAACGGTTATTTATTAAAAATAGGAAATAAGTACGAAGCTCGCTCTAATATAGAGGGTACGAGCGAAGTAGGCCTCGGTAATTATATAACCGAGGTTACGTAACGTGCGGTAAAGCTATAGATAGTTAAAGCCATCACGATAGTAATAGAATTACCTTATGGCCTAATAAGCTTCCGGGCTACTATAATTAAACCTTAGTATTTAGAGGAAGTTAACCCCGAGCCGCTAGCTACGATAATAAAGTACGTTAACCGCTTATTAATTCCTATAATTAACTAGCTAACTAATAGTAGCGCTATTATAAACGAAGTCCTTAATAAGATTATCGTTATAGTTAACGATAACCCTTTATTATAAAATAAGAGGATTAAAAAAATATTAATATAGCGCGGCTATAGTAATATTTTTATAACTATAACCTACTTTATGTTTAAAGAGGAGGCAAATTTTAAGCTAGTTACTAAGCTCTATAATAAGAGCATTATTACTACCCTAGGAGCACTTTTTATAAAACTTACTAGTAGGGAGCTTTTAGGACTAGTAAAGAGAGGGGTAATTAAATTTATTTAACTTAGCCCTAAATATAGGGATATAAGGATATTTAAATCTCGATTTATTAACGAGATTAAGAACTTAAGACTTAACCCTATTAAAAAGTCTTACTTAGTTATATAAAGGTATAATAACGAGGGGAAGAAGGAGATCCTTATATAGTTATTAATAATTTAAAGAACTAGTTAATATCTAATCCTCGCCCTAGCTCCGACCCTAATCTAAAAAAGCTACGTCGTCTAGCTACGAGATATTATTTAAGTATATATATAATTAAGCTAACCTTTTTATTATAAGGTTTTTGTCTAATTACTAGCTCGGATCCGTTATTTATACCCTAAGGGTACTATTTTATATATCGTATAACTACTATACAGTCTCGTAAAATCTAGTACTTATTAATAAGTAATATATAATAAGTATTATTTAAAAATACTCTAAATAATAATATTTACGTTCAATCTATACTTACTAATCTCGATAGGAAAAAGCGGATTATTCGGTATTATTAGTATATAGACTAATAATATTATTAAATTATTAAATAAGACTTTTAATTAGAAAAAAGAAACTAAGCTTAAGCGCGCTAAGTTACTAACTAAACTAAAGTAATAACTATTAACTAACGAGCCGCTTATCTTTAATAGCGGGATTATCTTATTAAAAAGTATTAATATAGTACTTAAATAAAAGAACTAAAAGAAGAAGCTTAAGTAAGTTAACCCCTTAGTATTAAATACTAAATAATAATTCGTTAAATAACGAGCTCGAAGTACCTATATTATATTAATTTACTAACTAGAGGTAGTTTTTAATACGTCGTTTACCGCTTAATACTAAGTAAATTTATTATTTACTAACTACGCTACGCTAAACTATTATATTAAATAGTAAATAAATTACTTAAACCGAGGGCTTATATTCGTACTATTAAATCTAACTATAGCTAAACTCTTCGTTTTTATAAATAGGTTATTCGTAAATAATACTAATTATACCTCATAACTAGGTTATATTATTATCTTTATAAATAAAAAATAGATTAATAAGAGCTTTATAATTAATAATAACATTGTTTATTATAGCTCTATAAAGAGCAAAAGGATTACCCAGAGCGTACTAATATTAGAGGTTTACGGAATAGTCGTAGGCATTAACGTCGCCTATACTATTTTAACTACCTTAGACCTTATTACCGAATAACTTAACGTTCTAAAAATCCCTATTATAGTTTATATAAATTTATACTTACTATATAAATACCTTATTAAATTAGGTATTATAAAAGAAAAGCGCCTTATAATAAATATTATAGTACTTAAGTAATTATATAAACGCCACGAGCTTTATAAGATCCGTTAAATTAATAATAACGATAACCTAGCTAACGGGTTTATAAAGAGCATACTAAATAAGTCCTTTAAACGATTCGTTAGTAAAGGAATTATTATAGTTAAGATAAAAAGATAGGTAATACGTAGTTAAAATAGTAGTATATTATAGGTAGTAAGTCGTTTAGTAAACGTATATACCTCTCGGGCTTTAGCTTAAAAAAAAACGTACGTATTCGGGGCGCAGTTAGACTAACAAAAAGCTCGTTTTTAACTACGCTAGATTTAACGATTTTTAAGGAGTTAGGTATATAAATTATATATATTAGAGGATTAGGAAGCAATCGGAAGGAGGGGATACTAAAATTTCTATATAAATAATTATAATAGAAGCTATATTAAAATTTTAGTATACGGCTTTAGGTATTTCCGAATAGGGGATTAATTATAGATTCTATTACTAGTTCTCGCTAGCGGGGGACGTAGCCCCTATTCTAGCCTTTTTTATTATAAAAGTAAAAGATTATTAATATTAGATTACGAGGTAGAAAAGGGGCCCTATTAAGTAGTTAGGTAGGGGTAGTAGGTAGGCAGTCTAGGCCCGTATAGACGGACCCTTCTACTTACTTATACTTATTAAGGGACCGCAGGCTCTACCCACGATCTTCTCCTCTTATATATATACGTAATAGACCTATACTAACCTATTAACCTAGTTTCGACTAAAAGGTCTGACCTGCCTACGTATATACTAATAATAATAATATACCTTAATTACGAAATAAAGTTATTATTATTTATAAATAACCTATCGACGAAGACGTAGAGCTTACTAATTATAAGGTCGATTAAGTAGTAAATAAGACCTCGATCGAGATTCGTTTATTATTATTTAAGCTACTTATTAAGTATTTTAACGTCTCGTTCGGTTAAATCTATAGCTTACGCTACTCTAACGTAGTTAAAAGTTACTTTAAGTTAATAAATACTTATAATATATACCCCTTGCGCGAGCTTAGCCTTATACCGCTTCTTAACGTTAGTTATATTTAGATTAATAAGGTTAATTTTCTTACTCTACCCCTTTTATTAAAAAATAATAGTTTCCCTTTCGATTATAAAAATCCCGCTATTAAATACTAAGGGGGTATTTATTATAAGGACCTTTTTTAGCTTTATTACGAAGCCCGCTTTTCAAAGCTCCTTATTCTTCTTTTTTATAAAGTTAATATTAAATAGGCTTAATATATCGTCGGTTTATATTCTAATAATCCTAAATTAATCGCTTTCGTATTCTATAATTAATAAGCACGGGTCGTACGTAGAGGTAACTATTAATAATTAATTAATATACAAATCGTAGTAAGTAGCTTACTAATAGGTACCCGATTCTACGAGCCTATATAGTAGCTTAAGTACTTTAATAATCGTACTTTCTAAGTATTTATTAACTATTTCTTTTAGTAAATAGGCTAGGATTTTCTTTATGAGCCCTATAGCTAATTAGGTATAGGCCTAGGTAATATTACGGCTCTAAATCTCGTATCCCTTTTTCTATAGCGATATTATTAGTATTATTATTAATCGTTAGCTATAGTACTATGTAGTAGGCGATTATATAAGTAGCGTCGCTTTTTTAACGTTACCGTACCCCTAAATTACGTATTTAGACTTCTCGTACGGCTAGGGTATTCTTTTCTTTTTAATTTTACGAACTATTTATAATTTAAATATATAGAGGTTTATATATTTTTCTAAGTCGTATAGGATAAATTAATAGACCCCTCGATTACGAAGAGTGTTTATTTTAATAAGATCTAATCCCTTATATAGCTTTTTAATAGTTATAATTACGCCTTCTTTACGTAGTTTAACCGCTAGCTCGAAATCGGCTTTTTTTATTATTATATAAAAGGTATTAATTACCTCGTCGCTAATAATAAATTATTACATTAGGGCTTATTATCGTAGTCTTTTACGACGTCTTGCCGGTAGTATTAGTACCCTTTTAGTAATTTCTAGCACGTATAGCTTTAACGAGGTAATGCGGGATATTCTTATAAAGAATATAAAAAGTGAATATTCATATAGAAGCAAGAATATATGAATATAGGGGATATAAGCGTATATAAAAGAGGTTTTTGTAATAAAGAGAGTAATATAGTTGAATTACTATATGAGAAGTTGCTTGCTTAACGAAAGGTCTAGGTAGGCAAATACACGCCTATATATAGGCATAAAAACCTCCTACTAGAATATTCCATTGCTTATTAATTATGATATAATTAATAAGCGTATACGTAAGTGAATGCGTAATCGTAGTACGTAATTCCGCCTCGAGTAAATTCCTGATTATTCAGTTACCTTCTAGTACTTTCCATTGCTCACGTAAGCTTATATAAGCAGTATTGCTTACATAATCAATACCTATAATAATCTACAGAAATCGTAGATTAATATGGTATATAGTTTGCTTACGTAATATTGATAATAAGGCGAATAATAAGGTAAACAAAGTTACCTTCGTAACACTCCCTCTTTTGCCTTATTAGCTATGTTGAAATAGCTAACCAAGTACCCTAGAGTAGATTTCTAGTACCCTAGAATAGTTTTTTGGTACCCTAGAACAATCTTTTGGTACCCTAGAGTATTTTCCTTAAAGTATTCATAAAAATATAAGGAAAATAAATACCTATATTAGGGGTATAATATAGGTTAAATAGGGTTATTAGGATCGTTTAAGCCTATTAGCTTAACGAATTCCTTATGTTTAACCCGAGGTAAGGGTTTTGTTAACCCATCGGCAGGCATTATAGTAGAAGGGAGATATTCTACTTTAATATTCCCTTTTTCTACTTCCTGTCGAGTATAATAATAATATAGGGCAGTATGCTTAGTCCTTTGGTGATATTCAGGATTATAAGCAAGAGATAATGCCCCATTATTATCGGTTTTAATAGTAATAGGTTTAATTTGATAACCTATTTCCGATAATAAATTCTGAAGCCAAATAGCTTCCCGAATAGCTTCCTGAAGTCCATTAAATTCAGCCTCTGTAGTAGAAAGTGCTATAGTAGACTGTTTTTTAGACTTCCAGCTAATCGGACCTCCATTTAGTGTAAATAAGTACCCAGAAGTTGATTTTCTAGTACTTTTACACCCGGCCCAGTTAGAATCAGTATAGCCTACTAATTCTACAGGCCCAATATTACCATTATAGGTAATATTATAGTGAATAGTGCCACTAAGGTATCTATAAATACCTTTTACTACCTTAAGTAGGTAAATAGTGGGCTTATGGAGGTATTGGGAGACGAAAGAGACTGAAAAAGCTAAATCAGCCCTAGTCACAACCATAGCGTACATTAAAGATCCTACTAGGTGCTGGTAGGTCTTTAATAGCTCTTTTGAAGGTAAATAGTCATCTTTTTCGTTCCCTAAATCACTATTTAATATACCCGGATTTATAGGTATATTAGTGATTTTAGCTTTGGAAAAATCATTATTATTAAGAATTTCCTTAATATAATGACTTTGAGAGAGAGAAATAGTCTTATTAGACCGATTTCTAGTAATTTTGACGCCTAGGAAATTCGAGGCTTCGCCTAGGTCTTTAATATCGATATATTTCGATATTTTACCCTTAATTTCCTCTATATATTTAATATTTTTATTAAATATAAGGAAATCATCGACGTGGGTAACAATAAAAGCAGGATTTTTGAAATCCTGGTTGAAATAGGTAGCCTCATCGGATTTTAGAGGTAAAAAGCCTATTTTATTAAAAATAGACTTCAGCTTTAGTTGCCATTGTCTAGGGCTTTGTTTGAGCCCATATAAGGCTTTTAAAAGCTGTAATAACTGATTTTTTGATTTATCCCAATTTATAGTATTTAAATTAGGGTATTTTTCAAAAAATTCAGTTAAAGGTATATTAGAAGGGTCTATATATACCTCTTCTAATAAATCCCCATTTAAAAAGGCACCAATAACGTCAATTTGGTGTATATGCCAGTTTAAAGGGGCAGATAGGGCTATAAGTACCCTATAGGTAGTAGGATTACTTCCAGAAGCAAAAGTTTGGAAATAATCGACTCCATACTGTTGTTCGAAGCCTCTAACTACTAATCGGGCCTTATATTTATCAATATTACCAGTATTAATATTGATTTTTCGTTTAAAGACCCATCTAGTAGATAGTGGATTTTATTAGCTTTATAGACCTTATTTGGGTCTATAGCTAATAAAGTACCCTTTTTAATAATAACCTCTAGCTCAGAATATATAGCTTTTAACCATTCTGATTTTTCTGAGCTATTTAGAGCCTGTTTTAGTGTATTAGGCTCTGGAGGTAGGGTAATACTCTGAGTAAAATCTTTATATTTAGATTTTTCTTCCTCAGATAATTTGGGAATTAATACCTCTATTTTAGAAGGTATTTCCTGAATATCTTCGATTTTATCAAATTTTTAGAATATAAAGGAGGATTTACGCTTTCTACCCCCTCTATTCTATTATTTTGAATAAATCGAATATGCGAAGTCCGTAATAATCGAGATCGAAAAGGATTAGAAGGGCAATATATAATATATATATTATTACCTTCTTTTCCTAAATATATACCATTTTGAGTATAGGTATACATTTTATTCGAAGTGACTCGCTTTTGAGTAGGGTAATAAATAAGTACCCTAGAGCCGATTTTTCTTAGATTAGATAAATCCGGCTTATTATTTCTTTTTGGGAAGAAATAATCGAGAAAAGCCTCCATAGGGGTCTTTTCAAGGCGTATATTAGCGGTAAAATTAACTAATTTAGTTAATTCTTTCAAAATTACGTCCCATAAATATAGGGGTAATTTCTCCCTAATAAAATAGTTCTAGCCTTTTCGATAAGGGCCCTATTAGTCCTTTCGGCTATACCATTTTGCTCGGGCGTATAGGGCGTCGAAGGCTCTAAAATAATGCCTTTTTCGTTAATATAGGGTAATAATTCCCCTATATTGAATTCCGTACCATTATCTAAGCGTATATACTTAGGGTAGGAATTAAACTGGTTAAAATAAAATTCCAGTTTGTTTTTGAGAATATTAATTATATTCTCTTTGGTTTTTGAGAATTCAACATCTCGAAAACCAGTAAAATCATCCGTAAACGGAATAGCGTAATTATTTCCACTAATAGTAGTAGGGGTAATTTTAACTGTATCAATACAGACCCTTTCTATGGAAATAATGCCCGATTATAGTTAATTTTAGGCTGTTGCCTAGTTAACTTAGCTGTAGTACAGCTCGGGCAATTTAGGTCTTTTTCCTTTAATTTGTCTAAAGGAATTCCCTTAGTTATTTTCGCAGTTTTTAATAAATAAGGGTAAGAAGGATGACCTAATTTTTCGTGCCATTCCTGGGTGATTGAATAGGCCTGATTATCTGAATTTTCAGATAAATAATCAGTATTTTTCTCTATATTACTATTATTAATAGTAATATTATGAAGAGAATTTTGAATGGATTCTAAAATATTTTTTAGATCCAAATACTGATTTTTAGGGTCCAAATCGTTTTGTTGGTACCCTGTAGTAGGCCTTCGATTTTTCCAAGCAATATTAAGGAAAAATCCATGCCTTTTGAAATCCAAATAAGCAAATACATTGCCCTCAGAATCCACTAAATAATTCTTTTCAATATATCCACCATTTTTGTAGTGTAATATACCTGAAAAGATATTAAGTGGGAATTCTGGAATATATAAGGTATTTTTTAACCTTATAGGTATAATTTTACCCCGTAAATAGATAGGTAAAATTAAGTCCCCAATACCCTGTGGGTAAACTGGGCCAGCTCCGGTTCGAATAGGGGGTAAATTGTCCCTATTATCGAAATTTTCGAATAAATCCATACTATTAGTAATATGGACTGTTGAACCCGTATCATACAACCACCTTTCAGTTGTATTTGTGCCCATATTAGCCGAATTATTGGTATTTTCTCCCGAAAGGCCCAAATTATCATTTGGAGTCGAGTTGGGTAATATATGAGGGAGAAAAGGTTGATAATTTTCATCAAGTGGGTCTATAGTATAGTGGTCGGAACCACTAACCATATAATTCCTTGATTGTAAGGGCTGAGGGTTCAAATCTCCATGTGGGCGTTGGTTTTTCGTAAAAAAGTTGGGCTGGTTTAGTTGGTTTCGGGGCTGGTTTCGGGGTTGGTTTGGTTTGGGTTGATATAAGGGCTTATTTGAGGGCTTATTTGGGTAATTTAAGGGCTTATTTGGGTTGGTATTTGGGTTGGTATTTTGCTTATAATAAGTCTTAGACTTATTATACTTATTTCGAGAGTATTTATTACTCTTAATAGTATTATTAGACTTAGGAGTATCGATTTCTCTCCTATTTTCGTCTAATATATCCGTAATAAGAGCCTCTAAAGTAGGGGGCTCTTTAAGTCTTAATTAGACCTTTGACGATCAGCCCAAATCGGAAAGATATTAGTTAGGGCTGATATAAAGACCGTTTTTTGGTCTATATCCTCAATAATAGCTCCTACGCTTTTTAATTTGGAAATATAGCTTTTAAATGAGCTAATAAACTCATTTAAGCTATTAAAATGCTCCAATCTAATAGCGTGGAATTCGAGGTATAATTGTTGACGTAGAACTGGTCCTGTACCCTCATAGGATGCTTTAAGGGTATTAAGAGCCTCTTTTGGATCAATTTGATCAAAAATAAGTGAAAGAGGCTCAGGTTGAATATTTTGCCTTATTAATAATAAGGATTGGGTTTTTTGCTCTTCAGTAATATTTTCATATTCGTTTTCAACTTCGAAATAGGTATTTAATTTCAAAAGTCGAAGATAAATATGAAGAGTAGAAAGCCAAGTAGTCCAATTTTGACTACCTTTTAGGCGTTGATTTTCAGGCATAAGGCAGCCTGTAATTGCCTTAATAATATCCGCCATTATATATATTTTAGAATATATATAATATAAATATATACTAGTATTGTTCCTAGTATAAATAAGCTTACTTTAAGCTTAGAATTCAAGCTTGTTTTTAAGCTTGAAAATAGACTTATTTAAGTCTAAAAATATATATAAGAAAAAGTCTATTTTGACTTCTTTTCTTATAAATAGATATTTAATAAAAGTAAGTATATAGTATAAAAAGGCTTACACTTCGTCTGCCTTTTTATATATATAAATCCTTTATTAAATATAAAGGTCGATTTCGAATTTTCGAATTCGAAAAAGTGATTTTGGGCGGAGTAAGTATCTCGATATATGATATGCATATACCGGATAAAGGCATATACCTAAATGATAATAGGTATAATATAGGCAAATAAAAATAGAAGAGCTCGGATAAGTGAATAATATTCACTTAAGTAAATAAAACCTCAGTTATATAATAACTGGGCTCATAACCTCTAGCACGTATAGCTTTAACGAGGTAATGCGGGATATTCTTATAAAGAATATAAAAAGTGAATATTCATATAGAAGCAAGAATATATGAATATAGGGGATATAAGCGTATATAAAAGAGGTTTTTGTAATAAAGAGAGTAATATAGTTGAATTACTATATGAGAAGTTGCTTGCTTAACGAAAGGTCTAGGTAGGCAAATACACGCCTATATATAGGCATAAAAACCTCCTACTAGAATATTCCATTGCTTATTAATTATGATATAATTAATAAGCGTATACGTAAGTGAATGCGTAATCGTAGTACGTAATTCCGCCTCGAGTAAATTCCTGATTATTCAGTTACCTTCTAGTACTTTCCATTGCTCACGTAAGCTTATATAAGCAGTATTGCTTACATAATCAATACCTATAATAATCTACAGAAATCGTAGATTAATATGGTATATAGTTTGCTTACGTAATATTGATAATAAGGCGAATAATAAGGTAAACAAAGTTACCTTCGTAACATAATTTCTTTTTCCTTATCGTCTATTAGTATTATTACGACGATTTTATTAAGGATAATTTCTTATACCTCTATTGCGGGTTATATAGTTTCCCCTAGCTCTTCTTCTTTTTATAGGTTAAAAATTACCTCGTTAGGATTTATATAGTACGGTCTAACTACTATAATTAATACTTTAAGTAACTAGTTACGATCTCTTATAACTATATAAGAGCGCTCGTTAACGAAAATTAACTTATATAGCCTAGCCTATTATTAAGTAATTTCGTACTATACTTATATATCCGAATTTAGTAATATATTTAAATTACCTCCTATATCGGGCCTATTATACGTAATAATTACCTTGTTAACTTGCTTTTTTACGCTTACCTCGCGTAGTACTTATATTATTTTTTTAATTACTTAGGCTCGTTAGTTTACGCTTAGTAATAATAATAAAGCTAAAGTCGTTTTTAAATATACTCTAAATACTAATAGCGTTAGTATAAGTCCGTTAGGCCCTATAGTATCGTTATAGTATTTAAGTACTATCTAGAGGCATTTGTTATTAGTAAAATCCGGATTTTCCTTTTTAATAATTCTAAACGCCCTTTTTAATTACTAATGTACCCTTTTTACTTTTTTAATACTATAATACGCTTTAACGGGTACGACTTTTAGCTATATATTATAAGCCGTTATATTATCCCTAAACTTTACTAATTTAAAGCTAGTACTAGTATTAGTTCTAATACTATGTGGCGGTCCCTAGTAAATATCGATCTAGCTTTTTCGTAGGGCTACTTATACTATTTTTACTTATAAATCCTAGAGGAATTACCCTACTTAGAAAGATATAGCTACGTCGATTATATATAGTACTAGCCGACTATTTAAATAAAAAATATTAATAACGATTTCTTAGTTGAAGTTAAGCTTATTATGTAATTTAAACTTAAATTTACGTAGGCTTTGCGTATTTATTTAGTATTAATAATATACTTTTATTAACTACTCTAGCGCCCTTATTTTAATATTATTATTACCTAATTACTTTAAAAGGTGTTACGAAGGTAACTTTGTTTACCTTATTATTCGCCTTATTATCAGTATTACGTAAGCAAACTATATACCATATTAATCTACGATTTCTGTAGATTATTATAGGTATTGATTATGTAAGCAATACTGCTTATATAAGCTTACGTGAGCAATGGAAAGTACTGGAAGGTAACTGAATAATCTGGAATTTACTCGAGGCGGAATTACGTACTACGATTACGCATTCACTTACGTATACGCTTATTAATTATATCATAATTAATAAGCAATGGAATATTCTAGTAGGAGGTTTTTATGCCTATATGTAGGCGTGTATTTGCCTACCTAGACCTTTCGTTAAGCAAGCAACTTCTCATATAGTAATTCAACTATATTACTCTCTTTACTACAAAAACCTCTTTTATATACGCTTATATCCCCTATATTCATATATTCTTGCTTCTATATGAATATTCACTTTTTATATTCTTTATAAGAATATCCCGCATTACCTCGTTAAAGCTATACGTGCTAGAAAAGGTTATATAACCTCGTAACTAACGAGTATCCGAATCTCCGGTATAGTCTTTTAAGCTCACTTTCCGTTAGGTAATTAATCGACTTTATATCGTTATTAAGCTTTATAAATATATACCCCTATTATTATTTAACTATCTCGAAGTACTTACTACTAGAGATTCTATTCTTCGTATTATTAAATATAATACCTAATCGATTTATATCTTTTAGATATAAGAGAAATAGGGTATTAATAAGTAAAATATAAAAAGTTATCGTTCCGAAATACGTCTCTACTTTTATTATACCTAGGGCGACGATTTCCTTACTTAGGCCGAAACTAATCCTCGTAATACTTATTATTAATACATTAAGTATTACTAGCGCGATCTTTTATAATATTTAAAATTACCCTTTTTTTTAGTTAACTATTATAATACCTTAATATTTAAAATAATCTTATAGAAATTATTTAGGCCGTACTTTTTACTTATATAAAATACTTATACGAGCTTAGTATTTAAGGGATTTAAGTAATATAAAAAGGACCCCTTTAGCTACTCCTAGATTTACTTAGTACTATATTCTTTCTCTTTAAATATTAAGAGAGATAGCGTCTTCTTTTTAATTATTAAGAGAATAGGCTTTAGCCCTATTAAATTTGCCCTTTTAACTACCTCCGTATCCGTTATTTAAAGGACCTTCCCTTATTATTTATAAATAAAAGCCTACTTATTAGGAGCTTCTGTTACTTTTTATTCGTTTAGCCTCGTATATCCTCTAGAAGCTAATGGGGTAAAAAAAGAGTAATTAATATTATTAATTTCGTTATAATCTAACTCGTTAGTATAGGGGGTAAGATCTTTTTTATTTTCTAAATCTCTTATAGGGGGTATATACTTTAAGCCGCTATTTTAATTGCTATTACTAAGTTCTATACCCCCGGATTTGCCCTTATATATAATAAGGAATTAATTAAATTAATAAGGGCTAGTTTTACTATTTACTACCCTCGACTTTTTATATTATTCGTACGATTTAGTACGCTCTTTTTTAAAGTAGTTACTTAATTAATATCTATCCTTTTTATAAATATAATATTACCTCTTCTATTACCCTACTTATAAATTAAATCTCTACCTATTTAACGAATCTAGGCCTCCTTATTAGCAATTACCGTATCTAGCCTCTTTTCTTTTCTTATTATACATTTAATTAACCTAATATTATTAATAAGGGCCGTCGTATACCTAGAGGTAGGTTTAGTATAGCATTTTTATTTTAATATTAAAGCTAGATTTTAGCCTCGAGTAGAGCGTCTCGTAGTTTTCGGGTACTTAGTATAGGGTTATTTTTATTTTTAATATACGCTAGACTATAATATAGAGATATCTAACTTTCTGCTCGTTTATCCCCTTATTTAGCTAGGTTTTCGCTAGCTTATTAATTCGATTAATAAGCTCTTTAAAGATCTTTATTTATAATTTACCTTTTATTATCCTAGCTATAAATATAAAAAAAATCGCTCGTAGCTTAGATAGGAGTTCTAAGTTCTTATTATAGGTCTCGAAGCGGTTTTAGATTACGTTAATTATATTAAAAAAGTTATTTTAATTAAGATTACGTACTGCTTTATAATAATAATTAAAGGCTTTATTTATAAATACGATATTAATTACTAAATAGTATTAGTATTCCCTAATTCCGACTTTTTCGTAATAATTATAAAATATTATTAGGGTTTTTTATAAAACCTTATACTTCCCCCTAGAGTATAATTTCTCTCTTAAAAAGATCTTTTTAAGGTTTATAAATTACCTCGTATTTACTACTAAATTTTCGGTATTTATATACGATCCCTACGTTACTACGTATTATTAATAACTTTAAGTCGTTTACCTCTTTTTTTATTAACTAATTAGTACCGAATTTTATATTAGTAATAATAACGAGTTATAGATCGAAATAAGTAGAATTATCGATTATCGTATTTCTAATACTATATTTTACCCCGGTATATCCTTTTATAACGATAAATTTCTGTTAGTAATTATAGGGAGGAAATCTAGGTCGTTTACCCTTTTTTTAAATTTATTAAAGCGATTATACGCTCTATTAACCTATACTTAGTTCTATAGTACGAATTCCTCCTCTATAATTATTATTATTAGTATTTTATATAGCTCTTATAATTATAATTACGCTAGTAATACCCCTCGCCTATAAAGGAATTTATTAACTACTTTTATAATCCCTAGGCTTATGCTTATAAACTATTCGTTTAGCTAGTAACTAAAGTCGTTTATAATCTTATAAAATAGGGGTTACCCCTATAGCCCCTTTTTTTTATAGACTTTAGTTAAATAGATTAATACTACGTTAATTTACTTACTATTAAGCTAATCTATAATTCTATATATTTACGTTCTTTAATGGTCCGGGTTAATATTTACTTATTTATAAAGGATTAGGATTCTATTTAAGATCGGGTTTTGTCCTCTTTTTTTTTACCCTAACTTACTAAGGGTCGTACTCTAGCTTATACTTATATTAGTAATTATTAGCGTATTTAATTTTAATAAGGATATATTTAATCCGTGCGCTAATTATAATAAATTCGTACTTTCGCTACTTAATAAATTTATTAAGGTCTAAGAGATTCTTATTTCTTCTTACTATCTCGCTACTACTCTCGTTTTTATTATTTTTAATAATTACTACTACTTTTTTAAATCGCTAGCTATCGTACTTATTAAAATCCTCTTTTTTATTTAATATAAAAGGGTAAGTTTTAGTAGTTCCTTTTTATAATAGTAGCGGTAGACGTTTATATTACTATAAGAAGATATAGTAATTAGTTTTAGGATCTTTAGTAATTTCCGCTATTTTATATATTTCTAACTTCTTAAGCCTCGTGCTCTTTATAATCTCTAAATAGCTTCTTTTTTTAACCTACCTCTTTTTAAATAATATTTTATAAAAATAGTTAAAAATAGACGCTAAGTAGCTCGTAAAAGAGCTATATAAATTATTAAGAACTATATAGGCCGTTGAGTATAGTTAACGAAGTTAAGCCCTCCTTTTTATAAAATTATAAATTTTAAAAACTTACTAAAAATACCTACTTATTATATATACGTAGTAGGGTTAGATACCTTAAAGATTTTATTTTTTATAGCCTCTTAATACTCTATTTTATATCTTTTAAGTAGTCTTTTTCGTAATTTAATTATAGTTAAGTAATTATCGCTTATTAGCGATCCCTTTTATTACTTAGTTAATTTTTTAAAATTAATAATCTCGTACCGGGAGTTAATATAAAAAGAAGCCCTTTAATAGCCCTCTAAAAAATTCTTTTCTTTTCCCCTTAGATCCTCGTCTTTTTAGCCTTTTCTTAAGCTAATAATAACTCTAATAAGAAGTCGTAGGACTACTTTAGGGTAACTACCTTTTTCTTAAGTTAATCTCTAAGATCTATAATACTCTTAACTTAATATTATTAGGACCTCTAAATCCCCTCCTCTTTTATTAAACCGTTCTTTATACTATATTCCTAAGTAATACCTAGGGGGTAGTTAAGGGAGCTATAAAGAGGTTATTTAAATTACGGGCTTAAGGTTATACTTATAAAATTTTCGTAATAATAGACTTTTCTATATATTATAAATCTCTTAACTTAATAACTCTTATAAGGTTACTTTTGTTACTAAGTAAGAATATTTATATTTAGAAATCCCCTTTTTCGATCGCGCAGTACTTTTTTATATTATATTATTAAGCTCGTTCGTTATATTAATCAATTAAGTAAGTAGTCGTCGCGTAGGTATTTTTTTTTATTAATTTAACTAGTTAATTTCTAATTACGGGCCGGTTATAAAAAAGTCGTTTTAATAAAAAAGCTACTTAGGGTAATAATAAAAGGCTAATTACTTAAGTAGTTCCGTTAATTAACGTAGTTTAACATAATAAACGTCGACTTCTTATAAGTAATAAAAGGCTATAATTATTTAATTCCGTATAGTATTTAAGAATCGCCTCCTTTTTTATCTATTTTTATAAAGTTAATTAATATAAATCTCTTATCCTATGCAGTATTAAGAAGTTATCTCTTTTACGTAATAAGATATTTTATTAATTTATAATAATAGAATTTAATTACTAATTAGTATTAGTATCCCTATTATAGGGTAGTTAGTTCGAACCGTAGTTAATAAAGAGATTAATTAAATTATATAAATATCTACGTAGTAAGTATAAAAAGGAGGTTCTAACCGTAGGTTAGGCTAGCTATGATAATCGTAAATAAGGCCCCTAATTAGCCCCTGCGCAGTCGGCTGTATGCCGCGGTCGAATTAGACTTCTAATCCGACATACCCCTTGATGGCAGTGGCCATAAGCACGTTAAAGTTGATGTGTAGAAGCTGAAATTCCCCTTTCCCCTCTTATTCTTGCCATGATTCCGTTTCCCTCGCAACCAGAGACGCACAGCATCATAACGGCCGTTGTATTCGCAGTTTCTTCATCCCTTTTCTGAATAGAACGCCGACTTGGCTGCATTTTCGTACCCTCTTTCCACTCATCTTTCAGCGAGGTGCTTCAATATACTTGCAGGAACGATGGCATCGCCGACTCTTGCTGACCAGGCTGGTCAAGCAAAGCGCCAGCCGGCTGATTCGCCTGGATACCTGACGGAGAGGCAATTCCTTGACCCGACTTCTCGTCAATCACCGAAGGAACAGGGAGCTCAGAATGCTACGAGCTCTAATGAGAAGCTGACTGTCAGAGCTTTGATTCAGCAATTAGCTCAAATGGCGTCACTAAATCCTAACCTTCGAAAGCTGATGCAACGAGTCGCAGATGGAAAGGCTCAACCCCAAGAGCTCGCTCGTTTTCAACGGATTGTTGACAATACACAGGGGAATTTCGTGTTTCGAAAGCGGAATGGTCAGCAGGGCCATTCGCCCACCAAAGACATGCAGCAGCCAGTCCCAGGCATGCTACCTAGATGTAGTGGGCCAAATTACGACGCTGCATCTTTTGCCTCAAGGGTCACAGTGACAAGTAAACATTCCATCAACGATCACTTATGGTCCCAAGACAACGAGAAGAGGACCATAAGTAGTGATAATGCGTTAAAATTGGAAGAAATAGAAGGGAGTTACTCGCAGTCCCTGCCGACTCCTGCGAAGCAAGAAGCCCCTTTCACTGATTCCGGATATGCGTCAGGGATCGACGTTAGCAATCTCCCGGGAATGGAATTGGGAGGTGCTAATACACCTGGCTATGACGGAAATGACCTTGATGCTAGAACCGTATACTCAGGAGCGAGCAGTGTGGCAATGGATCAAGCGCAGCGGTATATCTCCGAGTTGTCCAGCACTATCCATAGTAAACTCAGCGGGAGTATCGACTTGGATCACTGGATGTCACTGTCCGAACGCCTCTTGGGCCTTATCAAAGATTTTTCTATCAAACTTGGCCTTGAATCCTCGGACCAGGTGAACCGGGACAGAATGCACTTCGTACACAAACGTAGCCGGTGCGTTCCCTTCATATAAAATCCTTTGAACACATCCGCATGAAGACTGAATGAAGACAGGGAGATTGCAACGCAACTTGACTCAATGGTCCTCTGTGTCGACGCTTCGGCAGAGAATACGGACAAGAGAGACGACATGCCCTTAAGCGAGAAGATAGCCCTGTGGAACAGCAAGGCGACGGAAGTAGGGACCTCTCTCAGCGACAACGAGCTTTTCGTGGGGGTTACGGACGAAGAAGATACCATAGACACGGCGGAACTATCGAAGTACAACAAGACCGTCATAGAGAGCAAGTCATTCAAGTGGCTTATCGATAGCCTGCGAAGAGAATTGGCCCTCAGGCGAGATTTCGATGAGTCGGAAGGTTTCAACCATCGTGAAATTCTACGGCGTAAGATCTTAGAGAACCTTCCAACCGGCAAGATTAGTAAACGCCGACCACCAAACACTCACTCCGTAACATTTCGAGTGCCGGGATGGGTACTCCTTGGCGCAGCCGGTCTCAACCTGTTCAGATCTGAAAGCCCCCTGCACGAGGCCATTGTCATAACCATTTGCTCCGGAGATGCACAGGCAGCATCCGTAGAGGATTACATGAAGCAAACATGGCCTTCAACCTGGAGAACGATCTTCAACTTGGTGCATTGGGCGTCTGTCGGTGATAGTGGCAGAATTTACAAAGGTAAGCTCTTGTTCTGGGCTAGTAATGAGGGTATTCTCACTGCTGTACAGAGATTTTGCATGACAGGACCCGGGTATCAGCATCTTCTGAAGACGGTACTCTCATAATGAACCTCCACGGTACTGCACACACCATTGCAGAGTGCGGTGAGCAGCTTGCATGGCTGCAGACTTCATTTGCAAACGCCCCTCCTCACCAATCAATGGACAATGTCCTACAACGGATTCCCGTGATCATGAGTATAGCTACGCTTCATGTGTTAGTAGGTATACACTTCCAGGGAGAGTGGTCGTTTCATGTATTCTGATCTCAATAGGGGCGTGTATGTTTTGATATCGGGGTCGGTAAACCTCCTTTCGACGAGTTTTCACTCTTGGAACAGTCTCAATGGATAGAGTTACTAAGAAACGACAACGTTGTTCTTATTCCCGGGTATCCTATCTTGCGCCGACCGAAGGCTTTCAACGGTATTGAAGTCTCTCCTCACCATCTCCTAGATTTTCTAGGAAAAGACTCCAGATCCGCTTCCAAAGTCAGTTTGGATGGGACACGAAAGAAGCTTTCTCTTGTGAAGCAAGTGCAGAATGTGTATCTCTGGCATGAAACCCCGAGTGCTCGGAAATTATCTTGCGTTTGCTCGAAACCTAGCAATCAGGCACACAAAGGTGCATATAGCAGGAGAAATATTGATCTAGAGAATATCCTGAGCGGCCGTCATATCATTGAGCAATGCCGAGAATCCCGTCTGGATGCAGGTAAGCGACATCATAGAATGTCTTCTCTGTAACATATTGTCTACGACCGTTGAGTTTTGACAATCCGCAGATGACTCCGTGTCAACAGTAAGAAGAGAATTTACATGTAGGTTCAAAGACGATGGAGGCCTGCACCCCAGCTCCTCTAGCTCATTGGCAATGGACTCACATGGAGCTGAGTCCCCGAAGAGCACAGCGTCGTCGGGGAAGCTCACAGGGGAAATTGGAGACATAGACATTGTCACCAGACTTTCGTGGGACAATGATGCCAATTCCCGGGTTTCGTGCCAATGCTCATACGGGATTCATCCGTGTGAATCGACCGAATCCTTGTTGGAATCTGACTTGCTGTCGATGTCGGAATCATCGGAAAAACTTCAGCCCCTGGGAGGTGACAATCCGATACGGGCAGTCTTGAATACCGTGGTTTTCCGCCTCGTTTCAGGCTTTCAATATGCAGCTGACGGGGAGAACCCACCTTATGGCAGTGGACAAGATCACGGAATGGCAGTTTCATCGTCTTCTCGCAGCATCGTGGCATCTTTAGGGCCTGCAGAAAAAGGTGGAAAGAGGAAACATGTCCAAAACGACGACTCAGACTCAGAAGAGGACGCGACCGATCCAAGACCTTCCAAAAGGTCTAAGAAAACGTCACAGCACATCAAGCTTCTGGCCTGTCCATTTGGAAAGATGAGCCCCAGCAAATATTTCGCCTGTTCACGATTCCAGCTCAAACGAATCCGGGACGTCAAGCAGCACCTGAAGAGAAAGCACACCCCCGACGATTATTGCAACCGCTGCCTGAGAATCTTCGATGACGAAGAAAGCCTCACGCAGCACGTGTCGCAACCAGACGGGTTCGGTTGCCAACTCGCGCCTGAGGGGAGAACGCTAGATGGAATTACCCACAGACGAAGCCGCGATCTCTCTAGAAAGGCAAACGCGGAGTTGTCGGAAGAACAGCAATGGTTCGCAATCTGGGATATCGTTTTCCCCCAGAAGCCACGCCCTGAATCCGCTTACCTAGATTCCGCTTTTGCCATGCAAGTTTGCCTATTTCGGGAGCATTGTGCGCGACACGCGGAGCCGCTCCTTGTCCAGAATCTTCGGGCTGCTGGACTGTTAGATGAAGGCAGGGTGGCCGCCGACCAGGAGCAGCTCTTAAGGAGAGTTATTTCAGAGTCTTTGGATTCCTTCTGCGATACTTTCAGCACGAATGGCTCTTCGGACTCAGGAATAGGTCGAAACCGCAATTTAACACGCAATGAGACACCCGCTGCGTCATTGGTAGACAGCGGTATTGGGATAGGAAGTCACTTCCAACCAAGGACAGTTCCATTCGCAACTGCATCCGTTTCACAGCAAAACATCCGCCCAGTACCTACGGATGTTCCAGCGGATTTTCAAACATTAGGGTCAGAAGAGCGGGCAGTGTTTGGCTCGCAATCTTTTGCCAGTTTACATCAACCGGGAGCCTTGGGCCAGTCCTTTACAGCGGATTTCCCTCTTGATCGCGATTTACCAAGCGTGGAACATAGGCCTGATGGATTTGGAATGTTTGGCTACAACTTATCAACGGTTTTGCCTCCCCTCGAACTTTCCTCGTGGCCCTTCCTACAGACAGAACTTATCCCGCACGAAGAGGGTGCTGAAAACGCCGTATAATTACGATCTCCGTAGCTTGATAATACACAATATACAATAATTCCACTTCACTCAACTTCTGGTCCATAAAGAGCGAGGATATTGAATTGGCTTAACGTTTCATTCAATATTCTCCTGTAAATATATTTACTCGCTTGTGATAACTGTCTAGCACCCCAACCAAATGTGAAAGTTGAGATGGCAAAGACCAAGACTCGGATGTCACGACACTTGCAATTTCCGCTTGGCGGAGGTCGGTAGGATCGTCAGCTAAGGTGGGAGTAGACTTGCTGCGTGTTCATGTCTGGCAAAGTGCCCACTCTCCATATGTGTGCCTGAGGGTTCTCGTAAGGTAGTGGGAGGTCGTGTCTGCATGGCCACGTCATGGAGTTTTCAGCTCGCCTGGGGACCTACATGTAAGCTGAACGACCCTAGACAGATACATCATCGATGCTCTGCCCTCGATCGCTACCATATCTTCTCTCACTTTATCGCTGTTCTCCATGTAGACCAAGCTAGGTTCGAGGAAGATTCTTTGGAACGTCTCAAAATGCGTGTCGTTTCGAGTTCATGGCTCTTTGCCGTGACCGCCTCAGCCTCCCTATCCGACATCGCCTCCCTACGCTGCAGCTCCAGCGCCATCCTTCCCACGCCCACGTACGACCTCAAAGGCGCGCTCTTCACAGTCTGCACCGAAGAAGTGATTAACGCACCCATTGACAAAATCTACCCTGCGCTTCTCGACTTCCGCCGCTACAGTACCTGGAACACCTTTGTAATCGACGTCGGCCTCCCGCCCGATGTGCAGGGACCGGGGGACGTGTACGCCGGCCTATCGATGAACTTTACCACAGCTGGTATCATTCCCGGCGTCAATACCTCCTCGACCGAGGTCATCAGTTTACTTGCACCGGATGTGCGCGGCAGTGACGACGGCGCTACACGAGCCGTCAACGTGTGGCGAAACGACGATGGACTTGGTGGCACGTTTCTGCCGGCGGAGCATCCGAACCTGTTGACGGATTTGGGAAACGGGTCCGTGAGGATGGTGTCATATGAGACTTATTACCTACCCGGGGCGACGACGCTGTTGCCGCTGAAGGGTACTCTACAAGAAAGGTTTGAGACGCAGGGGAAAGACTCGAAGAGGTTCGTGGAGGGGAGCCTTCGTTAGAGTCATCAAATCGTCAATCTGTATTGGTCATTATCTTCGTCGACTATCCCTCAAAGGGCTCCTCTTGGGAACCTCTGGCGTCTCAACTGCTTCTTCCCGGGGTATCTCTTCCATAAATCTCCCTATGCGTGTTCTCCCGCCGACTCCATCACCCCCAGCCGTCCCTGAGCTGCTCCTGTCCACGGCCCAAGTATCGCCACTGAATCCAGACGTCGGGCTCGAACGGTCAACACTTCCCGTCTCCTTGTCTCCTCCGTCTGTCTTATTCTGCGTAACATACTCCGATCTCAGGCTCAACCTCATAGTCTTGAGAATCACCCCACCCTTCTTCTCAAACTCCTCCTCCTCCCGCCACGACTCATCCCCACTACACGTCATATCCTGCGAATAAATCGACGAAGCCTGCGTCTTATACCCCGCCGCCCCCGCCCCCCTCCTCTCCGCCGTCTCAAACAGAATCGGCTTCCCGTCCTCCGCAACATGCCAACTCCGCCCCGGCCTCCGCGGCGCCGTACCCGTAATCAAAAGATTTCCCAGGCTCAATTTCGCGGGGCCCAGCTGCGCCATGGTAAGCGTCGGCAACGGCGGCGCCGGCATGCGTAACTTATTCAAGTGGCTCGCGATACTCGCGTTCCGGCTCCGCGCTGCTAACCCGGCGGGCGTGCTGGGTTCCGTCCAGGGGTAGCCGTGATACGTCAGGCTAGTAAGATCAAAGCTCTGCGTCTCAGCACCACCGGCTTCAAGTGAGCGCCGCTTTGCGCTGCTCATCATCACGGAAGGGAAGAGGCGAGCCAACAAGGGGCGGAGGGTCGGTGCGCTGGCGCAGATGACGGCAAGGTCGCATTCCAATACCGTCATGACGAAGAAGCCGAGAGTGTTGCGGACGCCGGCGTCGTCGGTGGGCCGGTAGTGCAGGTGCAGACTGAGCTGCAGACGGACCATACTTGCTACAATCACCAGAACGCTGAGACTCATGACGACTGCGAGGGCAATCTTTTGGCGACGGGGGAGGTCGAGACGCGCGACGGAGGGGACGACCATGGCGACGAGCCAGGCGTCTGTGGCGGAGTGCAGACTCGCGCTGGCGATGAGGAGGTCTGGGAAGCGGAAGCATACTGGCACCGGGCGGCTGAAGAATTGGCCTTGGACGGGGTTGCATTGAAGAAAGGACATGAGAAGCAAGGGCAGGGTGTAGAGGAGGACAAAGGCGACGGCGGCGCGGGCGAGAAGGCGTTCGCGGGGCCGGGAGGAGGATGCGAAGACGCGGAGATACAAGGCTAGGATGGAGAGTTTTGTGAGGCAGAGGGCGAGTTGGTAGTAGATCAGGCCTAGGTAGGTCCGCATGATGTACGGGTTTGCGTCGGTGTCGGCTGTGGCAGCTGAAGATAGCGAAGGGGCGCCGAGGAGGGAGGGCGTGGTGGCGGTGATGCTGTAGACTACGCAGAGGGCCGTGGAGAAGAGCCATGCGATAAGGATGAGTGTGTCGTCGAGGAACCATTTGCGAGTTACCCAGAGACGGGAGGCTATTCGGGAGGCGATGAAGATGGTGCAAAGGGCGTGGGGGAGGAGGAGGCCCGTCATGAAGAGGGGGACGTTTGCATCTTGCTGTGATGCCGTGTGAGATGACTGTCATTCGATAAGATGAATGGGATTATGACTTACGATTTCCTTGAGAACCGTCGGTGATAATGTTGAAGACGACGACGGTGTATGAGGGTGTGTGAGGTTGGCATTGATACTGGAGTTCGACATCGTGAACAAGACGACTGCGACAATCGCGGACGAGTCGGATATTGGTGATTCTGAAGCCTACGATCTTCCACGCCTGGTGTTTACCAAGGAATTACATGCTTCCAGTACATGAGAGTGAAGTCTAGGCTTAGAACGACAACATGAGGAAGGGAAGAAGGCCAAGGCCGGTATCATGTCTCATAGCAACTGAGAGCAGGGCTGACGTCTTTCATAGCAGACATGAGAGAGGCCTCAACTACTAGGATAGGAAGCTCCATGCTCGTCATGCGGGACCACGTCCAAACCCCATCCCGGGGTTGACTTCACGCGGCGAACATCCTAGCCCGGCAAAGGACCCTGGAGTAGCATCTCCCGAGTCCCAGCCCACACATCGTCCCCGGGTGTGGGGGGGTTTCCGCATCGAAGGGAAGAACAATCAACTCAATTCGTCAGCGCGGGCGCATTGGCTCCTGGTGTGTGGATGTGTCTATCTGTCTGCCTTTGAGCGTGCGCATGTGTGTGTGGGTTTTGTGGGCTTGTCCATGTCTGCCCGAAAAGGCAAAAGGGAAGGTGAGTGAGTGAGTGAGTGTTAAGTGTGCCAGATGCAAGTCACAGGCTAAACGGCTGGGATCGCGATTGGATGGACATCTGTTTCTTTTGGGTTCTCGGCGGGAGAGGCCGATGGAGGGGGATGGGGATGGATATTCACATTCCAACTACTCAGCTTTCTTGAACGGTTCGTGAGTGATGTGTCCTGTCACTTTTTCAGCTTCACCTCAGTTGTCATCTCATCTTGGTGAAACGGGGATAAACATTTTGATGGCTGAGAGTGAAACAACTCCGGCTGTCATCTCACGATAACCTCGAAAGAGAGACGAGACACAGATAGGGAAAAGAAGAGACGTCTCCAACTCGAGTGAGTTCCCGCACCAGTCGCTGTCGAATTCGTCGATGCGGGGTCAGAGATGCCACACAGACTTTTGCATTCTCTTATCCGCAGGCATCTGGATATGCACCTCCATTCTCGCTCGACCCCTCCACACCGCAAATCCCGCGACCACATGTGCCACCCCGCAGGCGATGGTGGCATGGCAGCACGGAGTGCCGTCCGGGACTTTCCCGATCCGGAAGGACCTGGCTTGATTGCCGTGCCGATTGGTGGGACCGTTTTGTTTCTCAATGTTCTATTCTGATGGCATGCTTCGTCTCAAGGTTCGTTGCGATAGTTCAACACGCAATCGCCCACTGTTTCCGTCTGTTGTCGTAGAGCGCAGAATATGTGGATGAGCGGATAATTGCGCGGTGGACAAAGAAACCAAGACGATTCATGGCGATGGTGATGTTGACGGGCAACGGCGATTGCATTTTCTGCCCACCACTGTCAGGTCATGCATCTCTCGCCCATCCACACTCTTCTCTAGGTAGTCCCGACACGGCTACTTTCTGCATCCTCGGAGCTTCTTCTTTGCGTCCTCTGCCCTTCAAGTTCACTCGGCTAACGACACCTCATCGGAGAGATGTGTCAAGAGGGACCGAGAGAATCAACCGTCCTATTTGATGACAATTTCTGATGGGGTGATGAGGTAGCATAGAAGACACCTAGGCTTCCGGCCCGTCACCCCCGCCATAGCGATCTATTGTGTGTCTGCGTCGATTGCTCCTGCGACAGCGCACAAAAGGTTCACGGGTGCCAGAAGCTTGATGGCGGAGACTGTGCTTCCCGGCGTCTAGAATCCGGTCTCTAAAAGAGGCCTTGTCAGGATCATCCCGAGGAGCTGAAAGGGCCAATCTAGAAGCTTGTCTTCGCGCTTGGCGGGGTGGGAGATCTGTGTCGGGTGGTTTATTAGATGTGTCCTGGCCGAGTTCTTCTCTTCATGGGTGAGGTGGGATCAAATGCGCCGTACTACCGGTACCAGCTGCAACCATTTGCCGGGGAGTCTGTGCAACGTGCAACAGCAGAGACACCTCACTGCACTCGAGACTGCCGTGATCATCCCACGCGGCATCGAAGCTGGAATCTCACAAAGAAGATGAGACTCCGCATGCCCTACCACCATGACCATCATGAAAACGTGCTACCGCTTTTCAAATCCTTCTCTCTAAGTCTCTTTTTCACATTTGACCGACTTGGATGGTGTATGTTTTGGGCTAATCTCGCACTCTAAGTTCCATACCCATGTAAACCTCAATTTGGTGATGAATTTAGTTCACGCAATCTTGATGGCAATGCATTCTGAAAATCATAGGCCTCAGAATTTGAGAGCTCATGAATCATGTTAATTTGACTAATATCTAAAGATGAAACTTTTCATTCCTCCTGGGAAATCAAAGTATCATGATGGTGATGGTGATGATGATGATGATGATGATAATAAATGTTCAGCGCCGGTCCGACCCTCATCAGTCACAAGACGCCTACGTCGACTGCCGAAGAGTATCACGGTCAATCGAAGCATCGCAATGTCGAGTGATCCCTCGTGGAGCAGCAACTCAAGACCAAGGAACTCTCTACCACCACCTCTTCACCCCTCAATCTCCTTCACCTTCTCCACAACCCTCAAATACCCAGGCTCCCTCTTCAAACGCTCAACATACTCAAACAGCACAGGATGCGCCGCCTTCACCGACCCACCAGGCCAACTACCCATCGAGTCCCACGCATTCTCCGCGTCCGCCGTGATGAGCGCAAAGCTGATGAGAATATCCGCGGCTGTGAGCTCCGGTCCGCAAAGAAACCCGCCGCCGCCGGCTGATACCCCGGGCGCGGTCTTGAGATAGTTCTCGAGCATGGCGAGGTGCTTTTGCGCGTTGGGGAAGATGACGAGGGAAAAGATTTTGGAGGCGACGAGGGAGGTTAGGGGGCGGATTAGGAAGGGAACGTTGGATGATTTGAGTACTATAGGTCAATCTAGGTCAGGATCTCATATGATAGAGGTTGACAGGAAGTGAATATGTCTCCAAGGGGAGGGAGAGGTGCTTACCATTGATGAGAAGAAACTGCACAATCACAGGAAAGAAACTCCCCTCGACATAATGCAACAAATACCAAAACCGCGCATACGCCTCCGTTTCGCCCCCGACTTTCCCCTCCCGCCCGGCCTTCCACCGCGGCGGCACGAGGCCGGGCTTCCGGTGGCCAAAGTGCTCGACGAGGTACTGCGTGATATACCCGCTCTCGGCGAGCCGGATCGGTGCGGGGCTGGGGTCCTCGTCGGTTGATACGGGCGTGATTTCGAGCACGGGGGCCTTGCCGAGCGGGTGAACGGCTTCGAGCTCGGGAGGCGCGAGGCGGTTGGGGGCGCGGCGGAAGAGTTGGACTGTGTAGGGGATTTTGAGCTCTTCGAGGAGCCAAAGGGTGTTTTGGGAGCGGGAGTCGTTGAGCCTTTGGACTAGTGAGTCTTCGTGGGAGGGAAGGATTTGAGCGTGTCATGAGGGGAGGGGGGGCTACCAGTAGAGCTTCACTTTTGGTAGTTCTTCAGTTGCCATTTTGAAGGGTTGGTGTGATGTTGCAAAGAATCGCGCGGTTGTGAGTTTGCGGGTAGGCGTGGCGGGGTAAGCGAATCTATGGCGAGCTTGAGTAGTGGCGATGAGCTTGAGCGTGAATTTTGATGATGAAATACTGCTGTTAGTTGATATTGAGCGATGGAAGCGTCGGCCGAGGATCTCAATTGCACTCATGATTGATGATCTGTAGTGACTTCGCAAGACTGGGGTTATTTAATACTTTATGTACTCCTCACAGGTTTGACGTCCAGGCAGCCTGTCATCATTGGGTGGGCCAAAGGGTTTCGGCTTCTAGAATGGCATGTTTCGCTACGATTTCTCACGTACTTTTGTTTCCGCATTGTCTCCGTGGTGACGGGCGGCACAGTTCCCACGTGGAGGGTGTAAGACGGAGAGATCGGGCTCCGGGAGGCCGATGGTGAGACTGGCGACGGGGGTTTGAGCACCGTATAAGCCGACTACCAGTAATTTTCCCATGACATTTCGATTATTGAATAAGGCTTGCAGAGCATGATGACGGAGGCGTTTGAAGACATTTATTCGAGATGTCAGATGGGTTAGTTTTGGGGGTGTAAGCCGGAATGCATTCCGTGCAGCTATCCAGATGCGGCATGAAGCTGACCGTAAGCATCCGGATACTCCCGCAGTTGATCCCCTGAGACGAACTGTCGACTCGAATCGGGCGAGAAATGTGACGCGTGGTGCTGCAGGTATGAAAAAAGGAAAAACGAATGACTCCATGGAGGCTCGAAAGCAACAGCCACAGCAACTCATTGGCTCTGACTTCAGGATTAGGGGTATAACCATCTTAAGCCTTTGGGAAGGAGTTCCTTTTTGCGGCTGTAGCTGTTGGGGATTGACGGTCGTTTTGCTCCTCATGGACCTTTCTCACTGTGCCTCCTTGAGCCACCCCGTTGACTTGTCACCCAGGATGATCTTCCAAGTACTCCAAAGTATTCAACTCACTCAGCAAGCCAGCAAGATACGATCCGCACAGATCTATTGCACGCTCCAGATGAAGTCGCCAGCCACAACTTCGATAATTATAGATGCTAAGCCTAACTTAATACCCGTCACAGTATCCAGACCTACAACTTCCTCTTCACAAGCCCCTTCCAGAAATCAAAACTATTCTCATCACTCTGCAGCGCCCACATCCGCCCCGTCTCCCTCCCCATCCCATCCACTTCGACAGCCTTCAACATACCCCAATCCCTCGTGATCCCCACAACCTTCGCTTTCGCGCCCGCCTCAGCCTCGAGCGTGACGTTCTGCCCCGAGTGGAGCCAGTGCTTGTAATACCGCTCCTCGAGGTCGCGCGAGAACCCTTCGCGGCGGAACTGCGCGTAGAGCGCCTCGATGCGGGTGAGGATCCGCGCCAGCAGCGACTCGAGGCGGAAGCCACCCGCCATCTTCAGTGGTGCCGGCGCGATGGCGTTGAGGGAGGTCGTTGGGCGCGAGTTTGTCGTGTTGATGCCGATGCCGAGGACGATCTGGTAGGCGCCTTGGGAGTAGGCGCAGTTGGAGAGGATGCCGCCGATTTTGACGTAGGAGGGGTCTTGGGGAGTTGAGGCTGGGTCGCGGCAGTCTTTGTTGTCGTCAGGATACAATTCTTTGCAGCACTTTCATGCCGTTTGGTTAAGAGTATACTTACAAATATCGTTGGGCCACTTGAGTTTCACAGGAACGTCGCCGCAGGCTGCGTCGTACGATTTGACGGCCTCGACGATGGCGATAGCGGCAATGTACTGAATGAAGACGACTGGATGGGAGGCGGCTAGGTGTGCTGGGTGGTTGATGACAGTAGAGAAGATAAGGCAACCCGCCGGCGAGACCCAGACGTTTGTGCCACGGCCTCGGCCGGCGACTTGAGTTGTTGCAGTGAGAGTAAAGCCGGTTGGGAGGTGGGCGAGCAGTTTGGGGTTCCTGGAAGACAATTACCGTTAGCGGAGAGGGCTTTAATGGTGTCTCGAGGGAGAACGAAGAGGGGGCCATACTTATCCATGAGCGTGTTCGTGCTGGTGACGACTTCGCCATACATGAGCGTATCACCCCACTCCTCCGCCGCAGGCTCAATCGCACGATACTCCTTGAGAGACCCATAAAACAAACGATGGTTGAAACTGGGCGTCTCCTTGGCGTCCGGCCACTCCTCCTCGTGCGGGACAATCACCTTGACCAAGGCATCATAATCCAGCATCCGGCCTACTCCTGCGTCCCCAGAACCAGAAGACGGCAGAGCTTGCTTGAGCTCGTCGACATCCCACCGCGAAGACAGCTTCTCGATGCGGAAGACGTCGTGTTCGCCGCGGATGTACTCCTCTTTTTCATCGGCATCCTGTCCCTGGCCGGTCTCACGGGTAATGGCCTCTTCCCAGGACGCGAGCATCTCGCCTACCTCGACGTGGTTCGCCGAGGTGAGGTGCATGCGCGAGAGGGAGGGCGGCGCGGACGGGTCGGCGCTGAGATCCAGGCCGAGGCGGGAGAGACATGCGCGGAGGAAGGTTACGCGGGCTGCGTCGGCTGCTGCGAGGGAGGAGACGAGGGCTTCGTAAGAGGGGATTTGTGGTTGGGGGTTGAGGTTTGCCGCTGCGAATCTGTAAATTTGTTAGCATACGGGTTTTGAAAGGAGTACAGGGTGAACATACTCTGGATGAGGGCCGGTCAAGATGACATTGCCAGACCCGACTGTGCAGTGTATCACAGCCGCTTTCCCAGCTCCCCCATCAACGGCAATCTCATCAGCATACTGCGCAAGAACCTCCACATTCTCAAACTTTTCAGCATCGACAAAGACGCCTCCGCCGTTGTAGTAACTCAACACTTCATCCCCCTCCCCAAACCCCTCCTTCACACTCAACCTTACCACCCTCGCGCCCCTCTCAGAATGATACTCGAACCCCTTCAACGCACCACCCCTACACGTCCCCGGGAAGAACCCGAGCTCGCGCGACCCGATAACCTCGAGCGTCCGATCGCCGACCTCGAACTCACACCGGCGGCTGCCGTAGTACCCGCCGGCACAGAAGCCGAGGTATGCCCCGCCGCGGCGGACATAGTCGGGGATGCGCCGGTTGCCGGGGCCGTTGAGGACGCGGCAGTAGCCCAGGTCGCCGCCGCCCGGGATGACCAGGAGGGCGCAGGTGGGCTGCCAGGGTTCTTTAAGGAGGGCGGCCTCGGCGACGGGGATGACGGCGTAGGTTGGGGAGAGGAGGCGGCGGAGGGAGTAGATGCAGTGACGGACCGATTCGACGGTCGTGCCGGTGCCTAGGGGTTGTATGTGAGTCAATGTGGGGTATAATAGCTGAGGGAGGGGGACTAGGTACCGGTGTAGACCAGCACATTGAGTTTACGTGAGGCCATGGTGAGAGTCTGTGAGTGAGGGCGATGAGGGATGAGATGAGTCTTAAGGTGTTGAGTGAGTGAGTTCCAGTAGCGAGCGTCGTTGTAGCTTCGGGGTTTGGTTGGGCACTGTCTTGGGACCCCTAACAAAGTTCCGGCGGTGCTACTTCGAATGAGAACTCACTTCGCACCTTGCAAAACAATTCAATCGCCGACACAAGACGACAACAACGTCTGCTCAACGACCTACAATTGACTCTGAGGAGGAAGACGAATAAAGAAGATGTCCAAGCAGGAGAGCGACACGGCGAAGAAGTCGTCGACAGAAGATGACGAGCCTGATGACTGGTACGTAGAATGGACCTTTCTTCTGCTCTTCTCAACTCGTCGAGTTTGTCTTGTCTCATACGGCAAATTGATGTTGCTCACGATGTAGAAAGGCATAAGTAGACGAGGAAAACGAGCAGAGAGAGACAAGTAAACAAGAAGTAAAGGCTAACAAAACCATGCAGGGACAAGCGCATCTTCAGCACGGGTTGCGCAGGTACGCAACGACTCCCCTCTCTCTCCGGATCGCAGCGGAAAAGATCGCGAACAGACAGTTGGATCACGGCGCTAACTTTGGAATCCACCTTGGTTGTCTCTGTAGACGAGAATGCCAAGTTGACAGATTGCTATTTCGAGAAGAAGGACTGGCGGCAGTGTACGGCCGAGGTATGTCTGCTTCCTCCGAATGTTCTTCTTGTCTCGCGCTGCAATGAGGTACATGATGAACTAAAGCTGACAATGGTTGATACTATCTTAGATGGAGCATTTCAAGAGCTGTTGGAAGCAGCAGGGCAACGATCGCCGGACGGACGCAAAGGATGCGTGATCCAACTCCGAGAATGAGTCTTTGGTCCGCTATCTGAAGCTTGTACACCACTTGTATCAACAACTGTAGATTAAAAATCATCACGAAACGAATCGCAACTCATCTCATTCCCGTTGACCGTCTCACTCACTCACTCACTGCCAGGCTTAAAGTGGACTGACGCCAACGAGAACAGAAAAAGTCGCTCGCACAGTGTTCTAGCTCCAAAAACGTGGCCCAAGCTCCCGCCTCCCGGGCGCCGCATTCACCCGCGCCGACCAAATTCATCAGTCCTCCTTCATCCTACACGCCGCCCCGGGAGTCTATGAGCATCATCGACACCGCGCAACCCTCAACCACCTCACTCTCGCTCTCTCTCTCCCGCCCGTCCCTTTCTCCCACGCGCGCGCGCGTGTCCCACAGCTCTTCAACCCTACACCCGGACACGCACTCTACCCATTCCCACGCCACTCACTCCTCAGCCGGAAAGTCGCATACTAGACAGACCACAATGGCCTCCTTCACCGTGCGCCCCCTCCTCCGCGCATCGCGAACAGCAACAGCAACAGCCTTCACCTCCGTCGCGCGCATAGCCACAACCTCGCGCTACAAAGCCGCCTCCGCGACCGCAGCCGCCCCGTCCCCCGCAAAGAGCACAACAACCTCAAGCTACGCCAGAAAGACACCCTCCCCAGCCGCGAAGGCCTCGAAACCATCCTCTTCCCCCTCAGCAGCAGCAGCACCTAAACCCACACCCGCGCCCGCGACGACAACGTTCCCAACAGCACCAGCATATGTCCCTCCTCCTCAAACCCAGCCCTCAGATACACAACAACAGCAAACACCGCAGCAGCAAACACGGCAACAACAGCAACAGCAGCAGCAGCCAATAGACTGGTCGACATCCTACCACGGCCTAGGCACAGCCCGCTTCCCGAAGGAAGTAGTCGATATCCTCCTCCAACCCGTCAACCCGTCCGACGTCGAGGTCAAACCCGACGGCATAATCTACCTCCCCGAGATCAAGTACCGCCGCATCCTCAACCAGGCCTTTGGTCCCGGCGGGTGGGGCCTCGTACCCAAGGGCGATGTCGTCGTCGGAGAGAAGGTCGTCACCAGAGAATACGCTCTCATCGCGGAAGGACGGTACGTGTTTTTCCATGTCCTCGGACTTTTGCCCCCCAACCCACTCGGACTATCCTGAAGTCGCATCAAGCAAAGCAAAGCTAACCCGCAAACCCACACAGCTTCATCTCCCAAGCCCAGGGCGAAAACGGCTACTTCTCCGTCGAAAACCTCCCCTCCGCCGTCGAGGGCTGCAAATCAAACGCCCTCATGCGCTGCTGCAAAGACCTCGGCGTCGCCTCGGACCTCTGGGACCCCGTCTTCATCCGCCAGTTCCGCAGAGAGTACGCCGACGAGGTCTGGGCCGAGCACGTCACCACCAAGCGCAAGAAGCTCGTCTGGACGCGCAAGGACGTGCCGCTGGCGTACCCTTACAAGAAGACCAACTAAAAGTGTCTGGCGCTCAAGGACGATAAACCTTGAAAGAGGACAATTCCGCGCTGTTAGGGAATGTGACGGGTATCGTGCGAGCCCGCAAAGACCTTATGGATAAAAAAAACTTGTATAAATAAAACTAGATGGGTGGGATATGTGTAAGACGGGTCGCAAGAGTAGGAATCTCAACTGTAATATTAGACGTATATCATGGCCCTCCTCGGGATAGGGGTAAGGGCTGTAGATGCATAGACCTTTGCATAGCGGTCAATCAAAACATTAGGACACAATCACGACAGAGGCCACTCTCTCAGGAACGGTGGTCGGCTGTTGAAAGCGACTCCCAGGTCTATTCAGCCCCCCTTTGGTTGGGAATCGTGCGGGAGCGCAGGCTTTTGCTGGTCCCGGAATGACATCCACTCTCGGGTGTATCATAAATCGACCATGACTCCATATCCCTCGCCCAAGCCGAACATCTAAATCATGCAAAAGTCACCATAAACCGCCGCGCAAAGAACTCCATTTCCCACTGACAAACGCCGTTGTCACATCCGAAGGACGGCAATCACTTGTGCACGCCCGAGCTAGATCCACCCTCGGGATTCTCAGCCGTCGGTGTAGCGCCCCATCCCCACGGCATCCACGACGATCCCCCGCTAGTCTGCCTCCGCCTAACGGATCCGTCCTCGTCATCGCCACCGAGGTCCTCGGCCCCGCTTTCGGCGTCAATCTTTTCGAAATCGGTCTCACTCCGCGATTTGCTGAGTCCGCTGTGCGCGCTCGGCGGTCTCTGCGTCACTTCCTCCTCCTCGCTGCCGTCGAGCTGCATGCTCCCCAGGGAGCGGCTAAAAGTTTCGGGATGCGCCGACGATGACGTCGCTGCCTCCTCACGCTCGAGAGCCTTGAGGAGGAAGGCGAGACGCTCACGCTGGGCGGCGATGAAGCTCGTCCTCTCGCCACCCTGGAGGTTCGGCGGGATAATGGAGCCGGACTTGGACAGGTCCTGGTGCTGTCCCCCACCGGTAGCGGCGGAGTAGGCGCCGGCGAGGAGGTTGTAAAAGTCAGCGCCTGTGTGGCCAGTTCCGGCAGCGGGAGCCCAGCGCGCGGCGGGGACGCTAAACCGGGCGAGGAGGGACTGCGTGTAGGACTGCGGTGGGTGGCCGGCAGGAGCGGCTGCAGCGGAGGGCTGGGGCGCGGGTTCGGGGTCGCCTGGGGGCAGGCCGAGGACGTTTGTCTTGATGAGCTCGATTGCGCGTTTGAGGTAGGCGATGCCGGCGGCTTTCAGTTTGTCGTGGGCCTCGGAGATGAACTCTTCGATTTGAGCCTCGTTGTCTTGCAGGAAAGGGTGGACGTGGGTTTGGTAGATGATGCGGGCGCCTTGGGTTTGGGGAAGGACGAGGTAGAGGAGGAACAGGAGGCGGATATAGGCGTAGAAGGGGATCCTGTGGCTGGTGTTAGTGGTTGGTCGGAAGAGGGAGGCTGGATGTTGGTTGCAGTCTGCGAGTCAAAACGTACCAGACAAGGATCCATTCAGTCCAGGACTCGACGAGGAGTGCGCAGGCGAGGACGACCCAGTACATGAGCCATGGTGTCAGTTGTGCCGGGTCGGAGGTCTTGAGGGCCTTGTAAGAGGCGAAGAGGGGGAAGAGGAAGGAAGCGATGGAGCTGTGAGGTAGAATATCATGTTAGTCGAGCGGTTCATCGTATCCCAGCAGGCCTAAGGCTGAAGGTTGAGAAATTCAAGCCGCGCCGAGAGTGTCATGGATGTCATGGAGGGGCGGCGTTCCCCCATTGCGCATGCCTGAAGGAGAGGGGAACTCACGATAAGAGGTGGGCGAATATGTCAAACATGGTTGCGATATGAGGGCTCGATAAGGTCGTCAAGGTGGAGAGGAGGTAGAGGTGTAAGAGGGAAGAAGAAGGTTTGCTCGGAACTAAAGAAGAGATGGAAGAGTGTTGTCGGCACAGGTAGCTTTGCACGGCTCGGTCAGCGCGCGCAGCTGTCGCAGGGAGCACAAGCCGACGTCAGGCGGGGGGGCTGACGGTATGGGATGAGCAGCGAGGGGTAGCGTTTGAGGTTGCAAGGTCCGTCTAGCTTGATAGGTAATGTGTGAGTATCGGTAGGATCTCGACAATGAGTGTCGGAGTGACAGACAGAATGGAAGAAAGAAAGAAAAGGGTTCAACCAAAAGCTGTGGAGGAGCAAGCAGATGGAAGATGCAGGATTGCGGATGCGGACGGGTGTGTAAGGCAAGGTACACGGCAGCTTACACAGCAGACAGCACGCGGAAGCAGCAACCGGCGCTCGGTGCTCGCTGGGGGGCAAGGTAAGGTGGGGTCCCTGAGCACGAGGACAAAACAGGCGGGTGTAGCGGGCATCACGGGCACTTGCCGTTGGATCCAAGGGTCAAACGGGAATGTACCTGCCGCATAGCATTAGGTGGGAAAGGTACCTTACATACCCAAAGTAACTTGACTAAGGTAGAATACCTAAGGTACCTAGTAAGGCGGGGGGCGCCCGGTGAGAGATCTTGGCTTTGGTGCTTTCAGCGAGATGCAATGCGATGAGGTACCTCGGTGGACGTCATCGAGGGGCTGGATAAGGTGCGATAAGGTTGTCGTCGGTGTCAGCTCGGGCAGGCGATAAGCCGATAACGGTGAGCGTTCAACGGATGAGGTAAGCTGCGGAGAGGAAGGGAGCTGAAACCGGACAATTGGAAGGGATGAAGACAGGGAACCTGCTGATTCGTGACACCGCTCTCATCTCATCGTCCCGAGGCAGCCAACTTAAAGAGGTCTTTCGAACTGTCCAACAAGGCTCACCGAGGTTAGAGACGGCCCTCTAAATACTCACGAGACCTTCTGGTCCCCTCGTTTTCAACGCCCCTGTTTGGCATAGATGGACATGTGTTCATTCGCAGCAAGGTCTGGTTCCTGGCTTGACTCACCGAGCAAACATGTTCCCTCCATCCAACGCTTCTAGATACAACGAGTCCTTGACTACCGTCTACTGCGTACAGCCTACCGGTACACCCAAATACCTACAACATCCACGACCGATACAGGCACCGTGTTTTGCATCCAGGCATCCCCCTAATCTGAGCGCCATGTGACGTCTGCTAGCGCCTTTCGGTCCCGCCCGACGATCGGGGCCTTGTTCCACCTTACCGCTTCTCTCCGCATCTTGCCGCTTTGGGACACAACCCACTCATGGATGCTCCATCTTCACCTTTCACCGGGACTTGTCTGTTGCATCAGCATCGCGAGATCAAATGCCAGATACTCGGGTCCTGGTGTATGATGCGGACGCGTTGTCGATGGGAGATGCCACATCTCACCTCATGCCAGCGTGGCATTCGTGGCCCACGTACGCAATGCTCTTACCCAGGCCGTCGGTGCCTGATGCGGCCAGTCATCGCGGCCGCGTGTAATTCCCAGGCACCGGCTTTCTGAGATGAGAACAGGTTGGCCATATCTATCGAGGACACGGTCAACGAGAAGAGTCGCCGGTTGCCAAGTCTCTCAAGCTAATCGCACTGAGATCCATCAGATCAAGCAACCCATCACTCTCATTTCTACTCTTCATGCCAGGAATTCCATCAAAGACTTGAGTCGAATTGCACAACTCCACGAGGCTCTATAGTAGTCTAATAACTCATCATCTACAAAGTCTGGTTTGGACCAGACTTTCCCATCTCAACTCACTCTCAATTATACGCCACCACATTATCAATGGCACTCTTATTCAACCCAGGCCAATGCTTCTTCCCCCACGTAAACCACAAACTCACCGCCCCAACCACAACAACAACATAAATCGGCCCCGCATAATTCATCTCCGTCCCCGTCACCGGAATCGTCTGCGGGAACGGCAACCACACGCTCAAATACATCGACCACAGCAGCGCATACACATTAACCGGCGTGCCCCAACCCTTGGGCAGCGACCACCCGCCATACTGCACCTGATACTCGGATCCATGCCCGATCCGCCCCGTCAGCCTGGCGTGGAGCATACAGGAAATGGCGATGATGTACGAGCCATACAACCCCAGCGACGAGAGCGCAGTAAACGCCGAAAACACCGTCGCCGTCGCGTTGTTGCCCACCGTGAAGAGCGACAGGCAGGTGACGATGACGCACGGCAGCCAGACGGACCGGATGGGTACGCGGTGCGTCGGGTGGATCTTGGCAAAGTACCGCGGCAGGCCGCCGTCGCGGGCCCAGGCCCACGTTATGCGCGACACGGACGCCAGCGAGGCGGCGACGACGCAAAAAGTGATGACGAGGAGGCCGACGACCATGGCTGTGCCCGCAGCGGGACCCGCGGCGTTGAAGAGTAAGGGGATGATGGGGTAGTCGGAGCTCAGAATCGCCTCCGTCGTGGCCGGGTCGCCGCCCATGCCAAACAGGATGGCGAGGATGATCCCGTACGAGAGCACGCCGTTCAGGATAATCGTCCACAGCATCGCGCGCGGAGCAGCCTGCTTCGCCTTCTTCGTCTCCTCCGCCATGTGCACAACACCATCGAACCCAATGAACCCCCACGCGGGGACCAACATGCCGATATTCCAGCTCACAAAGCCATTCGTCCACCCGGAGGAAACAGTGCGCTCGAAGAAGACAAATTCAGCCGAGGCGCGGGGCGCGAGCGTCAACAGCACGACGACGAAGACGAGCCAGAGGACGACGTGCAGGACGCCCGCCAGGAGCTCCATCCAGGGGATGGTGCGGAAGGCGTACATGTTGATGAGGGCGCAGGCGACGAGCTGGGCGATGATGACCATGGTGATGTGCCAGGGTTGGAAGGTGTACGAGGGGTAGTTTGTGCTGACGAGGCCGATCATGATGTTTGCTTCCGAGGCGGCGGAGCCCGCGAGGGCGGAAACCCAGGCGAACCAGGTTACCCAGCCCTGCATCCACTGCGAGGGTAGCCGATGTCAGTCTGGATTCCGGGAAACGCGTGGTGAGAGAGAGAGACATACCGTGATGAACCGCCGATGCTTCTCCGGCGCAAGGAAATGCGTCCAGTGGTACTGCGCCCCCGCAATGGGCTGGATGGTCGCGAGCTCAGCCATGGAGAGCGCCTGCGCCATGGCGCCGACGACGACGAGAACAATACCCCACGCCAGCGTCTGCGGTCCGCCGTTGTAGAACGTCGCTCCCATGTCCATCGCCATGACCTCCCACGAGGACATGAAGATCAGGGCAAAGGCCAAGAGCTGCCAAAAGGAGAAGAGACGCTGGCAGCAAGTACCCGTGTCAGTTGCCGTCCGTGACATCGGTGAGGAAGACTGCGCTTGTGACTTACCCTGAGCGTCGAGTCGCCCGTGCCGCCATCGGTCGCGTATGGGTAGGCGCCGCTCTCGTGGTGGTTGTTCTTGGCGCCGTCGTCTGTGTTGCCCGGAGAGCTCGTCGTGTTGACGGCGTCGTAGCCGCCCTTTTGCTGCTGCATCTCGACAAGGTCCGCTTTTGCCATGATTGCGGCCTTCTCTGGAAACTAGTCCCCCCTTCAATGCTACAAAAAGTCGGGAAACCTCAAGTAAGGAAGCCGCCGTGACCAAGTCAACTAATAATCAAAAAGGAGAAGAATAGCTGCGCAAGAAACATTTTCAACACCACCCAAGAAAAAGTGCGCGCGATCTGTGTAAATACCATCATGCAGGTAAGGATACACGCCAAGACAACTAGGCGATCTGGACCGGCAGACTTAGACTAGACATGCAGTCCCCCCTCTCGCACCAGTCCGACTCGAGATGCTCGGTACGTGGTGCGATGCGACCCTGAGACCACCTGGTTCCAGGGTATCCAAGATATCAACGCCGTCCCATTGGTGTGCTTGTATGGTTTTCACTGAAGAAAGCTCCCATTGCTCCCATGGTTCCAAGCTGCCCCCCACCCGGGGCCTCGCACCGGAATCCGATCAACGCTAGCAAGGGGGGGGTTTTGGCGATTGCCTAATCTTTTATTTATTTTTTTCGCCACGATTATGAGCCGTGGTGGGGTTTCTTGTGAATCTGCAGTAATGTCTCGGGCGAATCTTGTGGGAAAGAAGGGAAAATGGCCCCAATGCAAGTTTGTTGTATGGGGGGGGTGAGGTCGCATCGCGATAGTGAACGATGAGCTAGCTCGGCTCATGTTCGACGAGTAATTTGTGGATACACTGCTAGTGGCAACGGCTGGACTAAACTTAATCTACCAAAGATTGAACTTTTGCGGTTTGCCTGCTTTCTTCGCGAAATCTATTGTATGTGTATAGCTGGTCGTGGCAAGCAACAGGTGTCGTCAGCGTTTGCGATGAAGCGGGAATCGATTGCGCTACTTTGACCTCTCTCTTCAAGTCTCCTCGACTCGAGAAGAGCATTCGTCTGAGATCGTGGCCGAAGCCGTGACGGGCTTGCTCGATGACGAGGGTAAAGGGGGCAACTAACACCACCCACCCGCTACACCATCTCCATCGCAATGTTTCTCATAGAAGACTCGGAATACGAGTCCCTCAATTGCAGCTTGTAGGCACTCAAGTAGCCCCGTAAACGAGCATCTCGGCCCGTACCGACTACCAAAAGCGCCGGTAGGCTTCCTCCGAGGGATGCTTGAGCTTGGGCAGCGACTCCCAAAGGGCGGAGGGACAAGGCAAAGAAGAAAGTGAATGCACTTTTGAAAAAGACGCTCATTGTGAGAGTCGTTTGGTAGTGGATGGCTGGCTGTGAGGCTTGGAGACGAGGGATGGGTGCTGGGGAAGCGAGGTTAACTGGGCCTGAGGCTTTTGGGTCGGTCACCTGGCAATGATATAAGCGTGCATCGACAGACTGTTCTTGTTCAATGACCCAGTCATACTGAACATTCGATTTGTGTGAACACAGCGCGCACCATGGTCTCGGTGGATCCGAGCGGCTGATGGGAGCACTCGAAGTTGGAATAAGCTTAATTCACGACGCAAACCCTAGTGGCTTGTGAAGAAGACGGGACTTCTGTTGCTAGTTTGCTAGTCCCGTCTTTCCACCCTCACCAACTCACTTCCCAACACCCTTGATAAGATCAGCCGCATACTCCGCAACAGCATACACGGTGGCCTGCGTATGCGCCGCAGGCAACATCGGCATAACGCTCGCATCCACAACCCACAACCCCTCAACGCCATACACCCTCAGCCCACTATCCACAACGCCCCCCAGATCCCGCGGCATCATCGCCGCCGTGCCGACCGGGTGATCGAGGCTCGAAGACAGCCACGACTCCCGCATGAGGGTCTCAATCTCAGCGTCGCTGGTGACGCCCGGGCCCGGGAGGATCTCCACCGCGGCGAGCGTCTCGACGCTGGGACTCGCCATGAAGGCGCGGGCTTTGGCGACGGCGCGGAGGAGGAGGAGGGTGTCGATTGGGTTCGAGAGGGTGTTGAAGTCGACTTGTGCGCCGCCGGCGCCTGGGGTGGAGGGTCCGGGGTCCGGGTTCGTGCTGTTGATGGTGATTGTGCCGCGCGAGAGGGGTTTCTGGAGGGCTACGGGGACGGATTCCGCGCCGCCCCAGGTAAATTCCATGACGCCTGCCTTTGGATTGCGGAATCTCTGGCTCAGGATCTCACGCTGGCGGTTGAAGCCCTCGAGGAGTGCCGGGTTCTCGGCGTAGACTTCAGGAAGATATTGCAGCGGGTCTTGGGTTGTGACGGCGTCTGCGATGGCTTGGTAGTTGTCTGGATCGAGGTCTTGGAGGGATGTGAAGACGACGCGGTTTCCCCAGGCGTGTGTGTGTGGCCCGGTTCTGTTGGCTTCGTACTCTGCCCAGGACTCGTTGTAGAAGGTTTCGTTGTTCATGAGGGTGGGATTGATAGATGTGTCGTTTGCAACTTTGTAAAGAGACATGAGCTTTCTGACAGGAGTTCTAAAGTGGCTGTTCAACTTACAATCGTAGACCATGAAGATGGAAGGATGGTCCTGGAAGTTCGCACCAACACCTGGTAAATCAACCACAACCTCAATATCCAATGACTTCAACAGCTTCTGAGGCCCAATGCCACTCAATTGGAGTAGTTGAGGGGTGTGGACTGCGCCCGCGGCGAGCACCACGTTCCGAGACTCCACGAACTTGGTCTCGGAGCCATCACGGCTGCCAATCACTATGCCGGTTGTTGTGTTGCCCTCAAATCTTATCGCTGCACCGTAGTGACGTATAAGCAGATGTAGATTCTCGCGGGCGCTGACTGGATTGAAGTACGCAGTCTCAGCGGTTGATCGAGTCGCGTTCGGACCGCCAGAGTTCTGCGGGAGCCATGCAATGCCGACGTTGTCACCGTCGGCACCGTCTTTCAACGTGGGCGCTTTGATGTCCTGAGCCCATGCTTGTGCCATGAGAGCTTTTTGGTGACATTAGCAAATTAATCAGCGGGGACATGACTCCGTCAAGAGGGCACCTCACCAGACTCTGGCCACTGCCACGAAGGAAACCCGACCTGAATGGGACCATCGCCATACGCATTCTCGCTCCATTCGTACCCGTACTCCTCGACATACTCACCCACAGGCGGCGCGAACGTAGACGACTTTTGGAAATATTTGAAAAGGGTCGCCCAGCCCCAACCGGGGTTCCCAAGGGCCTCCCACGCATCATAGTCGGCTTCAGAGCCACGGTCCCAAGCCATTCCGTTGACGGTGGAGCCTCCGCCAACCACAGCACCGATACGAAGGCGAGATGTTCGATTACCAAGATGGGTTTGAGGGACCGACGTCACGTTGTAGAGGCGCGCCGACTGGTCGTATGTTGCAAAGTAGGGCACGGTGACGTTGATTGTGTTGGCAAAGTCTCCGTATTCGACGACTAATACCGTTTCTGAGAGCACACACAGTGAATCAGCATCAGATACGTTGGATTTGAGACTACTGATGACGCTGAGACTCACTTTCGGGATCTTCGCTCAGTCTGTTGGCCACGACCAGGCCGCTTGTTCCGCTCCCAACTACGATAAAGTCATACTGCTCAGCGATTGAGTCGAAAGTTCTCTTGACCTGCTCAGTATGTTGTCCTAGCACTGAAGCTGTCGCCAACAGGAGTCCAATCACTAGTTTAGACGCCATGCTCTGTCCGGTGGTTGAGGAAATCGGAGGCGAACTTCGTGCATGGAAGAATAGCGACGACCGGCCTCAGAACAACTCCCCATGTCTGACGGAAAGCGCACACTTTAAGTACGTTGAAGCCAATTCTTTGGTGCAATCCAACAATGATTGAATGAACATCTGCTCACCTTGCTTATTTAAGAACCCCGCACCGGTGATGTGCCAATGCAACATCCCAACTGTATTCTGCAGTGCGACATACGAATCGGTGGGCAGGGCCTCGGGATAGGCTACTAGATGCAGTGTGCTGAGTTCTGTCACAACGGAGTAATGATACGTCGACGGAGGTTGTACCGATTGTGGTATGATCTCACTTTGCATTGCGGGTAAGATTTGCATCGGTGAGCGAAAGAGCCCCATCTTACTCAAAGTGACCGGTGAACTTTCCACACTTCTAGAAGGCACAACCCGTATGTCATTAGTCTTGGGATAACTACTCCATTCATTGCGTTAGTTCATCTGATCCAACCCGTCTCGCATCTGTCATTTGCTCTGGAGTGGGTTGCTGCCGGCCCTTTCGAGGCAATGGCTTCCTGATAACCTCCACTTCGCGATGCATCCAGATTGCCCGAGCTTCCATACTCGCTCTCAACGCTCCATCCTACCGGCTCCCTTGGAGTCGTTTCGCCGCTCCCGCCTGCAGAAAAGCTGTATGCCTTGCCGGTATATCCCGGTGGTCGAGGCCAAACCTTTGGTATGGCCGAGAGCACGCTGCTCATGCTTCTTTTCTTGGGGACGGGCTGAATGACAATTCGCACCTGCTCTTCTTCGGAACTTTTGCCACTGCTGCCTTCGGTTCGCGGCATATGACAAGGTCGATCGTAGGCTACAGCGTTAGATGTCGGCCGATTCATCATAGCGGTAGCAGCTATGGCAGATGTCATGTAACGGTCGTCTTCGTTCAACTGAAGATGTCGCCTGCGTTTGGACCTTTGTCGACGTATGCAGAGGAATAGCAGGATCAGAGCTGTGAGAGCAAAGGTTGCGCCTACAGCGACGCCTGCGATTACTCCAGGACTCAACGATGGCCTGGCAGTGCGCTCAGTTGGAGGAAGAAGAGTTTCCGTAAAGGGTGGAACAGCCGTCGTCGAAGTTGATCTCATAGAGGGACTACTGCTCGCTGCGGGCCCAACCCTCGCTGAGTTACCGTCATTGGTCACAGGTGATGGACTCGGAAGTACTGAGGATGATGTAAAGGTACTGCGAGGAGTATCGAATTCTGAGCGGATGCGACTGCTCTCGGGTGCGCCTATAGTGTTGGAGACGACCGAAAGCTCTGTGGGTTCAAGGGCTTTTGGCGTCGTTGCCGTGACAGAAGAAGATTTGAGGCCTACAAACGATGGAGTCTGCTGAGCGCCATCGCTGGAAATGACCTTGTGGCTAGCCGGTGGAGATGGTGCGATCGCAGGTGAGTTGGAACCTCCATCCTTAATGGGAAGGGTCGTGGTTGTAAAGATCGTCGACGTCAGAGTAGGCGTCTTCGTCACAGAAACGAATGTAGGTTCGAAGATGGTGACAGTGCGGACGATGGTGCCGCTCGCCACTATTGTGGTCGTGATCTCGATGGTGACTACGGAAACCCTATTGATTGAAGCTGGGGTCTGCCTCCGAACAGGAGTCCGGTGCGATGAGAAGCCAGCACCTTCAAGATAGTGCGTGTCGGTCGAGGATATTTCGGAAATCGCCGTTTGACCCGATGCGATGGCGTCTGCCGCGTCTCTCACTGCAATATTTCGAGGTTGCGACGCGGTAACGATATTCGTCTCGAAGACCAGGGTGGGATTGATGAAAGTCAAGGTCTGCTGAAGAGGCGCCCAGATCACTTCGGTTCGGCTAGCAAGCTCGACAGTCACCGTTCGGACAACAGTGACGGTGGTGACTTGAATTGTCGCTTCAACGGGTGGTCTAGACCATATGGTTAGCGTCAATCTAGGCGCAGTGAACTTTGTACTTACGTGAGGTTCTGTCTCGCCCACATCTGGTGAAGGGCTATATCATCCTGCTTCTGGCTGGCCTTCTCTTCTAGCAGGAATTTCCCGGCCGGAGCGCTCTCAGGCTCCTGGGGAGCTCGAGTCGTTGCCAGAGTCTGCAAGTATCCGTCGTCCGAGAATGAGGTCAACGATGGCTCGACAGCAGAGTGACAGAACGTGGCGAGATTTGCGTCGGCGATGGTTGATATCAAAAGAAAGATCATGAAGCCGCGAAGCTTCGCCATGGTTGCTAGATGGATCGCATATCCTCTAGTGCCCTCGACAAACTGAGTGAAGGAAAGACGTTTGAGAAAAGGAGGGAAAGAAGGGGAAATGAGAGAAAGAGTAGATAGTATTGAAGGGCAAAAGGCCAACGAAAGTAGAAAGTGAGCAGCTTTGAAGAATTGAGAGAAATACACAAAGCAGACGTGAAAGTGGGAAGGAAGTACGGTCCCTGGACAAAGGCAAGTGAATGCGGCAAGATGCCGGATAGGCCTTCCTTCCCAATGCCATTGGCCGTTAAAAGAGCGGAAAGAGAACCTTGAAAGTAGTTACATGAGGAGAAAGCTGGACCGGAGGCTCACTGCGCGTACCCTCGTGTAACTTCATGCACTACGGGGAAACATTACGATTGGCCTCTTCTGCCGTCCTTGGTGATGTCGCGAGACAATAAGTAACATGGGGGACTGAGGACTCGGGCCTTCTATCTTTAACCTGGTCGCTGGGTTTCGATGGAAGAGGGCTTTGTGTCTGACCTTGACAGAACACTCTAGGATATTGCGATACTTTCAGAGCAAACCATACACTCATCTCTAAGTGAGAGCCCCAAGGACTAGAGGCGTTGCCGGAATATTCTGTGGCATGAGTTGAGGTTTGAAGCTAGGCTTGACACCAAGCAAAGCAATGAGTAAGGTAGGAAGGCAATTCATCTTGGGTGAGAGACCAGTTGTAACACTTCTGATGCGTTTGGTTCGTCCATCCCGAAGATAAAAGCAATCATGAGATAGATGGGAGATTCCCATACCACGCTCCAAGATCGGAATAAGATGAATTTGAGATCCAGTGTCCTTCACATCCGAGAGTCAACATCGCCGGGGGTGTTGCCTCGCCTATCATGAATGGGAAAGAATCTGGTAAGCTTTGAACTGTGGGATAATCAGCCTTGTCTGGCTTTGCAGCAACATATTAGTCACAGCGGCCTCAGAGTAGAGACATTGCAAGAAGAAAGCGGTTCAATTTGGTGTGACCAAGGGATTCAGAGTGTCCACAGAGCTTTGACCCCTGATGAAACAGATACCTGGCTTAGTAAGCACGAGATTCACTCCTAATGTTCAGCTCCTTGCCCCGCCATGTCAAATCGGCACCAATAAACCAAGAGCACAGGACGGCGACGAACAAGGTGCAAATGCAATGTCATGGACAATCGATTGAATGAGAGGCTGTCTAGACCTAGTTATCTGCTAGTCTACTAGGCGCGTTTATCTCCTCCTGATACAATGCCGATAACCCCCATATCAGTCCCACGCGCTATGTACTTTCGGAAAGATGACGTTCCTTCCAGGATACAAAGCAGGTGATGGCCGAGGACAGTCTTCGTTGTCTTCTGCAAACATTCGCACTGCCCAAGCGTGAAGAGATTTTCTCTCTAACTCCTAATGTCATCAGAAGAACGTAGCTTTCCCCGGTGACCACGGCACGACAAAGACTGTCCAAGAATCGACAGCTCAAGCATCATACTGGGCAAAGGCATCCACAATCCTCTGTGGCCAGCTGTGTCTCGGAATCGTCTGAAAGTGGTTATATAGCAGCTTGCGCACAAGACCATTGCCCATCTCTCGGTACTCCGAGTCCGAAGGCGACTCATGGTCCTGGGCGCCAGGCATTCTGACCCATCCTTCCTTCCGGTTTGAGGTCATGGTAATCTTCTCCATGGCATAGAAATGCTGCTGGTGGGCTGTCGTCGTGTAGTTGCAGTCCAGCGCACGAGCAGCGAAGCGCATGCTCACCATGGCCGCCAACACATGCTCGTTAGCATTGGAGAATTGATCCGGGATTAGGTGCTTGGTGCGCTCGACAAAGAGCCTGTACCACGCGTAGTCCGAGTTGAACTGGCAGCCGAGCAGCGCATCCTTAAGACCTCGCTCCATGGAGAAGGGGGCGAAAGTGGCCTTTTGCCAGGAGACGATGCCAGCCAGCTGGAGTTCCTTCTCAGGTTTGCCATCGGCGGGATCGCTGGTGGGCTGCTCAACGAGCTTGACGAGGATGTTGCGGGGCTCGAGGTCCATGTGGCAGAGGACGAGGGCTCTGCCGAGCTCCTGGATGTGTCTGCATGTGAGAAACTGGACGTCCATTGGATGATCCGCGCTGGGGAATCTGATGTTGAAGCTGCCGTCTTTGCGCTCTGTAAAGGTGGTGGCTGGGGAGTGGTGGCGGGCGGGACGGAATTCGCTGGCGTAGCGCTGGAGAAGGAGGCGGACGCGCTTCTGCGAGGTGAACTGCGGAGGCCAGGCGGGGATTTGGTCCAGGGGAATCGGCTCGGGGGTCTTGGGACCGTTGAGGACGACGGGGGCGGTGTAGTCGATGTTGCCGGACAGATCGACGGCCCTGAGCGCCTCTTCAATATCCTTCTCAGAGAAGCCATGTTCCTTCTGGAGGGTTTCAAGCGCAGTGACGAGCTGGCCCATGATGCGGTCCTGCGACTGAGGAGTGAGGGAGGACCAGACTTTGTCGAGGGTCACTGTGTTGGGGATGTGCTCTGTCACGATGTAATCGACATCGCCATCATCCGTCTCATAGACACCAACGCGGATGACGCGGGGGACCAGATTGGGGAGCCAAGAGCGAGCGATCTCTTGACAACGCCCTGCCGTGTCAAACGTGGAGACGTTTCCGACGGGGTTGGTGATGTTGACAAAGACGCCAGCGTTTATAGGGCTGGGGCCGAACTTGACGTCGAGGATGAGCTGCTTGGGGATGCCGGTCTTGGGAGGCTCGTCAAAGGTGAGCTTGTAGGCGCGGCGGGCGATGAAGGGCTCGGGAGGGTGAATGAGGTCGATGCTGAAGGGTTTGGCTCCCCACAAGACTTTGGGAACCATCTTGTCGACGAATTGACGGTATCCGACCTCGAGCTGTCTGATGTTGACGCCTCCTCTGTCGGCGAGAATGGAGAGCAGTTTGGGGTCAGTCGGGACGACCATCTTGGAGCTTTAGGGATGAGAGATGGTGAGAGCTGATGTTGGGATGGATGCCTTTTCTTGCTGTATCTGATGGTTTGAAGATGAGAAAATGAAGGTTTGATCAGGTTGGGGGCGAGAGTGAGGTACTCACGATTTGAAATCTCAAACACCCTGCAGTTTGGAAGGTACCTGGAAGTAGGGCTGCTGAAGTCCACTTTGTGACTGGCAAGCTTGAGGATAAAAAAATCAGGCCAAGACAGAAAAGATTGCGAGCCGCTTGATTATTTTGGAAGGAGGGGAAGTAAGTCCAAGGCTGAGGCGAGGCGGTCAAGTTGAAAAGAATGGCAGCAAACGGACGCCAGGATAAACAGAGGCGTATTCGGGTCCCAAGATGAAGGAAGATGATGGGTGTGGGCATCAGGAGTGTTCGTCGAGTGCTCGATCACGCATCAGGCGGAGCAAACGGAGCAAAGGTCCGCACATGAAGGAAGTTGACGTGTATGCAGGAACTCGGGGCAACGGTCTATTGCATCTTTTGGACGATTCACTCGGATTTCACCCCGAGCCATTTACCTTCACTTAGTCCAGGTGGGAATTGCTCCCAGTGAAGCCTGGCTATCGACGCCAACTGGTGTTCTCATGATAGCAAGACTAGCACTCAAGCCTGCTCATGAAAGCTTAGTGGTTATGGATAGCAATTATCGAGCAATGGCATCATATATCAGCATGACAAAGCATAGCACACCGGCCGCTCTCTCACAAAAGTAAGACAGGCAGTTGCTCTGATGGGAAAACATGCAAGCGGCACAGCTCATGATTATGATCAAGCATCAGCGGAGCCCCCACCCACAGAACGGGATCGAGAGATGTTACGGAGACAGCCAAGGCTAACATTCTATTTCTTGCGAGGTGACGTTTGCCGTTGGCCAGAAGCCAAGACAACGTTCAACGACAAGACTTGATATACTAGCTTGAACACGGGCAGGCGCATGCAAGCGGTGTATATGTTCTTGGAGCCATGGGGAACTTGGCATCCTTCAAACTAGAGGAATTGCTGCGTTTGCCTCCCCACAGCCGGCCAAAAGGTTCAGTAGAATGACGCATGGCTTGCTAGCATATGTGATTGTTAATTGAAGCAATGTACGAGAGTAAAGTTAAAAGCAACCAACGGGTGCAGAAGCAGTGTAAGGTAGCTTAGCAGCGGGCGTTGCCGGATAGAACCTCAGAGATCCATATCCGCATTGAGGAGAAAGCTAATCGTACTGTACACAGGGTGTAAACCCAGGATGCCACACCACGCGAGCCAACCGTGCCACCGTCGTCAAATGCTGACCAAAAAAGATGTGGGCGCAAATGACAGTTACCCGTCCCGCTGTCATGCAATTGCACCGTTCACACATGGGCTGACATAGCAGGATCTGGCCATGGAAATGGCCCGATGCAACCTGGGCACATTGTTGGAAATGAAGCTGTTGCCATTGGTCAGAGAAATCTCTAGCCAATGGAAGGGTAGCTGATGACCTAGTGCAGGGATCACCCACCATGATGGCCAGGAACCGTGACGTCGGGACTCGGCCCCTCCTTCCCTGCATCGCAGATGCTTAAAAGGACCCCTCTGCGACTGCCTTTTTGGATGATGTTCCATTCGATACAGTTCAATTCAGACCAATTCAACCCAAGACAACTCTCACATCGCTCCCGGCTTCTTCTACATTCAGAACCAGTTTCTACTTGCTATCCTACCCTCTACCAACCTCACCTTCCCACTTAACAATCACAATGACTGTCACCAAGGCTTCCACCTGCTGCGGCAAGAGCGCCGAGTGCGTCTGTGGTATGTACTTCTCATCCACTGATCCCCCGATCCCTCAACTTGAACATCATCTCGACATCTCTCTCGTCCTTGAACACAATATCATTCTCAAACCATCCATAACCGACAATGACACTACCAAAACTTTACAAGCTAACCCGTCTTGCTCCTCAGCCCAGCAAGCTACCTGCTCCTGCGGCAAGCAGTCTGCCCTCCACTGCACCTGCAGCAAGGCCGCCTCCGAGAATGCTGTCGCCGGACCTCGCTGCTCGTGCAGAGCCCGCCCCGTTGGAGAATGCACTTGCGACCGTGCCGCCACAGAGAACACTAAGCCATCCGGCGAGACCTGCTCCTGCGGATCTCGTCCCGCAGGTATGTTCATTGATCTTCTCTTCTCTCGTTCGCATGATGGCTAACACCCTTCTTAGATGCCTGCACATGTGATAAGGCAGCCACAACCACGTATGACCGATCTGAGCACGAGATCGACTTCACCACCCGCCAGTAACTTAACTTCCCCTGCAAACCTATTCGTAGCATTAGGATCGGCGTTCAAGGGTCTCTGGGATTAGTGTTGCAGCCCGACGGCGATGGGTTCGACAACTGAGGACAAGGCGTTAATGGTTTATGATGGCACGGCTGCTTTGGAGCGCACAATGGGTACTGGACGATAGGATTGGCCAACAGTCAACATGAATACCACACAGATTCTCGACGTTTCTTACTGGATATCGGATCTTTTACGCCAGGAGCTCGTCTACTGCTGCCTCCTACTGGCATTTCTCGCCTATGACCCAACTATGACCGTATCGCTCTGCCGTTTGGTATGGCGCTTCTATCGACCAGTCGTTATTCCGGTATACGACTTTTTGTTCGGACGGGTTGAGAGATGGCTGCGAGAAGTTTGGGGCCGCTGCAGATGTTGGCAGAAAGAGCACCAGGATCTTTGGACAGAGCGACTGAAGTTCTGGATGTGGTTGGCGAATCCGAAACGCGTCTAGAAGATGCTCATCATGTTCGCGGCGTTCTTCATGGCCAACTACTTCGGCAAGGGCTTCTCGAAGGTACTGAGCTTCTTCGTGACTGAGCCCAGGGTTGCGGAGCCACTCAAGCCATTGGAGCCCGGAAAGGTCAAGGAATCTGGAAGAAAAGAGAGGCTTGAAACAATAGAGGAGGTCGACGAGGAGGAGGGGTCTGACGAGGTAGAGGAGCCTCCTGCGCCGGCTCCAATTCAGCCTCAGCAAGGCGGTGGCGGAAACAGGGGGAAGAAACCGAAGAACAAGAAAAACAGGAGGAAAGGAAAACGCTGAGAGAGTCACTCCGACCAGACCAAGGATTGGCAGTGTCGATATGAAGTGCAGACGAGGCGACAGCGAATCGCGGATCCAAGACACCAGCGATAACAAGTATACCATCCCGTAGCTAGCGATGAGAATCAACATGGCATTCATTCGTAACAACCTTTCGAGTTAGACATGAGGAGGTGACTTGATTTCGTTTCCAAAGGCAAAACAAGATGCCATGCTTGGAGCGTAGTATTATTAGGGCCACTATGTGCATCGCCATCGTTGCTTCCAGATTGAAACCTTTCGGGAAATGCTGTGGATGATCAAGGTGAGCACCATCTTGGATTCTGTGGACAATGGAGAGGACAGTATCGCATCGTAGGGAGTATGTCATATAGTCTGGTCTGAGGCAATTCTGGGAAATCGCCCTGGCAAGCGCGCTTCGTCGACTTACACACTGACTGTCAAGACGCGGCTCTGTCTGAGCGGCTATAAGCAATTGGCTGGCTGGCGGGACCAGCAGCGCATTGTGACGAGCTCAAACACTATAAAACAACAATATGGATCTCGGAAGCAAAACATAGGAAGCCGATTCTTTTGTCCAGCCGGGCACAATTTCGCGCCAAATTGCAAAGAAATGAAAGAAAGCCGAGTCGTCGTGGCGTGGGGATTCTAGGGGCATCGGCAGATGACGCGAGGTTTCCCCGACTCACCGGAAGGGAAGGACCCACCCTTGGGTTTTTCGAATGATCTTTTTTTTTTTGTTCTTGCCGGGCTCAATCATTGCGATTGCCTTTTCTGCCGGAGAACTGGAAGAAAAAGGGCAGGTGTGACCGGGCGGTCAGAAGCTCTATCATCGATCGCAGCTTCCCATTGGAACATAACTGCACCCGGCCCCGGGAGCTCGGGCCATAGCTGCGCAAAAAAACGGCCCAGAAGGTCAGGTACCCATGGAAGGTACCCACCCGGGATCGCACTAGGTAAAAGGCAGTTGCGCAAAAGAACGAACCTACTACGTACTGGGCCCTGGGGCCGCCAGCAGCGCACCGCAGCTAAGCCCGCGCTGAGAGCCACAAAGCGCCACCCCTGCTTGGTCAGAATTCCAGAGCCCAAGAAAATAAAGCTGCACCTTCCGGTCGCGTCACTTCCGCCCTACCCTCGAAACAATTTCTTTCTTCCCCCCATACCCAGAATAATCCTCCTCTTCTGACTCTCTTCTTTTCAAGTTCTTCATCTCGATTGCATCAATTCGCATCACAAAGAATCGATTCTTCAATTGTTCTCTGCGAAACCTTCGATTTGACCAGAATCCCCATCCCATTACACGCGTTTTATCGCCAAGCACACATCATATCATCACCTGACGATCATGCCTCCCAAGGCCGCCCCCAAGAAGGCTGCTGAGCCCAAAGCAGCACCGAAGAAGACTTCCCTCGCCAAGAAGGGCAACGAGATCACCAAGAAGCCTGCCGCGAAACCCGCTGGAAAGAAGGAAGCTACTACCAATGGCGCGACTGCCGCCTCCAAGAAGCGCAAGCTCGCCGAGGAGGAATCAGAAGTCGAAGCGTCCGAGGCCGAGGAGCCCGAGAAGACCGAGAAGCCTGCCCCCAAGAAGAACACCAAGAAGGCAGCAGAGCCTGCTGTGAAGAAGACCAAGACTACCGCTGCCGCCCCCAAGAAGAAGGCCGTGGCTGCCGAGGAGACCGAAGAGGAGCCCAAGGTCGCGAAGCCCGCAAAGAAGGTTGCCGCGAAGAAGGCCGAGCCCAAGAAGACTGCTGCCGCAAAGAAGACTGATGCCAAGCCCGCCGCTGATATCAAGAAGCGCAAGTCAAGCGAGGAGGCGACAGAAGACGAGAAGCCCAAGGCGAAGAAGTCAAAGACCGACACTGCTGAGGTCGACAGCCAGGCTACGGAATCGGCCAAGGCGACAGAGTCTGCGGATGAGGAGCCCGAGGCTGTCAAGCCTGCGAAGGCTACCAAGAAGGCCGCTGTCGCTGCCCCCAAGCCTCCCCCAGCCCACCCCCACAAGATTGGCAAGAAGATCAACTCTGCGCCGACCCAGATCCTCGATGTGTATGTATTCGGCGAGGGATCCTCTGGCGAGCTCGGTCTCGGCAGCAAGAAGCTTGACGGCAAGAAGGTTGTCGATGTCAAGCGCCCGAGATTGAACCCTAAGCTTGATGCCAAGGACGTCGGTGTTGTCCAGGTTGCCTGCGGTGGCATGCACGTCGTTGCTCTGACCAAGGACAACAAGATCCTCACATGGGGCGTCAACGACCAGGGCGCTCTTGGTCGCGACACCAACTGGGATGGAGGACTCCGCGACGCTGACGCCGAAGAGGAGGAAGACGACGAGGACGACTCCGGCATCAACCCCCACGAGAGCACGCCCACCGCCGTTGACGCGACGAACTTTGCTCCCGATGTCAAGTTCACTCAGGTCGTTGCCAGTGACAGTGCCACATTCGCCTTGACTGAGGATGGCAGGGTTTACGGATGGGGCACATTCAGAGTAAGCTATCTAACCGCAGCATGAGGTGATAAGTAGCTAACATTCTCCAGTCGAGTGACGGTATCCTCGGTTTCACCGACAAGATCCAGATCCAGAAGACTCCCGCCTACCTTCCCACATTGAAGAACATCACGGCCCTTGCTGCCGGTTCCAACCACATTCTCGCCCTTGACGACAAGGGTGTCGTTGTCGCCTGGGGTTGCGGCCAGCAGAACCAGCTTGGGCGCCGTATCATCGAGCGCAACAAGCTTTCCTCCCTTATCCCCCAGAGCATGGGTCTTCCCAAGAACAAGGTCGACCGCATTGCTTGCGGATCCTACCACAGCTTTGCTCTTGGCAAGGATGGTGCCGTCTGGGCCTGGGGTCTCAACAACTTTGCCGAGACTGGTATTGAGATGGGTGCTGGCGAGGATGACGCTGTTGTTCTGCGTCCTACCATTGTCGAGTCGCTCAAGAACTACAAGATCAAGCAGATTGCTGGTGGCGAGCACCACTCTCTTGCTTGCACCGAGGACGGCAAGCTCTTGACCTGGGGACGTCTGGATGGCCACCAGGTCGGTATTCCTGTCGAGGAGCTGGATGCGGAAAGCGTCATTAAGGATGAGAGCAACAACCCCCGCATTCTCTCTAAGCCTACTGCTGTTGAGGGTAAGTTCACCTGTCCATTCCTTACCGAGTATCGCTAACGTAAGTCACTAGATATCGCAAAGTGTGTATACGTTGCCGCTGGTGTCGACAACAACTTTGCCATCGACGGAAAGGGCGAGGCTCACTCGTGGGGCTTCTCTGCCAACTACCAGACTGGTCAGGGCACGACTGAGGATATCGAGACCCCGACCACCATTGACAACACCGCTGTCCGCGGTAAGAAGCTCGTCTTCGCTGGCGCCGGTGGCCAGTACTCTATCCTGGGAGGTGTTGCCGACGTTCCCAAGGTCAACGGCTTCGCGCCCCAACCAGCCACCGGTGGTTTCAGACCTGTTTTCTAAGTCTCTTAGAGAAAAGGTTGAACCTTGACAGCGCGGCGGCGAGTTCCAAATAACAGCAAGCGGATACGACTGGCTTCTACAAGAACACGGTTGATGAACGAGCAAGCGCCGCAATCACCAGAAATAAGAGGTGGACTCCATACATGAGCCGAGGCGGCATACCAATTCCAGTCGCGATGCTTTTTCCTTTGGTTCATTCTCAGCATGAGCCATTTTCACTCGCGGTACGATACATTCGTGCAACAATCTGATTTTGACGAGTTTCCGGTTTTTTCTCCAATGTCCCCTGAGCGGACTAATAGATTTTTTCTGGACGAGAGCGGCAGTGAGGCTTCGACTCGGCATGAACGGATGGGCAGGTATAGAAACGGCCTCGAAGGGGAGTCAAACTTATGATACCAACGAGGATTTTCTGCTCGACAAGGCCCCTCCTATTGTGTGCCTAGCGGAGGATCGCGACCGCCGCGGAGGCTGTTTGGCTATGGAGACTGACGATAGTCTCCTGTAATACTATGCTTGGTCTCGAGAAGTTATCAAGGTCTGATCCTCCCCTTTTCTTTACACTTGATGTGTATATTACGAGAGGATCTTCTAGCCCAGCATTGTGCATTTTTATCTTTTCAGCAGCATGGAAAACGGAAGGGATAGGAGGCATTGGACTATCAAAAATTTTATTTCTGGCTTCGTCTGAACATGATTAAAAGTATTGTACAATGACGTGAAGCATCGTCGGTCCTTTGGCTTCCGCCTCCTCTGGTAGCCGTGGGCATGCATCTGTCTGTTTCGTTGCCTTGTTCGTCTATCGTGGCTCCTTTCTGGGCTCCTGTTGGCTCTCGCACCTCTCCCGTGGCTCCCACAACTTTCAACTTCCATGGTATACACCAAAATGCGCCGTGCCCTTGTTGGTATGATTGGCCCTCTACAGTTCCGGCGTTTTCGAGATTCCTCGCGTGGAACCAGTTTGCCTTTTTGGTGATTCTAAGGTTTTCCTTCATGTTGTCACCCTACCTGCTCATCCCTTCAGCCCAGCCGCCGCCTTGGCCAGAGACCCGCCGCTGCCCCTAGAGCTGAAAATACCCATGATACCGAATCCGACGTAAAACAGCGCAAGCGGGTACGCCACGAGCCCGCGCATACCCCTCATCCGTCCAACAGCGCAAAACATGCCCGAGGCGGAGTACGTGCACCAGAGGATAGCCATGGTGGTGAAGACGATACCGAGGGGCGTGTCCATGGGCATAAAGACGCCGAACACGCTGGTGGCCACCAGAGGGAGGAGGCAGTAGCCCAGCACGGAGGAGGAGCGAGTGAAGGTCAGGGTCGAGGAGAAGTGGCCCGCGGCGTTGCGCGACGGGTGGTCGTGGTGGGTGTCCGGGGCGCCGGGGTAGCCTCCGCCGACGGAGGATACGGGCCCGCCGTATTGGGGTGCCTGGGGTGCTGTTGAGGGGTGGGCGTCGGTGGGCGTCATGAGGGAGAGGATTATGTGGAGGGAGGTGCTTCCTAGGAGGGCGAGGCCGTAGATGTAGCCGAAGTGGATTTTGCCGGAGAGGAGGAGGAATGTGCCGTACTGAGAGGAGAGAGGTTAGCTTTGTCTTTGTGGTAGGGAAGGGAGGTGAGGCTTTGGGTTTTGCAACGTACGGAGAGGACGAAGAGTAGGGGACCGAAGAGGTCTGCGTCGTCCATTAGGTGTTGGTCGATTCGGCGGAAAGGGTTCAGGACCGCCAGAGTCTGCAAATCATCGAAAGTCAGCCAAGATGCTCTCCCCATGTTCAGATCCATTCTTATAGAGGTTGGGGCAGCAAGTTCTCCCAATGCTCCACGCCCAATCGCGCATCACACCCAACAAAACACACCTTTGCCTGAATATGCCCAAAGTTGACCCCAAGCTCCTCGAGCAAGGGCGGCTCGCCATCATAGCCTTCAGTCGAAAAGGCCGCCAGCCAACCCGTGCGCAGACCGCCCTGCTCGCCCATGCGACCCGATACACCGACGCCGCCGCCAGGAGGGGCGCCAAAGGCTGCCGCACCGCCGAAGCCGCCTGCCGCGGCGGGTTGGGCTCCGTAGCCGTAGGAGGCCTGTTGTGGGGTTGCGTGGCCCGAGACGGCGCCGGCTGGGGAGTAGGAGGAGGGGTAGAACTGGAGGTTTTGGGCACCTCCTCCTCCGCCGCCGCCGCCGCCTCCTGCGCCGGGGCCGTAGGATTGTTGGGGTTGGTAGTAGTTTGACATTGTCTGCTGTGTATGTCGGATTTGAGAGGTTGAGGTTGAGGTCGATTTGGTATAGGTAAATTGGTTGGAGTGCCCTTTCGATTACTACCCCCTTGTCTGGAGTAGGCGCGCCTCGATTCCGTTTCGTTTCGTCGTCGGTTCGTGATAGGTGTCGTTGCAAATCTGGTTGCAATGGATTGTGTGTAGGATATAGGAGCTAGTCGTCGGTCGTGGGCTCGACAGCCGTTTTGCGCCGGGGTTGCGAGGCGCGTTTGGGTGCGTGAGTGGACAGGTGGTACCTGGAGCTGGCGATATTGGAGACGTAGCTTCTTTCGAGGCTCACCACGTCAGTCACCAGCCCTGGAGCTGTAGAGTGGGGCCGTGAAGAATCTTTCTTGCCTGAACCTTGAGGCATGAGCGTTATGCCTGTCAGGCACAGATGTTTATCGATAAGATAGCTCTGCTTAGGTAGCCTATTATCGATAAGATAACGTCTGATCATGTTTCCCTTGGACCTTTTCTTGACGACCCTGGACCGGCATTCCTTGTTCCCCAGTTCTCCAGTTCTTGTGGACGTAGTAGTGTATTATTCCACGAACACATTATGCATCAGCAGGATGAGATGAACTGCGGATAAAGCAACAGCTACGCATAAGTCACTAGATCATGTCATCATCCCGCTGAGATTGTCAACGTCACTCAATTCTCTCTTCTCTGCTGCACCTTGCAAGCATCAGCTCCAGCAAGTGTTTGCCTCCAGAGAGCGAACAACGGCAGCCGATTCCTCTTCCATCTAGCGTCAAACAAAGCGCAAATTTCTGCCCGCCAGATTAGGCAAGCAATTCTTCCAAGGATGTTCGTCCGGGGATGGACGCTTCTTCTGCCAGCCCACATAACCCAATCCCCAACCAAACAATACGCTTGTGGGCAGACTGCGGCAGTTTTCTGCTGCTCCTGACTCTCTTCACTGGAGCCCCTATCAACCCATGGCATCGGTAACTGGCCACGAGGTGACTGGGCCGCCAAGCATCACGGCAGTGGACTTCCATCTCCACTCAAACCACGCAGAACCAGAAGTTCTAGACAACATCGCGACGTCAGAGAGTGCATGCGCTCTCCAAGATGGACAAGTTTCCCTTGTTCTCATCTCATTCTAAGTGATTATGCTATCACTAAATAGACATTTGGTTCTCGGGCATGTTTCGTTCGAAAAGCCGACCATTTGGTGTCGTGACATTGCTCAACTGAGTCGTGTGCCTGCTCAATACGATTTAAAGCCCTAGTCAACGTTCCATCGAGTCCGTGTACGGCTGCTCTCCGAGATGGTGGACTGAGATCTTCCGGTCGAGGCTCTCTCCGGTGCCCGAGGAAGTGGTGCGAGCTGCTTTTCCGTCGGGGTCGCTGGTGTACTGTCCTCCCTCGTGGCTCATAAACCGCGTATTACCTTCTTCAACAACCTCGACCGCATCCCTAGTAAGCCCAGGGAACCCCTCGTTCATGCGGTCCTGGGAATCTCTCGATTGCCGGGATTTCTATCCCACGGAGATGTCGATGGATCCTACCTCGAAGCCAGGTCTCCATCAATGAGGCGGCCCTACGGTGGTGGAGTTTGTTTTCCACCAACGGGAGGACGGTCTGCTTTCTAGCCCAGTTTAACAAGGGGGTCAATGGTGGTTGCGAATAGAATGCCACGGCCTGGATAGCAGCTGTCTACAGCGAAAGTACAGCGTTACCTTCATCAAGACCTAGACTGACAGCTCTCAGAGACGAGGGCTCCCTGTTGACGATGCGAAGTTTGTATTTAAGCTTGATGGCAGCCGGCTAATCGGCAAGAGCTGATCCCTCTCGATCAGTCTTCACTGCTGCATTCATTCATTCCTTACCTTGCAATTGGTCTTTTTGGTTTTTTAACAGCAAACATGGGTCTCTACAGGTTCCTCATCGCCATCCTCCCGGTCGTCTTGGCCGCGGACCTCTACGTCGCGCCCGCCGGCTCAGATAGCGCTGCCGGGACTCTCGCTGCTCCTCTCAAGTCCATCCAAGTTGCCGTCGACAAGGCCGTTGCCGGCGACACCATCTACCTCCGTGCCGGCACATACTCGCCCACGACTAACATCAAGATCACCAAGAGCGGCACCTCCGCCAAGCCCTACACCCTGACGGCTTACAACGATGAGGCCGTCACCATCGACGGAGAGGCTTTGCCTGGCACCCCCGGCGCTCTCGACTCCTCTCTTGCCAACGCCGACCGTGGTGTTCTTCACATCGAGGGGGCCAACTACTGGAAGTTTTACAAGTTGACCATCATCAACGGCCCCTACGGTGTCTACCTCCGCGACGGATCCAACAACTACTTTGAGCGCATCGTCACCCACGACAACTACGAGACGGGCTTCCAGATGCAGGGCTCCCTGAGCAACAATCAGGTCATCTACCTCGACTCCTACCGCAACCGCGACCCCCGCAAGAACGGCGAGAGCGCCGACGGCTTCGCCTGCAAGGAGGGCTCCGGCACGGGTAACATTCTAAAGGGCGCTCGTCTTTGGGAGAACGTCGACGACGGTTTGGACCTTTGGTTAGTTATATCTTCCCACATTCCCCAAGCCCACCTAAACACCCGCTAACAAACACAACAACAGGGAGTTCAAGTCCCCCGTCACCATCATGGATACCATCTCATGGGGCAACGGCGTGAACCGCTGGGGCTTCACCGACTTCCAGGGCGACGGCAACGGCTTCAAGCTGGGCGGCGGCGACGCCGCCGACGTCGGCTCGGCGAACCACGTCATCACCAACAGCATCGCCTTCAACAACGTAGCCAAGGGCTTCACCGACAACAAGCAGCCCGGCAACTTCCAGTTCACACGCAACACAGCCTACAACAACGGCGCTGTCGGCTTCCAGACCATCACGACCAAGTCAACGCTCAAGAGCAATGTCGCCGCCGCCAACTCGGCGACCACGGCCAAGTCGGGACAGACGTCGCTCGTCAGCGGCACCACCAGCAGCGGCAACTCGTGGGACGGCAGCGCGACCTGGTCCGCTTCGAGCTTCAAGAGCGTCGATGTTAGCTTGGTTAAGGGTGCGCGCCAGGCCAACGGCAAGATTGTGGCGAGCAACTTCTTGATTCCTACCTCTGGTGAGGCCATTGGTGCCACCACCACCTGGTCCTAGATCTCGTTTTCACGTCTTGAAACATACTATCTTATCCCGTAAATAATTCGTCTGTACATACTTAGACTGCCATAGAGCGGAGTACATAAACCAACCAGTACATATCCTCTTACCTATAAGACTCTTCTGCCTTATTCAGCGCTAGAGATTTTGCCTGAATGATTTGTCCCTTGAAAGCTTCGGAATGGTTGCTACTCAGTCACGGAGACTGATGTACCAAGATTCTGAACAGTCGGGTCGGCCTAGTAACCCCTCGAGGTTGTGCTGTGAATGTCTGCGCCAACTCCTATTCTTCATCGTGCTCTCTATGCAGTAAACAACATGAGCATCAGACACTCGAGGTGAGGAAAAGGTTCCATGGGTATGCAGTGCCGTCGAGACGTTGAAAGAGAGCACAAGCGCAGCGGAACATTTCGACGATGGACTCAAACTCAAAGTCAAGCCCCGTGCCCTGTTGACAAGGGGAATCCATTGCTCATTTCCCACGAGCATCAGGGTGAATAACAAGCCACAGGAGAGGCGGCCTACTTGAATCAGTGTTGTGGCTGAGGAGAGCACATGTGGCGCAGTATGCACTGAAGGCCCGAGAAAAAAGTTGTCGGCGCCCGGCCAAACCCGCTCCTCCGAAGCGCAGGAAGCTCGGAATTTCTCGTCGGCAATTTCCATGTCGTCGATGGATTTTTTTGGATAGGTTGCGAGCCATCCTTACGCCCAGCGCCCCCCCGTACCAGCCAAGCTGTACTGAACACGCGCGACATCGCATCTCGGGTTCCTGTATACCGTGCGATCAGTCATCGAGCATCGGTCCGCCTCTAACAACAACATCTCTACCGCCCTTCGCGCAGAGGCTACTAATACAGCAAACATGGTGAGTTCGCCTCAAGCTTTCCCCTCCTACCCTACTCTCTCCCGCGTGCGCCCTTCGAACCCGAATGCGCCGCCAGAGCTCATCAACCTCCTACCGATCCCGCGAAGCGAAACCCGACTAACCCTCGCAACCCTTAGGCGTACCGCCTCATCACCCAAGTCGTCTTCGTCGGCACCCGCATCGTCGGTCGCTCCTTCGCCGCAGCCTACAAGCAAGCGCAGGCCTCCTCCGAGTACGCCCGCGCGCAAGCCAAGAACGGCAACGCACCCGCCGGCACAAAGGGTGCCGGCTCGGGCGGCTCGGGCATGACCCTCGACGAGGCGTGCAAGATCCTCAACGTCGAGGCACCCGGCAAGAACGGCGCCGACGCCAACCCGGGCGAGGTCATGGAGCGCTTCAAGAAGCTGTTCGACGTCAACGATCCCAAGAAGGGCGGCAGCTTCTACCTCCAGAGCAAGGTGCTCCGGGCGAGGGAGAGGTTGGAAAAGGAGATTGGGCCGTTGGTGGAGAAGGAGGAGGTCGAGGCTGAGGTGAAGGAAGGCTTCAAGCCCAAGATTTACAAGGACCGGTGAACTGCCACCGCGAGAACTGCGGCGGCGGCGGCAGGACGGTCGTCACGAGGACGCTGACGCAGTAACGGACGACGGAAGCTTCTCCTGCGACGAGCGATCTTAGGCCGGGCCAGACCGAACCGATGTACGAACATACCCCGACGGAGGGATGGGAGGGGGTATGACCACTGAGCGTGCTCTGCCAAAGAGCTGCTCGAGGGTCAGAAAACTGTATTGGAACAAACTTCACTCGACTCCGCATGGCATGGCGTTTTTAGGAGGTGGAACCTCTTTTTTGATTATTTTGGCGCGCGCGCTCACGGCACCGCCAGCATTGGCACGGTTAGACGATAAAAGGGGGCTTTGCGCGAAGAAAATTTGTTAATACTACTGTACTATAAAACATGATGGGAAGAGAAGGAGAAAGAGAGACGGGGGACTTCGGACCGATGGGAAGAGGTCTTTAGAGAATGCAAACACCATATTGCTACTCATGCATAGAGCCAATGAAATGCGTCTCACGCTTGATTGAGTTGTTGACTGGTGGCTCAACGTTGCTTGGATTCTGGCATTTTTTCACGACTTTGGGTGAACATGTTCCAGTGCCATGCTGACCGACTGTGTACATTAATTTTGACTCATTCAATCCTTTTCAATTTACATTATTTCATTATTTCGAGCAGCCAACCGCCCCTCCGATACTCGGCCTACATCAAGTACTTCACAACAACGCAGGACATCCATCCCCACCCATCAATACAGAACTCCATGCCTCAAAATTCTGACCAAACACAAAAAGTGAACCGATCGCGATGATCAGTCCCGGGTAATTGCCCAGAGGCGGATTCGAACCGCCGTCAACACGGATCGCTGTATAGAAGAACCACAACGTATCATCCTAACCAACTAGACGATCTGGGCGAATTGAAGCTTGCATGTGTCTCCTTGGTGGGGGAGGAAGCTTGGTTGACAGATCCGCTTGGAAACGGGTCTATGGACTCTCAAGTGAGGTGGGAGACGAGATGCGTGAGGGCTTACGCGCGGTGGAGCAGATGGGTGTATTCTCCGAGGGCTGCATGGAAGTCTCGTGCAAGACTTGAGAGATGGGTAGAAGAAATATGGCTTTAGAAGTTGTTGCCCAGACTCCAATGGTTTGATTGAAATGCGTACCATTGTTCTTGATGAAGCTTGTCTGCGTTGCTAGGGTTGAATTTCGAAGAGCTCTCGAACGACAAGTCTATGATCTAGCGAGTCTCAAGACACTGAGAGATGATAACTCCGGACATAAAGCCCTAGTACGAAGTACATGCAACGAACAATACCAATTTTCTCATTCCACGCCATGAAGAGGGTCCTCAGCAGCTAGGTTTTCGTCAGGCATGTCAATTATGCCTGGTAGTTCATCTGCGAGACATATGACTGTTGACCATATTCAGAGCCTCAGATAAATCATCCGTTTTGACCCTTTCCATATACTGCGCCCCATTCTCACTTTGCATCTGGACCCCCTCGGTTCCAGAACCCCGAGCAGCCCTCCGTCGCTCGACAACCAGCCACCGCGACGCTGTCACAACAGCCCGGACAATATCCACAAAGTTGAGGGCATCCTTCAACGCTCTCCATTGGAAGCCCCGCGCAGAGACGCTGGTCTCGGCGTTAGGCCGAGTAGAGCCGTCAGCTCCATCCCAAACGCCGCATGCGTCCTGCTCTTCTGCTCCTGCCCGTCCATACGCAGTCTCAGGCTGCTGAGGCCAGACTTCTCGGCTTCTTACAGGGATGATTCGCGTCGCAGAGTTCTGGTCTGTGCCCTGCCCATCTTCGTCGTTGGCATTATGTCCGGTGTTTTTCGGTGCCGCCGGGTCTTTGTAAATGGAGTAGGGGTAGGCATAAAGGTGGAGAATTGATACGGCTGCCATCTCGAAGCATAGGAGTGTGTTGGGAATACCGACTGCCCATGACGGGTGCGAGATGTATGCTGTTGGTATCAATGGACCACCGTCGCCTGTGAGGAACTCGAAGATGCCCTGGTGTCGCTTCGGCGTCAGCGTACGTTCATAGTAGACAGGCGGCCAGGAGAGGACGTTGTTGGAAACCACCTATCTAGGGAGAAGGGATTTGCACTCACGGTCTGAACGTAGAATAGAAACACCACCAGCTTGATGGCGAGGAACTTGAGCAGAGGTCGATGCTGGGCCATCTCCTTTGAGGTTTGATGGTAGAATTGCAGCAGGCACATCATGGCTGTGACGAGGGACAAGATCTCAATGACCATGATCTACTTGTTGTCAGTCTCTCTGGTCTTCGTCCTCTACCATGTTCGACTCTCGAGAACCTCGTCTTCATTGGGATCTCACTCACCCAGATCTTGGCATGGCTAGGATCCTTGGATTCCTTGCAATACACGTCCGCGGCTTCCGTGATGCACTTTGTGAGAGCACCGAAGAACTTGACAGTACAGAACTGGAAGACTCCAAACCAAATAATCTAGCAAAAATTAGTTTGACGCAGGCTATGTAAGAGACACCATGTTTTTGAGCTGCATTCACTCACGTTGAACCATTTCAGGCCGTCCTCAGTTTGTCCCTTTTTGTTTCTTCCTACATGCTTGACAAAGAACCGCGTGGGATTGAGCCACTTCTTCGGCTCCACCAAGTTGAAGACCCGGCGTAATGTATTCAGATCGGGATGCAGCAGCTGGCAGAGTAACAGGAAGAAGGATGCGATGACTAAGGACTCGTAGAACTCGTAAACGCTTCCGATGTACACCTGCTTCTTGTAAAAGATGATACTCAGGCTGCATGCGATGGAGTAGACTGGGACCATCAACAGGATCCGGATTATTCTGTGCAAGAATGTCTTTTTGTCAGAACCCATGAACGACCTAGGATGGGAGAGTGCTAGAGAATGAGATATGCGTAACTCACTGCTTCTGTTCTTTGGGTTTCGTGTAGTTGCTCGCGTGTCTGAAGATGAGGTATGCCGTGGCACAACAGGCGACTATGGTTGCTCCTGCTGATAGAGATATCAACAGGCCGTGGACTCGGATACCGCCACCGAGCTTCTGTTCGATAACTTGCAGTATATTTGTCAGACGTGCCTTCGACCGATGTTGTCATATATCTTAACGTACTTGGAACATCCAGAGGATGCTCTTTGCATTTCGCCATTGAATCTTCAGGACGGTCCAATTCCGTAGTGTCACTCTCGAGTCAAACGGTCCAGGATCTCGGCTCGCGTCTTCGTTCAGATCACAAGGGGAGTCACCTTCGGCTTCGTAGGTTTTCGCGCTCTTCCGTGCTCTCTATCCTCCCGATCCTTCTCTTATGGCTGTCCTTTTATTGTTTCCGGTTGCCTTCTCTTTGTGATGACTGTCAATGAGATAGTATAATAAGACAGATTGTCTGAGATAAAACCAGATTTGAAAGAGCGAGATACCAGTACAATATCCAGAGCAGATACTGAAAGAAAACAATTATGAAAGGCTACACGGAATTGGCAATGAGAACATACATCCTGCGCCTCTGGAGCCCAGGCTTTCTTATCAAGTGAGTAAAAGCTTAGGTAAGTACATGAAAGGACCAATCTCACCCAAGCTTTCTGCGTTCTCTTGGCATCGTAGCCAATTATTACCTTACCTATCCTAACGAGACAAAACCTGACGGATCTGCGGGCCTAAGATCATAGGAACCAATGGACTTTCGAATGTCCTGAACTAGGCAGATTGAATAGCTCTCTCCCCCATTTTACAGCCTTTGCCTAGCCGTACTATCCGCTGACTTACTCGTGTAATTGTAACTTTACACGCAGACGTTGGCTTAAAAATCTCTTGGAATATTAAGGTTTCGTTACAAAGCCCAGGCGCGAACGCAGTGACAAGGGTCAAACCCCCACTAGGCTGAGCCGTCATAGCCACACTTCACACGTCAACGGGAGATTCGGGAAGACCCGTTCGTATATCTAACGGCATAACCCAGTCTCGGCAAGGAGTAATCCGTTTGGTCGATGTCCATTTGCCCTTGGTTATAGAGTACCTGATTCGTCCGCTTTTGCCCCATACGGTTGTAAACGCGACGGAACCCGAGTTACGAACACGAGATACGAGCTAGGCAGTTCGTTAGTTACAGACTCGCTTGCTCCAGAATTTAGGGGTTGACAGATCTGCCTTGCTAGGCCTTGGCGGCTTCGAGTGCCGGCTTCCCCTAAATAGGCATTTGCTCGAATCTTGCACTATGTGACATTAGTTACCGTACCCGTAGCTGAGACACGGACTTCGGTCTCTAACTACAGGCCCTGGTTGAAGATTGTAATATCGTTACCCGCGTAAAGTGCGAGCTATCATTGGTTCTGCCTACCGTAGCCTGCGCTTCCAGTGGCTGGTTTTTATGTTCATCCTACCCCACGATCATGACACAGCCCCATAAGTTATCTTGGTGGACAGTCTGTAGTTTAAAGCAAAGCAAGAGGCGGGATTGAGAGACTTTAAAGACTCCGGAGCCGTACGGAGCTTGAGTCAGTGTTTGTCTAGGCAAGTTACAATGCCTGAACATCGTGAGCCTCGATGATGACTGGTCAAAAGTTTCGGCTCCCACCGCTTAGCAAAGTGGTGAAACATTGGCTGCATTCTAACGAATGGACATATGCTACCCATATACTATGGCGTAAAAGCGGTAAGAAAGAAAGAAAAAACAAAAATGGCTGCGCAAGGCGCACTTGACAAAGGTGATTGCCCGCGTGTTCATCGGATCGGTTGACATCAGTTCGTCTGAATTCCGTCCCGATGTCGTGACTGACGACAGTCTATCGTGCGGACGCAGTATTTCGCCTTTCGGCTTTGCAAGCAATTCCCGATATGTGGTTTACCATCAACATTGTAGCGAATGAGAACGTTTTGATTTGTAGTCCTCTGCCTCATGCGAGATGGGGGAAAGCCATGCATAGGGTTGAAGCTCGCTAGGAGCTGTCCGTTGAGACCCAATTCAAAACTTGGTATGGGATTCAGAGTCAAGATAATTCCCGTCATCCTAAGTTGATCAGTTATCGGCTCCATGATGGCGCTCCTGAGAGGCATGCTGAACAACTGAATGTTCTTTACATAAGGAGGCCATTCCATGAAGGTTGAAATGGACAACTCTTGACGAAGCAGGTCTACGTATATCTTACCACGCCCTGTCAACCATCACAACAGCAAACTGATCTCCAAACCGAGTCACAATGGCTTCATCTTCACCAATCGCGTCCGCTTTCTCCTGGCTAGGCAAAGAGAACAGTCCAAGCCCAACAATCCAGCCGTACGGCTACATCGCCACTGCCTTCTTGGTCGTCGTCTTTTCCATCTTCCTCAAAGTTTTCAAACACGACGATTTACCCCTCCTGCAGCCGCCGCCAAAGTGGTTTAGACCGACCTTCCTAGCACAGATTGAATTCTTCAAAACAGGAAAGGAACTGATTGCGAGAGGGAGAGCCACGTTGCGCGACAAACCATACAAGGTCCTTGCAGAGAGTGGGGAGATTATTGTTCTGCCCACTCGTTTCGCCAACGTCATCCGGAATGAGGAGGGACTGAGCTTCGGGGCTGTGATCATGCGGGTGAGTTCCCAGGGCCGTGAAGACTACCCAGGGTGGTTCTTTAAGACGTTCTACTTGGGGAGCTCTTGGTATACTGACATTTTTGTTCAATTTGTAGGACCTCCATGGCAAAATCCCGGGATTTCAGCCGTTCGGATTCGTTGACGACGATAACAAGATCCTGCAAGTAGTTGCTGGCAGATACCATCACCGAACCGCTCTCTCTCGAAACCGCGTTCGCAGCAAACCTCATCTTCGGCGAATCTCAAGGTAGATATCATGGCCATCTCCTAGATTCCTCGGAATGCCTTTCTTTGGAACCAAAACTAACAATCGCCGATTCAGAATGGCACCAACTGCCCCTAAAAGACACAATCCTTGACCTCGTAGCCCGCCTCTCCTCCCGCGTCTTCCTCGGCCCAGAACTCTGCCGTAACGAAGACTGGCTCCGCATCACAAAGGACTACACTGTCCTCTCCTTCACCGCAGCCGTCAAGCTCCGCGCCGTGCCCTTCCGTCTGCGCCCCCTCCTCCACTGGTTCTCCGCAGACTGCAGACGCACGCGTGAGTCCCTGGCCGAGGCCCAGAAGCTCATCGCACCAGTCATTGAAAAGCGGCGCGCGGAGAAACGGGCAGCCGCCGCCGGAGGCCAGGCCACTGAGACGCCGGTGTCTAACGATGCTATCGAGTGGGCTGAGGCTGAGGCGCAGGGAGGGGCGTACGATGCTGCCACTTTCCAGCTCACGCTCTCCTTTGTGGCTATACACACTACGACGGACCTCCTTGCTCAGACGCTCATCTACTTAGCCAGGGAGCCGGAGCTGATCGACCCCCTGAGAGCCGAGATCGTGGAGGTCCTGAAAGCCGAGGGATGGAAGAAGAGCGCGCTGTATAACATGAAGCTCCTGGACAGCGCCATCAAGGAGACGCAAAGAATGAAGCCCGTCTCCATGCGTAAGTCCACCGCCCTCTCCATTACATTCAACAACCCAAAGCCTCCATCTAATAAATCACCTCTTCGACTGCAGTCCTCATGCGCCGCCTCGCCACCAAAGACGTGACCCTCCCAGACTCCAACATCACCATCCGCCGCGGCGACACCGTCTCCGTCAACACCTACAGCTCCATCGACCCGACCGTCCACGAACACCCCGAGACCTACGACATCCACCGCTTCCGCCGCATGCGCGAGCAGCCCGGCGGCGCCAACAAGGCGCAGCTCGTGACGACGAGCCCGGAGCACCTGGGCTTCGGTCACGGCTTGCACGCGTGCCCTGGCCGGTTCTTCGCCTCCAACGAGGTGAAGGTTGCGCTTTGTCACTTGCTGTTGAAGTACGACTGGAAGCTGGCGCCGGGGTCGCCTTCGGAGCCTGTGATTACGGGCGCGTCCATGAATGTGAACCCGAAAGCTGTGGTGATGGTTAAGAGGAGGGTGGAAGAGTTTGACATTGATAATCTTGGGTTTGGGGACCTGGAAGCTTGAGATTCATGAGCCTGGTGGTCTTGTTGCGGAGAAGATCTTCGTTGAAGCAGTTGATCGTTGCTTCTGAGCAGTTTTCTCTCGTTTACTGAAACAAATAAAACATGCAAAAGGGCTTGGACTTGGCTCGAAAAGAAGGAGTCTTGACAGCGTGCTCTCCAGAGGGACTAGAAATCCCATCCCCGTTTTATAGCCTCGTATCAAGAAGACCCAGAATAATGACAAACTCATGGAGTTTACAGGAAGAAGCAACATTTCATGGCTGGAACCTACAACGTGAATCATGACAGGAGAACTACTCACTTGCCAAGCCAAGCCGCTGCTCATGGACTGCGGAGGAGTGGACGACAACAGCACCAAAACAAGCGATAGCAACATAAATAGCCTCGAGACCATTCACTAACGTGATTGTCAGCACTCTCCGACGTCATCCATCACGGCCAGGTACAAGGATTCAACCATCCGAAGAGACCTCAACGCAACTCATGGAGTCGCGACAAGATTTTGCATAATATCGTGACAAAGACGAGGGCGAGACGAAAGTGCCGAACACTAGCAGGGCCCCAAAAACTGCAACCAAGTCATCGACATCGCCATTGAGGGCCTCATGGTGGCGCCGTAGATCCCTTCTGCACCCCGCTGGCGGCCTTTGTAAAGTGGCCTCGTGGAGCGTGAACACTCCGCAAAGCAAGAGTGCGCCTCTCTTGAAGAGGCTGTTCGATCGGAGAGGCAAGATCTTGCGTTTCTAGTTGTGTTAAGCGACGATGGAGTGAATCTTCATGTTGCATGGATACTTGATTTATGCACCAGCAGCAGACAATCAGTAGTCTCGCCCTCCCCGCTTCTCTCCAGTATTCGCGTCTGTATACTCTCAAAGAGGGCTTTAGTGAAAGAATCCGACGTGTCTCAGTCTCAATTAACAGTGTTGTCGTAAGAGAGCCAAGGGAAAATGCACCTAGCAAGTCTGCATCAAGAGGAATTTAAATTCCATGACCCGAGGAGTCTAGCTTCAATGGCAGAGACTGTGTGGAGAGAAACATGTAGCATCTCTGCTGGCCGATAGCATTATATACTTACTTTTTCTTGATCAACACTTGCACCTAGCTACAGATTACGCCAGGAAACACAGTTGCTCAGTTCAAGGTGTTCCATGCGAGACGGGACTCATGTTACGCCTATTCACACGGGAAAGGGGCAAGGCAGCGATCAGATCGAGAAAATCCCGAGGACACTAAGATAATGATCCTTCAAAGGGGATGATGCGGAGTACACGTCGAGAATGGGAGACACAATGTACTTGCTAGATCTTCTGGAGCTAATACGTTGTTACTGAGAAAGACGTTGTACATGGGACAATACTGCAAACTAACAAAGGAGAGACACAGGACCAAGAGGCCGAAATATCACCAAAGGGTAGCCAGCGGCAGTACCGTCAGCTAGGCAAGCTCATGTTCCTAGACTTGCACGCAAGCAACACCGTCATGAGAGAACCTAGAGGTAGCATCCGACTAGCCAAGTAGATCCGTCCTCAGTATCTCTCTCCAGCATCTTCAGCATCTTTAGCTGAACATCATATGGAAGGCTTCTACTTTGTATTTGATTTCGCAAGGTATCAATTCAAGATCTGTCACGTTGCAGGTAGGGTCGCTGGCTGACTTGATCTATCGCATCAAGAGGTCTCTCAGACTAAAGGACTGAGAAATCTACAAGCTTTGGCTAGCAACTGTTCGTCTATCGTGTCTAATACTGTGCAAAGTACCCGATAGTTGACAAGTCTGGCAGTTTATACGTCTACGGAATGCTCGAGACGGACTTACAAGCCTCAACGAGCAAGGTACGTTGGGGGGGAAGGGTAGTTGTTCAAGGGAGGGAAGAGAACAAACGCCGGAGCGCTTGAGCCAGAGTGATACACACTACATCGTTGAGAGAGACACCGTACTAACAGGAATCGCCCGCTCATCATCATACATTGCCTGCTCGCTCACGTTCACATTGATGCTCCAACGACGCCGAGGTCCAACGGTGTCTCGAACGGCCCGAGAGTGCGCTCGTCGCAATAGAAATAGGCTTATGATTGTTTCGCCCGCCCAGATGCTCCCCACGAAGCCATTACCGGATTCAGCAAATCACTTGCGATGTTTGGGGAAAATGTGTGTGTATGGCTGACTAACTGACACTTGAGGGTCAATCGATGTTGAGCTACATCAGACCAACAAGAAC